>NC_139239.1:31510199-32110199 GCF_977018435.1 Lepisma saccharinum | reverse complement strand
CATCACAAGATGCAATCAGATTTTCACACTTAACCATCTGTGATTTAATCAATGCTTGCCCATGCACAATTTTCAACTTGTCAGCTGTTAACACAGACGAAGCATTAGTCGTATCCTTCGACTTACCCAAAGTTTGCCCTTGAACAAATTTCAACTTGTCAGATGTTAACATAGACGAAACACGAGTCTTGTCTTCATACACTTCCAACGATGGCATCAGTTGAGATAAATTAATGTGACAATCAGGCAATAAATGCTTAATCCATTGTCTTCCCATGAGTGGATATTTTAAATCACATGCGACTACATATAAGTCTAGTATTTTATCTACATGTTCATAACGAACTCTTACAGCAACCTTTCCTACTAACGGCAAAGTCATATTGCTAGCACATCGTAAAACACAGTCAGCTTCCAGATATTGCAAGCCATGCAGTTGACTGTCACAAAATGTTTTACTTGCAATCGAAACTTGTGAACCTGTATCTATTTCAAAGTTCAACATAGAATCATTAATATTGAGAGCAATTACATATTCGGACGAAGAAACAAACTTACTAGTAGCTTTATCACAATGAGCTATTTTCATAGGCAATGAAGAATGGTCAGATTTAAGATACGGTTGCGACGAAACTGAACTTTCATTACAGTGGGACAAACTATACTCAATCGATCTTTCTTGCATAAATTTACTTTCTCCATTTACTTCCATAGTAATCATTCCAACCCTTAATTCATTTATATCTAACACCTCACTGTCCATATCATCCAAAGAAACAGGTTCAGCAGCCTGTACAGCGTTAGCCTTGTACTTGCTATAAGGTTTAGTACTATTAGTTTCTTTATTGCGCTGTAACTTGAAACACTGGGAAACATCGTGACCGTATTTCTTACAGTATCTGCAACGTTTGAAATATTGTTGCTTTCTTTCCCGTTCATTTTTACTTCCCTCATTATCCGATTGATTTTGTCTGAATCTAAGATTGGATCCACTTGACACAGTATTTTGGAATTTCCAACTATCCTGTTTTGGATTAGAATTGGCACCGGAGTTCAAACGCGTATCGCCCTTGCACTTATTTACCTTTGCGCGGTTAGTGTTCACAAAATTTACATTGGACTGGACGTAATACTCCTTCATATCTGCCTCTAATTTTTCCATCTGCTTAGCTACCTCAAAAGCTTTGTGAAATTCCATTACATTGTCAGCAATGAGTTTCTTACGAATAGTGTTAGATCTGATTCCGCTAATTAGTGAATCAAATAAAGCAATGGAAAGAAACTCACCATAACCACACTGCTCTCCGATCTTCCTTAATCTTCTTACAAAATCTTCTATTTGTTCGTCTTCTTCTTGTACACATTTTCTAAGCTTTAACCTTTGCACAATATAGTTGCTTGATGGACTATAATAAGATTTTAATCTTTGTGCAATTTCCTGATAGGATTTATTATGAGGCAGTGTAGGTGCAAATAATTCACGCAGAACTTCATATGGCTTGTTTCCAATGACAGATATTAACCTAGGAACTTTCTTGTCCTCTGGAATAGCTTGTGTTTGACAATAATTATCAAAGCGCTCCAAATACGCTACTATCGATCCATCTTGGGGATCATATTTATCAAAACCAGCTACCAAAGCCATTATACATTTATACTATAACGCAAAGCTTAGAAGTGAATATACTTATCCTCGATTTCTAAATAAATCCTCGTCGCCATGTATAAATCTCTGTCGTGTATTCACACGCAGAGGTTAATTGATTCGCACACGTAAGTACTTCACAGTATAAAGATAGAAACGAGGATACAAAATAACGTCGCCATGTATAAATCTCTGTCGTGTATTCACACGCAGAGGTTAATTGATTCGCACACGTAAGTACCTGTACTTCACAGTATAAAGATAGAAACGAGGATACAAAATAACGATTTAATACTAAACTTACAATAACCATTTCTAAGATGGCTGAACTCTCAATTTTTTCAATAACAACTTTACCAACAATTGAATATCGATTCAGATATTATGCACACTTAACAGATCTACTATTAGATTATTATCAATATCTGTGTTGAAGCACACACGAATAAAAACTATCATCATACCCTCACCTCTGAACTATTATTTTTTTATTTATTCCACCTCCCACGCTCCTCTAATTCTATAATATATTTTATCCTTACACATGTATTAATTCACATTTTTAATTTCAACTTAAATTGCGTTAATCTTACCTTTGTGACACAAAGCACAATCGTGTATATTCATGTGTATAGTCGACGCGATAGCTACGTTAACGAGCGGCTGGTTTTGAAGTCGACGGAGCGCGCCCACCAGCTCCAACAATACATTCACTGCACGGTTGAGACTCCACGTGGACTACACGAGCAAAATGGCAGCTGCGCTCATTGGCTCAAGGACTCCACGTGGAGTAGACGTGCAGAATGTCAGCTGCGCCCATTGGCTGAAGGTTGAGTGTGATTGGACGAAAACAACTCGCCCGCTGTTTATCCCCACCCACGTTGGTAGCGCCATCTTGCTTCAGATCTTACACATTAACCAAGTAAACGCATCAACTATATATTCTTTCGTGTAACTTTCTTGTGAATCTTTGTTTTCATTTTTTCCCGTCTTTTTTGTGTATGTTTCTATTGTGTTGTGTGTCTTTTTGTACGTAGTATATGTCTACATTGGGATTAGAACACAACAGGCCCAGGCTGAACCTCGTCCATTAATAAATAGTATTTTAAGTGATTCAGTCCATAATTATCCTTTGCTATTAACGTACAAAGGTAGAAGGGCGAAGCATCTTGATCGAAATAGAAATCGATTTATTAACATTCCGCAAGTTCAACGCCCCCGATAACTACCAAACCTCATTGGTAGTTATAAAACAAGTTACAAGAACGGAGCTCCACAGGACTGCTGTTTCCATTATGAGCACCAGAGAGCCCTCTGTGAGTCATGAAAGCAGAGGATCCAACCCTTAAACCACAGCATTGCAGCCAGGTCGCCGAAACTATTCGGAGTATTTCATCTTAGATAATGTTATCACTTCGCACATACCGTGGTCCGACCGAAAGCCCGGGAATAAAGTTTGATAAGTTTCTCTGCTCACGGTCGGCAAAAACTAATCCTCTTATTGCTTCCAGCTCGGCTTTAACAACCCTTCTCTCGACAAGGTTGAGGGGGGAGAGAACATGCTTTTCGGCAATCTCCAAAGGCGATTTTAATGCTTGGAGGCTTGAACATCCTCAACTAGGATGCTGTAAAAGGCTAATTCTTGCATGATTTTGTTGTATTTAAATTGAAGATTTGTCTTTTTTATTGCATTTGAATCGATATAAGGCACGGTAAGTACCCATGAACAGGAGTAAGGGGGTGGAAGTAATGCCACAAAAACTCTCATCCAATTTCAAGGGTGGGGGGTTGGTGTTGTCATCCCCACAATCTACTCACTACAGTGTTTTACTGTTGGTTCGTTGAAAACAGAGAATCCTAGGTTTTGGGTTACGTTAACCGTAATAAAATTATTCTTGTAAGCTCCGATGGTTCAGTCAGTATGGTGCCTGACTAACGCGAGAAGCCCAGGTTCAGTTCCCGGGATCAATCGGTAATGTTCCTGCATAAGCGTCTCTGGTGCCACGTCAGTCTGGAAGCAACACTGAAGGTAAATATGCCGGAGCGTGATCTTTACCCGTCACCTTTGTTATAGCACAGAGCAATAGACAGTGGAGAACCTATAATAATCGATATCTTATCCTTAAATAGAAGAGTTTGTTCGTTTAAGTTTTAAGTTCTCTTTATGCACAGAAAGGTCACTATGTGCCTTAACCGAAGGTACCCCAGGTGGCCCTCTCAAATAGAAGAGTAATAATCTATTCATGAGTATATAATTTGCTCGTTTAATAATTTTGAAAAATGCCAGGTGCAATTTGTATCCAATATTACAAAGATTGATTGATTTATTGACTGATTTGCTATATTTTACTTCGCTTTTTGTGCCACTTTTGGCTAATTTGCGAAGATGGGGATGAGTGATGACATGATGAAATTGATGAATCGATGTAAGGTACGGAATCACAAATATCTATGCCCAGGCCGGGATTCTAATCTGGAACCCTTGGCGTCATAGATCGATGAATCGTTAACGAAAATAATTGATTGATTGATTTGGTGTTTTAAGTCGACTTTATGCACAGTAAGGCTAATAGAGATTCAAACCACAAGTGTACCTCCCTCAGATATCAAACCCAGGACCCTTTGATTTCAAGGCTATGACTTTACCACTACGTCATCGGGAAGACCTTTAAAGGATATGAAATTCAACTGCACAGCTACATCAATTTGAAACACCGCGACCACTTTGAAATATTTTGGCTATATTTATTTACGGTAAACAGATACAATCAAGTATGAATGGCAACAATGAATTTCAATTGTGACTCAAGCCAACAACAAGACAACTCAGGTGTTGTCAGGATGGTTTCTGCAGTAACAAGCAATATTTTCCTTTCTTAAAATGTACGGCAAAACCAGCTAACTTCAACCTTTTCTGGGTGTCCTTAAGACTTCTAGGTAGACAGAAAGTCCAACATTTGTGTGAACAACAATATGCATTTTTCTCTATTCAAGTCGTTTCACAGTTGTGAACCTAGGGTTTTTGTTGCTTGGGATATTATCGATTTTCTCTTCGAGTCCGAAATCTTCGAAAGTCCACAATCTAACTTGTTCAGACCCGGTTTCTGCGCTGCTTCACACAGCTACCGCTACTTCGAGAAGAAAGAAAGGGTTGAGAGTGGAGGTAAAGCTTTTGTTAAAGTTTCCATCTCTCCTTTTCCTAAAATCCTTTTCATTCCTCCTTGTGTTACAAGTTTTTCATTGTACTCGGAATCAATCCGTTGACTGGATGGCGGTGACCGGTCGCGGCTGAAAGGAAGAGCTGTTCCTGAGCTATTTGAGACGAGTGTAAGAATGGATTGTACAAGCCTTCTCTGTTACGGTTCCTAGCTGAATACCCGTTTCATACAGGAAGCGGAATAACGTTTCGTCTTGTCCCAAGCGGAACGTTTTCTTGGTTGCAGAAAAGAGTTTCCAACTCCCTGGCCAATGTATCCTAATCAGAGATAAGGTTTGTACTAAGCGGAACGTTCTCTTGGTTGCAGAAAAGAGTTTCCAACTCCCTGGCCAATGTATCCTAATCAGAGATAAGGCTTGTACTAAGCGGAACGTTCTCTTGGTTGCAGAAAAGAGTTTCCAACTCCCTGGCCAATGTATCCTAATTAGAGATAAGGCTTGTCCTAAGCGGAACGTTTTCTTGGTTGCAGAAAAGAGTTTCCAACTCCCTGGCCAATGTATCCTAATCAGAGATAAGGCTTGTACTAAGCGGAACGTTCTCTTGGTTGCAGAAAAGAGTTTCCAACTCCCTGGCCAATGTATCCTAATTAGAGATAAGGCTTGTACTAAGCGGAACGTTCTCTTGGTTGCAGAAAAGAGTTTCCAACTCCCTGGCCAATGTATCCTAATCAGAGATAAGGCTTGTACTAAGCGGAACGTTCTCTTGGTTGCAGAAAAGAGTTTCCAACTCCCTGGCCAATGTATCCTAATCAGAGATAAGGCTTGTCCTAAGCGGAACGTTTTCTTGGTTGCAGAAAAGAGTTGCCAACTCCCTGGTCATTGTATCCTAATCAAAGATAAGGGTTTATTTATTTATTTATTTTCACCTATAACAGAGCTTTGTCTCCAATTACAATAGGCTTACATATATTACATATATATTATAAACAATTAAAAAATTACAATTTCAACAATGCAAAACAAAATAAGAAGAAAGAGGGCAAAACTACACTAATCATTGTGTAAAGAATACTAGCACAAATTTTATAGAAATCATAAATCTAAAATGACATTTACAGAAGTATAACAAGATACATGTCTATATGCAGACAGTCATAACTGTACATATGTATATACTCATACATAAACAAATATACACATACGGGCATAATTATTTACAAACATACCCATGTACACAGAAAACATCTATAATTGTTTGATTTTTTCATGACGTTATTCGAAGGACGGACAGGAACTGCTTGAATGGCATAGCGAAATCCAAGTCTCCACCGTTTCTGACTATTTCATTGTGTTTAATACATAGTCTTAGAATGGGCGAAGTGGAACGTTGTCTTCGTTGCAGCACAAGAGTTGCCAACTCCTTGGCCAGTGTAATCTAAACCGAGATGAGGGTTGTTTGATTGATTGGTTGATTTGGTTTAATTTACCTCACTTTTCTCTTACTTTTTTCCTCACGCGAAGATGAAGATGAGTGATGATGTGATAAAAATGATGAGGGGGACACAAAAATAACACCCATGTCCAAGCCGTGACTCGAACCCGGGACCCCTTTCGTCACAGGGCCCTAAGCAAACCACTCAGCCACGGAGGTCGTCGTCGAAATCAGGGTATGTCTCAAGCGGAACGTTCTCTTGAGAGTTGCCAACTCTTTGGACAGTGTATCCTAATCCGAGTTCATGCGAAACGTTCTGTTGATTACAGCACCAGAGTTGCCAACTCATAATGATATAATACAATTTAAGTTTGCCATCTTTTATAACAGTTTGGACTTAAGAAAAAATATATAGTATACGAATCATGTGTTTGGTTTATCCATCTTATATTAACCATACTAAATTAATTACGTAAGCTTGACCAATGAGGAAGTTGGGCAGATCTTCAAAACAAAGAATTCAGCTGAACTTTTTCCTTTTCGTTTTTTTTTCTTATTTCATGTCATTTTTGTACCTTCTCATGTAGAATCTAGGAGTGATTAAAATATAGTTTTTCAAAGGATAAATAAAGAAAAATATATACCAATCCAGAGTCGATGGTGGCAACATCCATGGACTACTATGGGAATTTAATCTTTAACGCAAGTATAGTCAAAATAACAAAATGCTAATTGAGCAGCATTCAAAATAATTTGATCGTACAATTAATGGACACATTATGAAATCGTGTGAGAGTTTTTGGGTAATTAAGACTTCTAGTTAATATTATTTGTAACTTGTACTTTTAAAGAATAAGGAAATAATAAAAATAATACAACGGCGTTCGTAACAAAATTAGTATTAAAATTTGTTTCTCAAAATAATAAATCATGATAACTGGATATCTTTTTTTTAAAAAAAAAAAAAATACAAGTATTCAACATAGAGTACGTAATTCCAATGATAGCTACTACCTTGGTCCGTTAGTACGTGCATTGATCGGCTCAAAATTTTCTCGGATATAGGGTTGATTCCCTACGTGGCCATGGATATTTTTCTTTGAGCTTCCATTACTCAATACCATCTAACCATTATTCATCCCCATCGTCACCACGTAAAATACAAATGTACAATATATTCATCTTGGAAATATCAATATAAATTTTATGTTTGTGTTAAAAACGCAAGCAATCCTGTCTGTTTGCAGTATTTGGATTGTGTGTGTGTGTGTGTATGTGTGTGTGTGTGGGTGTGTGTGTGTGTGTGTGTACAGATACACACACACACAACAGTGGAGATTGAGATTGCGTTATTATTTTTTTAACAATAACGATTCCATCCATACAACGTAGGCAAGAAGGTTGACATCCGTGCTTTGTCAAAACCATCCACCCCCTTTCTACAAAAGTAATAATTAATGGTCGAAAGGTTTTTATCGGATTTTCTGTCAGTCGATTTCTCAAACCGAATACAAAAAAAGCAATTGAGATTATGACGCTTAGGTGGGGAGGAGATCCGGAAAACTTTCAGGGGGATAACCTAATTTTTCATCTTGTAAGGGGTAAGTTCGTTCTGGGAAAGCCAAAGAGTCAGCTCCCCAACAACAGATTTATAGTTTCAGGGCTGCGTGTGATACGAAGGACAATAAATCAGCCTCGACCTTTTGCCTTAGCTAAGCAGATTATTTCAGCGAAGAAGAAATAGAGAACTTTCGCTCTCGACCAGGCCTGCTTTTCTTATATCCTGTGGATTTAGGGTCTTCAGTTTTCGGCCTGCTGCCAGCCCCAAGACAATGGTTTTCTGTCTGAAAAATGAAGTGGTGATATAAGGATAATTTCAAAGATAGGGTACTAATAAATGAATGACAATGTTCTCAATTGTTATGTGATTATAAAGTTACGCTTTAAGCTTCAAATCTATATCGAAATTTCTGTTGAGCATCCAAGATTATCCCAGAATGTGGTTGAAGTTATTTCGACATGTTCATGGTTGATAATGTTGCTTCAATTGTGCATGAATGATGATATTGCTTGAAAATATACATGGATAATAGCGTTGCTTCAAACTATAGATGGATGTTGATGTTGCTTCAAAATTTACATGCATGATGATGTTCCTTCAGAATGGCCTAAGCTGGTTCAAAGTGTCAGTGACTAATGATCATTCAAGTTATGAGTATATGTGTTCTAAGCTTTTAAAAAATGTGAGAGGAGGATGATGATTCAAAGTATAGATGACCTAAACTGAGTGAAAGTATCGAGAACTAATGATAATTCAAAATTATGGCCTAAGCTGGTTAAAGATGTTGGGAGTGTATTGGTATGTTGATGATTTTAAGTACAGGTGGACTAAGTCGGTTCATATATCAGGGACTGATGATGATTCAAAATATGGGTGGCCTAAGCTGGTTCAAAATTATGATTTCAATTACTGTGAAATATCCGTGACAGAGATATTTTCCAAAATATCGCAGACGTCTTTGAGATAAATTTGTTGACCGTTTCGATGCTAATAAACTCAGACCTGTGTAATGAGATTACATTATTAAATAAGGTAATGGAATCTATAAGAACATACGAAAACTTTATTCCCATGCGTACTCGCTCTGATAAATGGGGTTACTATTTTAGAACATCCGATCAATGAAATGATTTTAGAATTGCTCAGCGGAGAACGTAAAGATCTTCTCATGCTACACGTCTTGTTATCCAGAATCTATCCCTGAGGAAGCATCCTCTTCAAAGGAAAGAAGAATGATATGCGTTTCCGTCCGATCGGGCAAAATCAAAGAAGACAGCTGATCCGGGTGACATTTCTTTCCGCGGTGAAAACATGAGAGACTTCCGCTCCCGCTGACACTGGAAATCGAGACGCGCCTTGCAGAGACGTCAATAGAGATTTCCTTGGAGCCGGCGGGTTTTTTTCCTCGGCTCTCGGATTTTATTACAAGGATTCTCCTGTTGGAAGGAGGGATCATCGAGTAAAGATAACCGTATCGCTAGTGGGAATACGTACGGTGCAAATGGGTGTTATAAATCTAGACTTGGAAGCTGCTACTTCCAAGCTTATACGATACCTTCAATTTCACCGTTCCTGTTATTTGTAATACTTGCCGGTCGCAATAGAGTGAAAAAGTTTGGAGAAAAGGTTCAAACCCTTTTCTTTTATCAGGTCGACATGCTGATAGCCACACCTAACCTAGAAAATACTAAAACACAATGTAACAAATGGTTGGTTCAGACAAATTATATTATTTTCAAGTGGACCCGGTAGAGGTGCGGATCAAATTTTATACTTTAGGTCTAGTACAGGTTAGCTTACCCGAGTACAGAGTGGATTAACATAACATTGGTTGCTTTTCCCGAACAACTCTTTAAACAGCGGACACGTTCATTTGATTCATTTTGGTTCGCTTCTATTCCACTTTTGGCTAATCGCGAAGATGGGGATGGAATTTGTAAAACGATAATCACAAACACATATGGACAGGACGCAACACAATCGCCAGAGAGGATTATACTGACTGGGAGTCCAGACGGCAGACCGTCGCTTGTCTTCAAGAATGTAGTACAATATTTACTACGGAGAAGAGAAGTTGTCTTCTGGCTGCTTACGGGAAAGTCATCCCTTGCACCTCAGCAGCATATACATGCTCTTGTTGTCTGCTTCGCACGATAGCCCATCAATATGTAACAAAAGCGTCAGATGAAACCGTAACATACCCAGCATCTCTACCACGTAACATACCGTTCTGTATGTGGGATCGGATTGGGTTGATGTAGGTCACTGATAATTCATCCTTCATTATGGAGCAACTCGCTATTCATGGTAAGCTTGATGGTAAGGTGCGAGAGGTACTAGCTACACACACATATAAATAGCAAAAACAACACTTGAGTTTTAAACCCCTACAGACTGGATCAACATGGCTAGTGGAAAATGGTATACATGTATCTGTATAGTAGCTGAAGTTCTGCGAAGAATGGTTATGGTCCTGACTGTACAAAGAGTCTGACTTGAGTTCTCGCCCAAATCGTCGTCCTGTCTCTCTCTCTCTCCCCGTAAATCTTGTAATTGACTGAGCACTGACTCCCGTCCTCCCAGACATTTATTCCAATCGAATTTACTTAATAATGTCGACTCAGTTACCAGTAGTCTCTTCCTTGATTGCGATTGTTTACACCTGTTTACAAAGATGACGATCAAGGAAGCTCGGCAATGTCTGACAAGACATTCCTTAGATGTTTATGGATATTTCCTGTCTGGAAAGGTGATGGCTAAATTTCTGGGATTTGGAGTTCTTTGTACTTTACGTTTTCAAAGATTCTACAGATCGTTACGAAACCACGTTTTGTTTAAAAGAAATTTAACTTACGTTTTTCTTGTCAAATTAACAAATTATTTAATATTTTCGTTCTTATTGTAAAATCGTTTAATCTTAAAAACAGTAATGTGTAGTTCTCATATATATATATATATATATATATATATATATACACACACACACACACCACAGAGAAAATAGGAATAAGGAATGAATAAAGTCTATCTGACGTTTTCTACTGTCGATGTAAGCAATGAAGATGTCAATCTTGATCTACACATCTACACCCTTACAGGTAGACAGTTCAAATTACTCGTACATTGAAAATATACCGGAATGTATATTATCTACAAATATAGCTTTCAATAAAGAAAAATATTAAGTTTGTAAGTTTTGTATTCTCTTGCTGTACTGCAAGCATTATTAGGCAGTGCTTTTTTTCTGGGGGTACGCAACGGTAGCCCTTACCGGTATCTTTTTATAGGTGAGAATATAACTAAAATATATTTTTTGAGAAAAGAAATGTATGTATATGTATGCGTGTGTGTGTGTGTGTGTGCGTGTGTGTGTGTGTGTGTGTGGTGTAACTACATGGATTCACGATAATTTGTGAACCTACCATAATGTTTTCAGTGGATCCTATGACGAACACAATAACAAACCAACCAAGAGTACCGGAACCTATCTGCACAGAAAAGAAAGCGCTACTTATAGGTCAACTGCCCATACAGTAATATATATATATATATATATATATATATATATATATATATATATATATATATATATATATAACTGGCAGAGACTGTATGAACGGTCACTGTGCATGTAGCCTTAATGTTATACTTCTATTTGAAAGTTCAGGCAGACAGGCACTACTTTGTTCAATTGCACTGTGAATCATCGTAGAAACCGTTCCCCGAAAGCATCTAGTGTTACAACATCCACTTTCAAGCATTTTCGCAAAAGAGTTACCACTGATATTTCCCGGGGTTGGAATTAGGTACATATGCTTCTGAGTTATCCAGTTCTGTTCAAAGTTTTAATGCATTGTTGTGTTCCAACCAGCGTTAAAGCTGATTTCGCTCGAAACTTTGCCCATTTGTGAGCTTCGTACAAGAACGAGATCCTCGGCAGTTATAAACAAATGCCCTGAATACTTCAATCAACATAATGAAATTCAGATGCCTTCACAGATGCTATTAGTTTCCTGAAAATTAATCTCCCCTCTCCCTCTCTCTCCTGAATCGTGTATTCCCTCAGCAGGAAAAGCCATCGCAGACGAAATATTTTCTCTTAGCTTCGTTGAGGGTGTAGTGCAGGGAAGCCTAAGGAAATGAATGTCTCTTCTATGGCTTGCCTGAGTTTCTCGGCCTTAAGCATCACTAATATGCACGTACATGGAATTGATGGCTGACACGAGGTGTATATCATAAAAACATTTCCTGAAATTTTGCTGATGGGCTCGTATAAGAAGATTGATTGATTGATTGAATTGGTGTTTTAAGTTCACTTTATGCACGGTATGGCTAATCGGTACTAGACCTACAGTTTAAAGTGGGATCCGAACCACTATGTGCCTCCACCGTTGTATAAGAAGAATTGTGCCAACAGTGAACGCGATCATGACAAGTGGGGTAACTGTGGTGGATTGTAGGCGTTGGAAAAGGGATATAGTGGTTTGGATTCCACTCTATATTGTAGGTTCTGTCCCGATTAGCCTATTTGTGTACAAAGTGAATTTAAATCTTAAAAAAAAACTTGAAATAAGATTTTGAACTGAAATTTTATACTTCAACGTGGAAGGATGGTGGTAATTATGAAGTGCGTAAAGTACAGATCAGAAGTTTTGATTTAGGATGGCGACGTGCTAACCTGTCTAGATCATGAAAGACTGCAGCAAACATTTACAAATGGAGATCGTTTGCATTCAGAGGACCTCGTCGCTAGGAAATAAAGAAGAAACAGCGTCGGATGGAGAAATCGGAGAAACTTTTGCATGCCGTCCAACTCGCGACGGCGCATACAGATTAAGACGAATGCCTTTCGGAACAGCTAGAGCTCCGTCGGCCTTCCCCAGCCCTGTATAATTTCTGGAGCGACAAAGGGGACCCCGCTGATCCCATCTCGGTCCACGCTCGTTCAGAAAATGGCTTTGTCCGCCAAAAGCACGGATCCCGTCCCATAAGAAAAGACCGTGGTTGAGCATTCTGCTGCCATCAAATTACAGAAGACCCCCGGTGCCACGTGGGAGAGCCAAGATTAACGGTGCGCACCACTTCACAGGAATTTCCCTGGAGTTTCTGGTTCCTGAACTAAGACGTGTGCAGCTACGTTACGGGGATCTCTCTTATCCCTTCTCCAGAATTACCGTGTTTACAAACTTCAAAAGCAAACTTTAAGATGAAAAACTAACGTTCTGTGCAAAGTCAAGAACAGGAAAAGATTTGGAGAACTTTCATTGTCTCCAATTTGTATGTCAACTCGGAAGACAGTTCTGGAGGGTATTGGTGTATTTTGGTCCGCTCATCCCAAAGGTGTTATGTTTACATCAATTGTACAGTGGAAAGCAAAAAAGAGTTTGAGTTGATTATAAGGCAAATGCAGATGTCTAAATTGTTGAGTGATTGATTTTGTTTATTTTACCCTGCTTTTCTGGCACTTTTGGCTAATCGCGAAGATGAAGATGAGTGATGATATGATGAAATTGATGAAGGGACACTTACAAAGAACAACCATACCCAGGACGAGGTTCGAACCCGGGATCCCTAGCGTCGAAGCGCGGTGTGTTAACCACTCCGCCACAAAGGTCGTCATAGAAAATGTTTATTTTAAAAGTCAAACAACCATCTATCTTTGGAAGAAGAAAACTCCAAACACAGCAACTCAGAATACTTAAAATATGCAAGAATTAATACGGCATGCTTCATTTTAGTATCTAATGTTGATATGAATTAGTTTTTTTTACTGTATTTTGTGTCGCTTCTCTGCCACTTTGACTAACTATGGCATGGAGTATGAATGATTAGATCAAGTTGATGAAGGGGCACAGACAAACGCGCACCTGTTCCCAGACCGGGAATCGAACCTGGAACTTAGTTAGCTAACCACTGAACGCCCTCTTGTTTCTCAGGCGGTAGTATTTATTGTTGATTGATTGATTTGTTGTTTTAAGTCCACTTCATGCACAGTAAGGCTAATCGGGACTGGACCTACAGTTTAAAGTGGGATCCGAACCACTTGTGCCTCTACCGGGTATCGAACTCGGGACCCCTGGATTACAAGGCGACGACGCTACCACTGGACCATCGGGGAGGCCTATTTATTGTTCAGTACTGGTGATAAAACTATAGGAAAGACTTTTAGAATACAACAAGAAAAGCAGAATATGTTTGGGCGAAATGTTACTAAAAGGATTCCGCCGGGACATGATGTGTAAAAGCATTGGTTTACCCTGGCTCTTCACTAGTACAATTACCCATGGATACTGCCAAGCAATCCGTCAGTTTCCAATTAGTTGCTTGACCGTAGGGAGTTGTTTAGAATCAATCTCAATGAAGTTCCACCGTTTTGTTAGCAGTACATGGTGGCAACTGTAACCACTGGCAAAAACCGTACTCAAATATGGAATATTTAGGACAGCGAACTGTTGAAATTTGCCAGTTAGAGTACCTGAACCACATATTGCAGAATGGCAGAAGAGCTGAAGCTAGATGGGACTTAGTTCAGAGCTAACGCCACAGACCATGAATGCAATCAATCTTTGTGCGTGCAGTGCATTTTACAAAAACAATAATCTGCAAATGTTATAACTGGCGAAGAAAAGAGATAGAACATAGTTTGTATGGATTTATGCAACATAATGTGCGGTTGCCTAAACGCACTGGGAGCATTTTTAGCAACGTAAAGATGGGCAGGGGTTCAAAATATTTTATTTTTTCTTACAGAGAACTTGGTTTTAATGTGTTCTCATTGGTAGTACTCACCATGTAGTTTTACATATTATTTGCGTTCCTTTAGCACTAGTTTTTATACTCCTAAAGGTTCTTAATCAACTACTTAATAATTAAAGTGAAGTGAGAATTCTTATGAAATCGTTACTGTTCAATTTTACATGCTGAATTCAGTTCGTCAAGATAACAATTTTCAAAAGTTCCTCAGTAAATTTTGTAAATGAATTAAGCAATGACCTCGTAGACTTGAGTTAAAGAAAGCAATGTTAGAGTCGTGATATTTAAGATTCCCAGATAATAAATATAATAATAGTAATAATGAAAATAAAATAACCTACATAATTTATATTAGTAATAATATTGCGACGATTGTTTCCACAGAATCTGTGTAGGACGTGTGCTCCACAGGATGATGTCCAAAACCTTGCGACCTTTTCCCGGTCACAATCCACTCTTCCACCTTTGATTGCTTACAGCACGAACGACCGAGCACATGTAGCACTGTTGACTAACCCCAGATGCTCAGCCACTCACAATGTTTACCTGAGGAGAAGAGTGTGGTAGTCAGTCTCTCCCTCCAAGCAACCCTGGATCCTCGAGATGAGGCACCCTTAAAGCATCATCTGATGCACTCAGACCTGTTTTCGACCTTTTACAAGATTCAAGTTTACAGTTCAATGCATTTTTGTAAAGGTTAACCCACAACTAATCATATGATGTAATTGAGTGTTTTCTCTATGTCTACTTTTAGTTTAATGCAAGAAAGTGTATCATGTGAATCTTAGTTAACACATTCTTATTTACCGAATCGACCCTTAAGTAATGTGACAAAAATAACTAGAAGCTCCACCTTCAGTCGAACAATATATTTTGTAATCATGACTTTGGGAACTGACTTTATAGAACTGATCCGACAAAATGAGCTGTAATATTTAATATAGATATTAACGTAATTTGTACATAACGTATCTTGGATGGTGTGCCGTTGATTGTGATCAGAGCATGTGTTGAAAGTGTCCGTCGTTTTCAAGACCCGCGTTTGCATATTCGCCGTAACTCGTCGCAGTGTTTCTCCGGTGATGTTCCCGATTTCAGCCGAAATGTTGTTCTTTAAAGCTTGTAACAAACGCGGATTGTTTGCATACACCCTGTCCTTCAATAAACCACACAGGAAAAAAATCCGGGCTGGTAAGGTCGGTGAATCTTGGGGGCCCGTCGCCTGGACACTACAAACACGTTCGTACGTGCACAGTTACGTGTCCTTGAACCTTGCCACCTGTCGGACTATCCGCACACCATTCGACTCAGCACAGCCCACGGATTATGTCGTAATTGTGAGCTGTCACATGCATCGCCTGCAGCATTAATAGCAAATTCATCAGGATTGTTATAAGAATCACCCTGTATTACGACCACGTTCATTATTTATTTTTTTGTGAAATGGTTTATTCAGTACTGGTTAGTCACACTAAATGCATTATTTGTATCTAAACTTTGTTACGTTGCCCGGTTGTATCATTGAAATAATTTTCACTTCCATTCGTGGAGAATAAGATTGTAACAGCCTACTCTGAAGCCAACTGAAGCATAAGATAAACCTTAAGACACTGGATAAAATATCATAAGCATCCACACTACATTATGTATTTCCTGTCAGTCAGCACTAATTACAGCTTTCACGATTTTCGGACTTAAAAATATTTAACGGAGATCAGATAACTTTCGGAGAAGTGTACAACGTTTGCCTTTGTACCCTCTTATGCTTTCGTTCCTTTCTTTTAGGACAAGAAACCACAGCTCCAAATGCAATATGCTGTACCCATTTCATCACGCCTCATTTTCTTTCATCTCTTGCAGCATAAATGATGCACGAGCAGGCAACGACGTGCCGGATCCACTCCATCTGAAGCTGCATAAATTACCATCTTCGTCAGCACTCAGCACGCACAGAGCTAACTGGATTTACAAGAGCACATTAATGGCGGACAAGAGATGTGTTTTATGTTAACTCGACTAATTCTATCTAGTGAGAAGGAAAATGGCAATTTAACCGTTTCAGGCTGGCACGAATCCAGCTCATTTCGGTTCGAGCTTCCTCATATCAAAAGGACGACACTTGCCCCTTTGGATCAGACCCTTTCGCCAAGAACATACATTTTACTCGGACGGCCATAATGTAGCTCCGTTGCTTGTCTAGTTCACGACATATTCATTATAACCTGTTGAATTAGCTCTCTTCATCAACCCTTGATAGAGGTGAAGGAAAGAAAATCCGTGCAGGGTTCATTTGTAAAAAGATTATGTTTTCGGATTTAGATTTCATAATCAAAGTACTTTAGTTCCACAGAGTATGTTATGAATTCAAGACTATTGCACTGAACATTAATATTCACAGCATGTCGTCAATGAGAAAAAGCGGTGTTATGGGATAACCGTTTCCAAAAACACAGAAATGTCATCCTCACTTCCATGTAGTACACCCTGGACAGCATTTTGCAAACTGACGAGACTCTGGTATCTGGATCCTTGGGTAGTATAATCCTTTATGGGACTTGTGATGTGTACTGTCCTCATGTGTTTGTGATTGCATCTTCGTCTATTCATCGTATCACCATTCATCTTCATCTTCGCAATTTACCGAAAGTGGCAGAAACGCAAAGTAAAATAAACCAAATCACTCAAGCAAGTCAATGAGAAATAAATAAATGACAGTTAATACGACACTAACCTCTATCAAAGAAGCATGTGAATTGTTCCTCTCTATAATTTCTTTCTTGTTCTGAAACATTTATTTCTAAGAACTCGTAGGTAATTTAACCCCTCCGACCTCCGTGGCGGAGTGGTTAGCACAGCGCCTTCATCGACTTCATCATCACTCATCATCATCATCTTCGCAATTAGACAAAAGTAGCAGATAGGCGAAGTAAAATAAACCAAATCAATCAATATAACCCCATAATTGAATTGCATTTTCCGCTATAAAGTTGGCTTCTTAAGTCCACTTACGGACAACTGGAATGTAAAACGTTGTAATGTGTTTACATTTAATTCATAAATAGCTGGGCTGTTTTCAGAATCTGCGGTATGGAAAAACCTGTTCAAGAATTTATCTTTGTATAGTTTTAATTCAAGCATACTTCAAACAAAACCCTTTCATGAACTGGTGATACGGTACAAAGAAGTATTTGAAGAACCACGAAACATCAACATGATAATTAATATGGATTCTCCAATATTTGGATTACCTTTGATATTCCGCCGCCGTCTCTACTACAAAAATAAATCTTGCGGACATTTTGCAAAATAGTAGAGGATAATAAATGTTTATTCTATATGGAAACCGTATTCACATAACTGTACAGAAGCGAAGAACGCTGGAAAATCAAACGAAAGCAAAAATGTACATTCCATAAACTGCATTATGTAGTAACGAGTAAACACCAAGGCCCAACAGTTGTAAATTATGATAAGGAGGTTATTTCGAATTAATGACAAATCGAGTTCAAGAGCTCTCATATTTTGACTGGAGACAAGGATGTCAAGTCACCGATTTTGTGACTGCAATAGCTACCGTAAATTTAGATATTTTGATTTGATTAGAGCAGCTGTAAGCCTTGAATGACTTTCCTGCTATTTCATTTGTGTGGAATCAAGCAACGTGTTTCAAGATGGCAAGCATAAAACAGATTTTCCTACGATGCAGGAGCACCAAATTTTCCTGATATTTCAAATCTTTGTCTAAACTACATTTTCGTACATTAATAAAATAAACTTGCATTACTTTGGGCTACAGTTTCATATTAAACACAAGTAAATGTAATGTCTAGTTGAGGAAAGAGGAATATTAAAATGCCCATTCATCAAATTTGTGACCACGCTAACTGGAGTAAAATTACAGCTTTTGAGCTCAAATCCTCACATCTGCTGGGGAACTAGGGCCTCCCCCATGGCGCAGTGGTAGCGTCATTGCCTTGTAATCAAGGGGTCCCGGGTTCGATACCCGGTGGAGGCACAAGTGGTTCGGATCCCACTTTAAACTGTAGGTCCAGTTCCGATTAGCCTTACTGTGCATAAAGTGGACTTAAAACACCAAATCAAACAAATCAATCAAGCTGGGGAACTAATTTGATATTGCATTTGATCAAAATGGTTGATGCGTTTCAAGATGGTTGAATTTAAACCCACCGCAACAAAACTTTGTAAAGTCATGTTCAATCCCTAGTCTAACATATCATTTAGTTTTCTCCATCACCATTTTATCAATCCATCATTCATGTCTATCGTCGTGATTAACCAAGAGGCAGAAGAGCGACGTAAAATAACATAAATAGAAAAAAGAAGTTTATGCATTCATGTACAGATTACACTTTTACAAGACATTTCCCTCCTACAAGTCGAATCTTGAGTTATATCTCGTACAAGCAGTGATGGGTTTTTAATGCAGCATCACCCATCGAAACCTCTAAGGGAGCCACAAACTTTCCAAACCGCGGATGTGTTTCCAAATGGACCAGTTGATAAGGGAGAGTTCAATTTCTCGTGGCCTTTCATTGCGTCCCCCCATCTAGAGTCGCAGAGGCTCCTGTTGACATAGTTCTTCCAGACCTCTTTCGTTCTAATCCCAGGGGCGAAGTTTTCTGGGTTTCTGGTGAAAACATCTGCTTCTCCTTTCACACAGCATATTTTACAAACCAAACTTTCGCTACTAACACCAGCACGAGAGAGATTCTTCAAATCCCCTTATCCCTTCCCCCATCTTCTGTAAACTTTATTCCAAATTTCACAAGTACTTTTGTGCATCGTAATTATATTTCGGTAGGCAAACAGGAAACATTTCCTCGGAAATTCCAAACCCAATAAAATTCGTCTTGTAGTGAACGTAAGTTAAGAAATAACTCTAACTTTTATATCCACGTGGCTAGAGGAGGAACTTGAGGGCGAATTTATAATTCGATGTTCTCTTCTGTCAGCGAAGAAGGCTACAGATTTTTTGTGTCCCCCTCCCTATAAAATATTCTAACGTTATCCGTCCTTACGACAGTGTGTTACGGGATAAATTTAATCTTATTTCATGTAAAACGATAACAATATGCTGCATAAGATGTCCACCGATTGAATCTGAGAGTCTCATGTTATTTTGACGGAATGGAAGTATACCTTAAGGAAACATGAAATCTTGTCTAATTCTCAAATACAATAAAAAGTATTTCTTTATAAAGGTAGATGGAGATGTTAATATTAGCTCGGATTCATGAATTCATAAAGGAAGATACACAACAATGTTAAAATAGAAATATAAAAGAAAAGTGTAATAAAATTATCCGTAATCTGGCGTCATTAAAGGGGAGAAAATAAACTATAACAAATTGAGAAGTTCAACATTCATTTTATTACCCTCCAATAATTTTTCTTCTGTGAGAATAATGTATGAATGGGTATATTTTTTTTGTAAATACTGCTGCACATACATTTTCAATCAACTTGTTGATCTATTTAATAAATATTGAATTAAGACAAAGAACAGGAAGATAATTATAAAAAGTATAATATAAAATAAATTAAGACTTGAGTATTTTTATTTTACATAGACGTTTTCACTATGCTAGACTAAATGCCCACCACACTCTGAGAAGTTTGAAAGCAAACTACAGCTCTTGTATATTCTTACGGCGGGCGCCCAACATGCTGACAAGGGGAACGGGGAATACGCAGCAGACCAACCAGACAACAGCGGTGACGTCGAGAGTTACGACGTCGCGGAAGGAGGTTCAACGCGCACCTCGTTCTACAGGCTGCTGTGTTTCTTATCGCGCTGGATTGGTCACTTCCCGCTCCCCACTTCCCTTGCCAGCATGTAGAGCGCCCGCCGTAAGACTGGACAAGAGCTATAATGAGTTTCACTGTTCATTGCGAAAAGGGCGAACCTCTGACTAGGGCCGTGAGGAACGTCAAAAATTCTTTAAAAAAATGCCGGGGCTAATGCCGGAAATTTCAACCGCTCAGGTGTAATAAGATTGGTTTTGCTGTCGGTGTTATTGTTGTTATTACTCTTTTTGTGTGTGTGTGTGAGAGATAGAGAGAGAGAGGGAGAGCGTGCGCGCTCGCGCATCGTATTGGGTTATTTTTCACTGTTGATATAGACTACTAATATTAAAATGGGTTTATTCTGTATTCAGGATTTTTCAAATAAATACATAAAAAGTAGACTGTTCTAAAGATGAATACATTATTTTCCGGACTCAATATTGAGCAAGAGGGGGAAAAAAGGAACCACAAATGATGTCGTTGTCTTGTAAAGCGCCAGAGAGAAGATTCCAATGTATAGAAATCTTACAGTAATACGTTCAGAGAAGGATAGAATGAGAGAGAGAGAAGGATAGAGAGGTAGATATTGAAAGTCGAACAAGAAAGTCGACTTTGCAGGAAACCAGCATAACAACACGTGCTCCTTTGGGATGCAGGAGACAATCATCTACGTGAGAGGTTGGCTTGTGATATTGATTTTAATATCGATGTTTTGCAAGATGCCAGATGCAACTTCTTGTTTCCGCTCTCGATATACGCCTCACCAGTATTGTTCCCGTCTCAGGCATTTCTCCTTGTCAATATCAGGACTTTTCCCCGCAGGAAGGTGAACCGATCTGTCTCTTCTTTGAGGAGAGAGAACTTCATCCGGGAATCATTTGTCTCTGCTCAGGAGCTACCCTTTCCAAAAGCAGAGATTTTCTTTAGTGCATGTAGGCATGGACGCACACGGTCAGGGTAGAGAGGACCACTTGACCCGTCCCACCGAAATATAGGGAATAATTGTCTACCTTTTTTTTTTCTTGTATCTTATTTCTAGCTTTCTGTCTGCATTTCTAGGTCTCAGTATCTCGTTCTCCGTTTTTCGTTCCTCTCTTCTTTATCATCCCTTTTCTATATTTTCTCTCAGCTTGCTGCCTAACTCTTTAGTCAATTCCCTTTTTTAATCTTTCTCCCTTCTATCACTCTATTCCTTCTATATTTATGTTCACTTTTTACTTTGTTTATTTATCTTCCTCTTGCTCTCAATTACTTCTTTATTTTTCTATATCCGGTACCAACTCTCTCTGGAGCAAGGTCGCGCATAGCGGCAGAGAAGGGGAGGGATCGAGCGGGCAGAGCGAAGCGGTACACGCTGCTGGGAACGCTGGTAACTGCAGTCGCTCCCCCCTCCTCCACGCAATCCCATTCCTCTCACGTGTTCATTGGTGGAGCCGTCTCGCGCCATTACTTGCGCAGACACTTGTTTTCCTTCTCCTGGTCCAGAGATAAGTGGGACAAATTGTAGAAGGCAATCATCAACCCAATGCTAGTGGCGTCGCCAGAAATACAGGGTGCTTATGAAGTCACTATACATTTTTTTTTATTTGTGATTTGATTTGTTATATTTTACTTCCCTTTTTTTGCCACTTTTGGCTAATTTGCGAAGATGGGGATGAGTGATGATATGATGAAATTGATGAATGGACGCTCACAAATATCCATGCCCACCAGGATTCGAACCCGGGACCCCTGTATACATTTTTGTGATAACATGTCAAAATACATTGTGAACGAATGCCAACAGGAGAAGAAAGAACAGCTTGTGCGCATCTGAATGGAAAGGCGAATGAAGAGGCGAGGGCGGACTTCACCCTGAAGTTCAGAAAATGAAGCCCCATCAGGCTTCCTAACAAGAACCTGGTAGTGTTGCTAGTAGACCCAAATGGACAGTTCTGCGCCTGAAAGTGGGGCTCGGTGGGGCTCGCCTTAATGGTTTGCTCTTGTAAGGCATAAGCCCCATTTTCTCGCAGTGTTGCCAACACCTTACTCGAAAAAAATTACCAAGGTTTTTTTCTTGGTCTAACCTAACCTAAAGCAAGGAGCTGGCAACCTTGCTTGAGGCTTGCCTTACAGTGCATAAAGCAATTTTTGCCAACCTACTGGTACTTTTGCCATAGCCTTTTACAAAAAAGAGAGAGGACAGAGAGAGAGGGGGAAGAGTTAAACAACCGACAATGCTGCCAACACCTACCTACAGCCTTTTTTTTCTTCCTACTTAGCAAAAGCTACTACCTTTTTTTGAGGCTTAGCCAATTTATATACTGGCGTAACATACACACACTGGGCAAGGAGAGCCGGCAACAAACACACACTGCCGTAAAAGAGAGAGAGAGATGGGTGGATGGCAACACAGTATGTGTGTGCGTGTGTGTGTATAATATGTAGCATTATTAACTAGAGTGTGTTGGCAACCCACTTACAACTAAAAAAAAAAAATAGAGATGCCAACGTTGCTGTAAGATGAAGAGAGAGAGAGACCTATAGCTGGCAACAGTGGTGTACGATGTCCTCCCTCTTCTGTGCAATATGATATTATGATGTTACTGTAGTTTTTGACGAGGATTACGAGTTAACTAAAAAACCTGCAACTAGAGAGAGTTGCCAGCACACACACACTGTTGTAAGAGAGATGGATGACTGGGGGCAGCATTTCTGGCTATTCACAGTGGCGGATGTACTTCCTGTTTTTTTCAAAAGCTAACAATAATGATGGAATTTCATGCTGACGCATTTATTTCGTTCAAAAATTCGTGTTCAGCACAGATGATGCTATGTAATTTTCACATCAGCTCAGCCAACTGTTGAGAAATAATGACGTCAGGTAACAGCATTGGTGGGGGTAACGTGATGAATTTACGAAAGTAGGAAAATGACATTGCTAAAAATTGAAGTATGGAACTATTTTCTAGAGCGGATTTCTACTAGTCCATGTTGTTAACCTACATATTACTCCTCGACTAATAAAACTAGAAGCTCGAGGGCATCAGGTCCTATTTTTATTGTGAGCTGCAAGGAGAACATTGTGATTGTGATTGAAATTAACTAGCGTGAGTAAATTTGTTTGTTAGCTTGCATGAGTTGGCTTTGTGTTATATAAATAGGTAGTGTTGCTTCTGTGAGTTGATTCTGTAATAGCCAAACAGATGTAAAGGAATTGTAGATGAGAGGTAAAACTCTCTACAAAAGCCAAACAGTCCTTAAGCATATTGTGGAAGGAATATATACTCGCAGAGCACGCAAAAAGAGAGAGAGAAAGTATACAAGTTTTGAGTGTGTTGCATGTATCTCTCTCCTTTTTTTTTCTTGCTTTTTTTCATATATATATATATATATATATATATATATATATATATATATATATATATATTTATTACATATTACTATATACATCAAGCATATGCAAAATAGCAATATGCGGGGTGTAAGAGGGCGACCTTCTGGTAAGGCACCCCAAGAGTCAACCTCACTTCCACCTAGTACACCCTGGACTGTAGAGTAACAAGGCTCTGGCGACTGGCAGACCAGTATAATTTTGCGTGAATTTGTTATATGCATCAAGCATACACAAATATAGCAATATGCGGGGTGTAAGAGGGCGACCTTCTGGTAAGGCGCCCAACAGTTAACCTCACTTCCACGTAGTACACCCTGGACTGTAGAGTAACAAGGCTCTGGCGACTGGCAGACCAGTATAATTTTGCGTGAATTTGTTATATGCATCAAGCATACACAAATATAGCAATATGCGGGGTGTAAGAGGGCGACCTTCTGGTAAGGCGCCCAACAGTTAACCTCACTTCCACGTAGTACACCCTGGACTGTAGAGTAACGAGGCTCTGGCGTCTGGCAGACCAGTATAATTTTGCGTGTGTTAGCCTGTTTTTTTTGTGCGTTTGATATTTAGTGGAGGTACATAGTGTTTCGAATTTTATTATTATTTAGTTTTATACACAGAAAAGATATTAAATATAAAATTAAATAAAAATATATCTAATTATGTTTTTTTTATGACAACAAGCATTCACAAAAAAATAGCAATAATGTGGTTTAAAGTTTTTTAACGTAATTGCTACGTAAACAAAATGGCCGACTTGCAATGAGTGTGTCAAAGTTTTTTTTAAGCCTAATTGCTACGTAAACAAAATGGCCGACTTGCAATGACTGTGTCAAATATGAATAGATTGAGAGATGGAAAGAGAAGTTAAATATGCTTAAATAAAGTGCTCCTCTGTGCATAGCACCTTACCATAAAAGCATATAGGAAGACTGCCATGTCGATGCATGAAACTTAAATATACATATAAAATTAAAATATTTGGTGCTGACCACATCACACATTGCTGACTTTGCATTGTACTTTCCTATATTCACATATGCACAGTAAGGCTAATCGGGACTAGGCCTACAGTTTTTTAAAGTAGGATCCGAACCACTATATATTTTTATCGGGTTCGAACCTAGGACCTCTTGATTACAAGGCAACAACACAACCACAGCACTATCGAACCCTAGTAAATATGTAGGAAAAAACAACGGTATATACATAATCCAAAGTTGCGTGGTTCTAGGCCCCATAGGAACCAAGAAAATCAATGTCTTGGAAAAACATCTTAAGATATTTGTCTTAATCTTTAAGAAAGTCGACTTCCGGTCTGTCAAGATGTTACTTCCGGTCTGTCAAGAAAATTTTCTTAAGACATTTGTCTTAAGATGTTTTTCCAAGACATTGATTTTCTTGGCTCCTAATTGACCTAGGATGATGATTTTAAGTTTGTTGGATAGGATTTGACGAAAACTATTCGACTAGCAAATAAAATCGATTCCACCCCCTCAAGTTTCGAAAATATAGACAATTTTTTTATTTTTTGAGAAACTTGATTTGCTGGCTTAGTTTTTACCCTATTTCGAAAATTTTAATGATATTTGATAAAAAATTGAAGGTACTCTGCAACCTATTGGAAACATAATGATTAGGGCTTACTGTTTTCGAGATATTTTAAATTAAAATTTCAAGATGTAATTTCTAAGTTGTTTTGTAACTCGTAAAGTATGGGTCGTAGAAAACCTATTCTTGTTTTATCTGCTATTGCCCGACAAATACTATAAACACAAATAAATTTTTTTAAAAAATAAAGATCGAAAATAATTTTGTTTTCTGAAAATAAAAAAAATATGTATATGGAAAAAAAATACGATTGTGTAATTTTTTATGATGTGTTTGCATGTAAAAAATAAGTATACCTGAAAGTTTTAGAATTTCAAAATAGCTATATATATATATATATATATATATATATATATATATATTTGCTATTATATCAGCCAAAACAATCGAATATATATAAACAAGAACATTTTCATAGTTTCACACCTCTACTAGAATGGTAGAAAAATATACTAGTAGGCAATAAAATCTGAAGAAGATTCGTGTCTAGCAAAAATAAGCTAAATAGAATTACACATGCATACAATATTTATTGTGCTTTTTCTATCTACAATCATATTTTTCTTATATATTTTTTTATTTTTTTTATAGGGTTGATTAAAGCACATATTTGAGGAAGACAACACCACCCATATATAAATAAACCCCTCAAACTAACACTAATTAGAATTAGCTTACAAAATTTTTCTCATAAGGCATTTTTTGTTTTGTAAACACACTACCACCAACAGATCACATATAAATAAACATACCCCGAAAAATAAAAAAAAATGCGCTCCATGAAAAGTTGCCATGTTTGCAAAAGAACCATATCAAGCAAACATTTTGCAAGACATTGTCGTACCTGCGTGCCAGGCAAGCATTTGGCTGCCACTGAACTATGTTCCGGATGCAATAAACACATCACAATTGCGTATGCCAAGAAGCATAAGCTTACTTGTCTAAGCGAAAGTACATCGCTCGCTCTCCCGGTTGGTGTCGAGTCAAAAAAGCAAGCATGATGGTAGCATAGAAGTTTGTCGAAGGTGTCTGACCACTTTTGACAACCGACAACAAAAACACCAGAGCTTACAAGGAGAAAACATCGCTGCCGAAAAGCTCGCTCGCCACATGCGTTACTGCAGTACCAACAAACCTGCACGAACTATTCTACCCAATCCTGATGCGACAGAAAAATTTAGCATGCACAGCGCCATGGCAAAGCATCCTGCCATCATTGTAGCTGACTTCGAAGCCTTCCTCGAACCCCTCTCCACCTGCTATCCCGATCCCGAAGTTTCTTCCACTACCCCTTACCAACTCCACGAGGCCTCGAGTTACGCCTACGTTGTGGTGCGGTGAGACCAACGTGTTGCCCCCGAGCCGTATGTCTATCGCGGTCCCGACCCGGTCAAGCACTTCTTGCAGAGGATGGTAGAGGAGGCCCAAAAGATAGGAATGGTGTTGCTGTCCCCCAAGCGCATGCGACGACTTTCTCCTAAGAATAAGCGTAGGCACGAGGAGGCAACCAACTGTCCTGTTTGCAACATGGTCTTCACCGACGATAACAGTAAAGTGCACCACCACGACCATTATGGTACTGGTAGCTACATCGGTCCGTGGTGCAACACGTGCAACTTAAAAGCTAGGGACCCGCGCTTTATTCCCATCTTCTTTCACAACGGTTCGGGATACGATTTTCATCACTTGGTACCCCATCTCGGCTACGATGATAGTCGTATCAGGGTCTTAGCACAGAACGAGGAGCGCTACATTAGCGTGAGTAAGTGGGTGTCTATCCCCGAATTGGAAGCAACTATCGAGCTTCGGTTTCTTGACTCGCTGCGTTTCCTCCATGCAAGCCTTGATGCTCTTGCAGGCAAGCTTAGAGACGAGCAGCTGACTATCACTGCAGCCAGTTTTCCAAACTTTGGATGTTTGGGGCTCATCAGACGTAAGGGGGTCTACCCCTACGAGTACGTAACGGACCCCGACAAGTTCGAGGAAACATCGCTCCCTCCACAGGATAAATTCTACAGTCGGCTGAGAGGCTCTAACATAACAGATGAGGAATACCAGCACGCCCAGTCCATGTGGAAAGAGTTAGGTTGTCGAAATTTTGGGGATTATCACGACGCATATTTAAAGCTTGACGTGACGCTTCTCGCGGACGTTTTGCAGGCGTTTCGCGCGACAGCAATAAACATCTACCACCTAGACCCTGCCTACTTCTACAGCCTCCCCGGACTGGCATGGTCGGCCATGCTGCTCATGACCAGGATTAAACTCCAGCTTCTTAACGATGTGGAAAAGTTACTTTTTTTGGAACGAGGCATCCGAGGCGGTATGGTCCAGGTGACGCAACGCTATGCACGTGCTAACAATCAATACATGGCCACCGGTTACGATCCCTCTAAAACAACAAGCTACATCCTCCACACAGATGTAAACAACCTGTATGGATTTTCCATGATGCAGCAACTTCCGTACAAGGGATTCGAGTGGGTTAATCCTTCGGATTTCGACATGAAAAATTTCGAAGATAGTACATACGGATTTTTTGCCGAGGTGGACATTAAATTCCCCGAGAAGCTCCATGATGTATTCAGCGAGTTCCCACCTGCTCCAGAATTTAAGTGTTTACCTAACTCGAATCAACCCAAGCTCATCATGGATGTTGAGCCCAAAGAGAGGTATGTGCTACATTACCTGAATCTTGCTTGGTTGATGAGGCAAGGTGTTACAATTGGTAAAATTCATCGCATCCTCATGTTCGAGCACGGTAACTGGTTAGTACCCTACATCAAAGCCAATACCGAATACCGCATCGCTGCAACCTCGGAGCTTGACAAAAACTTCTTCAAGCTGATGAACAATGCTGTGTTCGGTAAAACGATGGAGAACGTGAGAAATCGCGTGGACGTTAGGCTGGTTACCAATGCGAAGCGATGTCGTAAGCTGATTGCAAGCCCGTTATTTAAATCAAGGACCATTTATAATGAGCAGTTGGCTCTGGTCCAGATGGATAAACCTGTGGTGCACCTGAACAAGCCAATCTATGTTGGTGCCACGATTCTAGACTTGGGCAAGTTGCATATGTTTGAGACACATTATGGTACACTGTGTAAACATTATTATCGTAGCATTTCTCTTTTATATACAGATACGGACAGCTTGGTCTACCATGTTCGCACAGTTGATGCATATAAGGATATAGCGTCGATTCCACCTTTCATCGAGCTTTTCGACACATCAGGCTATCCCCAGCCGAACCAGTACGGCATCCTGCCCCGAAACAAAAAAGTGCCCGGTAAACTCAAGGACGAGAAGGACGGGGATGTTATTCTTGAGTTTGCTGGACTTCGGGCCAAAGCCTATGCAATTCGGGCCGAGGGGTCTGTCACCAAGAAGGCCAAGGGTGTAGGTAGGCAGGTTGTACAAAAGCATCTCACATTCGAGGATTATGTTGAATGCCTGAAAACTCGCTCACCTGTTCTACGAAAAGAGTATCGAATCCAGAGCGTCAACCATAAATTGACAACCAACATTGTCAGGAAGATTGCTTTGGATGCGCACGATGATAAGAGGTGCATCCTGAAGTGCGGAATTCACACACTGCCATGGGGGCACTATCGCTTAGCAGAAAGCAAAACCTGCAACATATGCCCTTCTTCAACAGAAGATTCATAAAAACAAAACAAAAAAAAAAATCATTTTGTTAGTCATTACAAAAAAAAATAAAAGAAAACACTGACTGTCATTACAAAAAAACTTTGACCGTATTCTTAAATAACCAGCATGCCTATGAATTTGTTCGGTTTCAAAAAACAGATTATTATGGAAACCATACCAGATCATGAATTTCTACCTTCCATGTTATCCAATCTCAACGGTCTACTGATTATTCACCTCAACAGCATTTGGACGAAATTCGACGACGACGTTGGTAAAACCTTTTACGTATTCAATAACAATTTACATTTCTACGAAATTCCGATCGGGGGGAAACTTCGCATCACCGTGAATCCAGAGAACGAAGGGCGAAAAATCAAAATATCTACCGGCAAGAATATTTTTCGAATCAAGCACGACAAGGTATTTTCTAACATTACGTACGATGTTTCCGCAGGAGATTACCTGTACGTGGAACTCCTCGGAGATTATGACAAACTCATTCCTCTCTTCGTAGAATTACGAATCGTGTATCCTATTATAAATAACCATTAACCAAAATGCCTAACGACATTTTCGGCCACACTAAGCGTGTAGACCACGCAGAAGAGATTCTCATGTTGGATGTCCGAATTAAAAAGTTGAGGAGCGATTTGATCGCTTTGCAGGAGACCTTAAACAAAAGTTTAGAGTCGGAGATCGCTACGCTCCAATCGCAATGTCTCGACCCCATTCTGAAAATCGATTCCGAACTGAAAACGCTCATAAAAAATTATGTTGACGTACCTTCTTACGACAACGTTCAAAATATACAGTTGAGCGTGGATTCGCTTCAAAATGATTTGGCCAAATTACAGCAATTTCAATCGAAAAATGAAGATTTGGAAAAATTGAAACTCGAAATCGAAGAACGAACTTCCGCAATAGAAAAGAATTTCTCTGAACTTCAAACCGTCGTGAACGATATTGATGCGGAACGCTTGCACGTCGTCGTTTCCAAATTACAAGAAGAATTCACCGGCACGTTGGAAGAAATTAAATCCAAGCTTCAGACTTTGGAAGATACCATGACGAACCTACCATCGTCGGACGAACTGCAGGTCATCGGTAAAAGCGTCGCGAACATAAAAATTCAATTGGAGGCCTATCAAGATTTCGAACACATTCAAACCACCATCGCTACGCTTCAGGCGTCTCTGGAGTTGATCAACGAAGAAATTAAAAATATTCACGCTGAAGCAAGCGCGTTGACGAGCATTCAAGACACGTTAAGCACGGTTCAGCAGAAGATTGAATATTTAGAAAATTTGAACGTCGAAACGAATCTTGCTCATTTTCATCACGTCCTCGACAACGACTTGGAATCGTTACGGACGAGCGTACCTTCGAGCGAAGATTTGGAAAAATTGAAAACGGCGGTGACGGCACTATCCGAATCGAGCGACATCAAAAGTTCGTTGAGCGATCTCGAGAGTAGGGTGGCCAATCTACCCACCTCCAAAGAATTACACGCTTTGAAAAGGAACATATCTCGAATGCTGAAACGACTGGAAACGGAAACGGCAAACGTGGAACAGATTCGAGACGAAATCAGTTCACTGGTGTCGACGTTGCCCACTTCGCAGAGCGTCGCCGACCTTCACACGCAGTTTACAGAGATGCGAAGCATCGTGAACGATCTTACCGAGAAAAGCTCGAAATTGAATCAAGTCGAGAACCTTCAGAGTATTGTCGTCAACATCAGAGATCAAGTTGGAGTGCTGGAATCCACGCAGGAATCGACGCTGGCCTCTTTCGGTGCCAAATTGCAAGAACTCAACGAAAACTACAAGCAGTTGAACGTGGAAGTGAAAATCAAACCGTCGTTTTCTACAGTAACGGATACCATAGTCGAATATTTGTTGCCCGTACAAAATACACTGGGACAGCTTCACAGCAACCTCGTTAGCGTCGATACTAAATTCGCCAAACTGCATTCTCTGCAAGCCATCGAAATCAACAGCGTACCCAATCAACAGAGAATCTCCACGTTCGTCGAAGGTAACAAACTGTACATGTTGCATCCTTATCATCCGTACTACAAGTTTCTCCTCGATGGCACGATTCAGATAAATGAATTTTCGTACTGGTCTCACGGCAGAAAAGCTAGCGTTCCCACCATGACCTTGATATCGAATCGTGGTGTCCAGAAAGCAGGAAACATTCCTCTGGCACGTTGGAACGAAACGCGCAACATATATGAAATACACGAAGACGAAGATCTTACCGTTTTCGACGTGAGTGCCGGCGATAAGCTGATCATTCAAAACACGAGCGAGGTGCCACCTTCTTTGAATCCCATCACGCTCGTGCTTCTCTTCAAACGTAATCTCTAAAAAATGTCTAGGCAAGCCATCGTCGAAGAATTGCATAAACCTGCACGCCGCAACTACGAACGTTTGGCGGTGGTAACCAAGGGCATCGATGACCTCTGGCAAAATGACCTCGTGGAGATGAGTAGCGGCAATTTGAAAAACGTACATAAATTGAACAAGGGCAACAAGTACCTCCTCACCGTCATAGACACATTTTCGAAATTCGCATGGGCTCTGCCGTTGAAAGCCAAAACGGGAACATGCGTCACGGAAGCATTCAAATTAATTTTTCGCGAAAGCAACAGACGACCTCGGTTTTTGCAAACGGACAACGGTAAAGAATTTTACAACGCCGTATTCCAAAAGTTTATTAAAAAACATGACATTCGACATTATTCGACCTTCAGTCACATCAAAGCCAGCATCGTGGAAAGATTTAATCGAACCTTGAAAACACACATGTGGAAACGATTCACGCTTCGGGGAAATTACAAATGGGTCGACATCCTGCCGGAACTCGTCGACACCTATAATGATACGGTACACAGAACGATAGGCATGAAGCCAGCTGACGTTTCGAAATCTGACGAGCATCGTTTAATTTCTACAGTTTACTGTCCAAAGTACACTCCCACGACTACCAAGAAATCAAAATTCAAAATTGGAGACCAGGTGAGAATCAGCAAATTCAAACGCACCTTCGAGAAGGGATTCACAAAAAATTGGAGCACGGAACTTTTTACGGTGATTCGAGTTTTACCCGGAAACCGACACACGTATATAATAAAAGATAGTAGCGGCGAGATTTTGAAAGGAAGATTTTACGAAGAGGAACTCTCTGAAACGAAACATCCTGACACGTACCTCATCGAGAAAGTATTGCGTAGGAAAGGTGACAAACTGTTTGTCAAATGGCTGGGACTTCCGGAAAAGAGTTGGATCGACGCGAACGAAGTGATCTTGTGAGTACGTGGAACGTGGTGAAGCGTCTACCGGATTCGGAAAGTCAAACGAAAAAAAAGAACGGCGGGTTGCTTCCCGACAGCATCCGCTGTCTAATCGTAGGTCCTTCGGGGTGTGGGAAAACGACACTGCTCGTGGACAATTTTCTCCTCGCACCGAATTGGTTAGATTGGAAGAACATGCACCTGTACGTGTTCTCGAAAAGTTTGGAGCAATCCAAATACCAGCAACTGATGAAACTGTACGATGGTCTGGACATTGCAACGTTCGCATCTGAAATCATTCCACTCGACGATTGCCGTGAAAATTCAGTCGTTGTGTTCGACGACGTCATCCTGGAAAATCAAAATGAAATTCGCAACTTTTTCACGCAAGGTCGTCACAAAGGAATGGATTGCTTTTACCTAGCTCAAACGTTTTCCAAAATTCCAAAACAGTTAGTACGCGACAACGCTAATTTCATATGTTTGTTTCGTCAAGATCACACCAACCTCAAGCACGCGTACGATGACTACGTAGGCGGAGACATGAACTACAATCAATTTTCGGAACGCTGCTCCCACTGTTGGAACAGTGACGATTTCGGATTCGCGACGATCGACATGACAAGGAAACCCAACGACGGAAAATACAGAAACAAAATCAACGACTTTCTAAACGTTGCAACGTTGTGAGAAACGACGTTTATAAATAACGTTATGACGAAACGAAAAATCGAAGACGAAAATCTCAAGCTTCGCGATTACCTCGCGAAACGCTTCAAAGGTTGGAAATCCGAGAATCGCGGATTCTACGAAGAGAAGAAACGTCAAGATCAACCTGTGATCGATGCCATCAGCGATCTAGGTAAAGAAATTAAAGGTGTCACGGAACAAAATAAAAATTTGATCAACGAACTCGTACCACTTGCAGCTAAAAGTTACACCGTACCCACTCCCATTTCGAGCATTCCTTCGACGCCGTTCGAACTGAAGGACGTACCACGACGTCGAGCCATAAGCAGCACTTCTTCGGATAAAATCGAATTGCGACCTTTGGCACGAGACTACCTGAGCACGGGGAAATTCGACAAGGATGAAGTGTTCGGATTGTATCCGAGCATGGAAACCAACGAGGGTGTGGTGTGGAAGATTGGGAAATCGAAGGTGACCTTCGAAGGCAACGACATTAAAGTCAATTTAGGCGATAAGGATAGCTGGAACAGGTATCCGGGTACGGTGGGACTGTGGGAACTCGTTGCCAAAAAGCAGCCGAAGGATTACACCGACGAAGATTACCAGAGTTACAAGGAAATTTTGATCATGACGGATGCCCTGTACCAAAACAACGACGCCTCGCAGAATAGGGTGAAATCGAGCAGCGGCGAGAAGTACAGGAATCTCATCAAACCGATATGGAACCAGGTCAAAACAGGCAGCGGCGTCAAACTCTACAACACGTTACCCAAAGAATTCGTTTGGGTGGACGACGTGAGAAAACTCATAGACAGGTTGTTGGTTATTGCAGGAGAGGAGAATGCAGGCAATCGTAATTTCTACAACGAGAAGGTTGGCATCGTGGACATGATCAGCGCCAAACTTTCCAACTTCATCGTGAACGACGACAAGGGCATAGGGTACCTCATTAAAATTATCAACACGCTGCCTCCGAGATTCTGGAACGTGGCCGAAGGAAAGGGACTCGTGAACGACATCATCAACAAGTTACCTTTCGAGATGCATTTACCTGGCTACCAGTACTGCGGACCGGGTACGAAACTGGAGAAAAGATTGGAGAGATGAGACAAGGGTGTGAATCCGTTGGACGCCGCATGCAAAGATCACGACATCGCCTACAACACCACGCAGACGGATCTGGATGCACGTCACGAAGCAGACAGAATGTTAGAGCATTCCGCTTTCGAAAGATTCGTCAGCAGAGACGCATCGTTGGGAGAAAGAGTTGCAGCACTGGGCACCACCATCGCCATGAACACGAAACAAAAATTTGGGTGGGGTGTATAAATAAATAACATACAGTAAAAAAAATAATAATAACAACAACATGTCTTGTATAACCGACTTACCACCCGAACTGATATGTAAAATATTCAAACACGCTTGCGAGGATGTAGGAAACTTTTACACGTAGCAAGAACAACTCCGAAATTTCGTATCCCTTGTGAAATGCTTATCAAGGACCATCTTCGGGAGATCAGTGGAATGAGGTGCGGTGATCTCGACACTCTTCTTTCGGCTGCAGGGGAAAAATTAAACAAGAGAATGGACGAACTGCACGAGGCGAGGCAGGGAAGAAGACGATATACTGATGATTGGCGTAAGTCCAAACAGGAAACTGAAGAAATCATCACGCACATCATCGCGTTTTCCGAAGCACGAACTTTCTTCCTCTGTTAAAAAAAATCTTCGATACAAATCGTGAAAAAAAAAATATATATAAATAACACACATCGTGAAAAAAAAAATAATCTTCGGTATATATAAATAACACACATCGTGAAAAAAAAATTAAATTTCTCTAACACACACACTGAAAATTTCTCTCCTTCGATATGACGACTGAAAAAATGAGTGACCTCCAAGCATTAAAACAAATGCTAAATTTGTCAGTAGAGTATGTAAAAATTCAGGAATTGGAAGTCGGCAAATCTTACACGATAACTTCCGGTTCAATTGTTTCTACCCAGTATGGTCCCAGGGTGCGTCTGTTGCTCAACGCACAATACCAGATCGATATGCTAACATGTTATCCGACCAGAAGCTATCTATCTTAATCGAGAACAAAACTCGAATCGTGTACAAGGGGACAAAGGAACTTCTTGGTAAGAAAACAAAGCACGTAATAGAATTTGTGTAACGGCTGTGCGGAGTATATATAAAATAACATCCCTTGAAAAAAAAATTACACAAGAGAGGGAAAAAAATCTCGGAACATACATATATATAAATAACATACCTTGAAAAAAAAATTACACGAAACAAAAAAATCTCGGAACATATATATATATAAATAATATACCTTGAAAAAAAGAAAGTTACACGAGAGGGAAACAAAAAAATCTCGGAACATTTATATATATAAATAACATACCGTGAAAAAAAAATACGCGAAACAAAAAAATCTCGGAACATTTATATATATAAATAACATACCGTGAAAAAAAATATATAGAGAGCATCAACATGAAGCCCAAGGGTGTCGTGTACCAGATACCATACTCCAATCTAAAAAATCTAGGTGCCCTCGATGGGTTACTCACCAAGAAACAACGCGAGAAGAAACGTTCTTGCTTGACGAAAGGACACGGAATGAAATTGCTTCTCAGCACTCCACAATTGAGACGCTTGCAGCGTTCGCGGAAACAGCAAAAGATCGGAGGTTTCATATTCAGCATCCCGGCCATCCTGGCAGCATTGGGGGCCGTTGGAAGTTTGGCCGGCGGTAGCGCCGCCATCGCGAAAACCGTCATCGACTCGAAGAAGAACAAGGCCGAATTGGAAGAACAGAAACGTCACAACCTGGCCATGGAGAAGAAAGGGAAGGGCGTGATGAAAAAGTTTAAAAAAAAGAAACAACAGCACTCACCAACCGAGACATTGAATCTCTGATCGAACCGTTACAAATCAAAAACTTCAGAGGAGTTTTCATGTCCGACTCGTTACCTTCAAACGTTAAAAGTAGAGAATGTGGAGTAGTCAACTTGGACAGTCAAGAAAATCCAGGCACGCATTGGATATGTTACCACAAAAACGATGACAATAACAAAGCATTCGTTTTCGATTCTTTCGGAGGCGTTCCACCTACAAATTTAGTCCATTATCTGAAAACGAACAAAACTTCTATATACTACAACGACGAACGCATTCAAAATTTCGGAGACGAGAACTGCGGTCATCTCTGTCTCTCCATGCTCGCGTTTCTCTCTAAAATAAATAAGCCTACGATCGAAGATTTCCAGAAAGCATTGTGGAACCTGAAACACGATGGGCGTGTTCCATCTCACGAGCGAATCTTCGATCTTGAAACTCACGCTGCACGACGACATCGTCTATCCTAAATCCGTAGCTCTGCGTGCATTCTACAGCATGTACCTCATACCTAACGTCACGCAGCACAACAACAAAATTAGCGTCGGAAGCGAACACATCGTCGTCACGCCAGGCCAATACAATCTTTCCACTTTGCAAGCTCAGTTACCCAAAGGCACGTACCTTTCTCAAAATTCGGTCACTCACAGAGTGGAAATCGTGTCGGCGACGGAGACCGTGGACCTGGGCACCATGGGAGAACTTTTAGGTTTCGAGAACGACACAAAACTCGAAGCTGGCATCAAGCACGTAGCAACCAACATTCCTAAATTTCTAGCCATCGAGACTCTGAACGTACACTGCAACGTGGCCGAAGGCATGATCACGAAATCCTCGGACGGGGAGGGGTTGCTGGGAAGTCACAAGCAGACGGGATTCATAGCCACGTTCAAACCAAGTTCCGAGTTCATGGAACCGATCATCTACACGCCCTCTTCGCCGATCTATTTTCCAGTATGTCGAAACCGCATAGACGACATAGAGTTGGTGGTGACGAACGAGAAAGGAGACGTGGTGGATTTCGCAGGTGCCACGACGACGGCCATCGTGGAGATCAACGTATAATAAATAACACGCATAGTGAAAATGGAGCAAATCGAAAGTTACGAATTGCAATCTTTCCCTCCCAACCGTCGCACGTTCGCCAATCTCAACGAAGCGAACAGGGAGATCGAATACGACGTGGACGTAGGCGATGGGTTCGTTCATCCTCACAGAGCGGACCTCTACCTTCAATTCGACGTGGTGAAGAAGGAAAGCGGAGACGCGTTTCCGCCCAATGCAAATTTGATACTCGTGGACAACTTCGTGCCTCACCTGTTCTCGCAGGTGGAGGTGAGGAAACACAACACCGTCATAGACAGAATAGACTATCCAGGCATCACGTCGACGGCAGTGGGAACATTGAAATTATCCAAAACGGACGCAGCATACTATCAAGCGGGAGGATTCGAAGCGGGGACCAAAATATCGACGAGAAGTCACACGGCGCTCTTTCCCATGCGTCTGCTGCCGGGATTCTTCTCGGACTACAAGGAGATCATGTGGAAGGGAGGACTGAGGGTCACGTTTCGAAGAGCGGCCAACGACAACGACGCACTGATGCGATACACCAACTTGAACGCCGACGGCACGCCGATAGCCAACACTTTACCCGAAGCGGCGAAATGCGTCATCCGGAGCATGGAATTGAGAATGCCGATCGTGGAATACGAAACGAACTACGCCCTCAAGTACAAAGCGGAGATCTTGAAAAGTCCGCAGGTGGCGATTCACTTTCACGGTTACCAGTGCGTACAGAAGGTGGCGTCGGGAAGTCACATGGAATTCGACGTGACGACGCAGTTCAACAACATACAGTTCGACATGCCAGATTTCGTCGTAGTGCTCTTTCAGACCGGGCGCGATAAGAATCAGGAAAAAGATTCCAGCAAATTCGACGACTGCAAAATCAAGAACGTTTATCTCAAGAATGGACGCAACGAAGTGTTCCCGCGCGAGAATTACAACCTCGACATGACAAAAGACGATTACCTCAAACTTTACGAAGCTTACACCTCTTTCAAACGCGTGACCGAGGGAAGCGTGGACATGTAGTACACGCCCAGCGAATTCAAAATCCACAGGCCGATGTTCGTCATCAACACATCTAAGAGAAAGCAGGTTGTGGTCAACGATCGCACCAACATCAAGGTCGTCTGCGAGTTCCACGACGCGCTGCCTGCCGATACTCTATGCAGCGTCATCCTGATTGCAGAGAAGTCCTTCGTCCACGACGTGAAGAACGAGAGGGTGACGGAACAGTTTTAACATGTTTAACATCTTTTCTTGCACAAATAAGAAATTTTTTGTACTAGCACAATCAGTTACAATGGCACAATACGAATTTCACTAGTTCAGATCAGTTACAAATGTCAATTTCATTAGTTATCAGTTACAATATCTTTTTTTTTGCACTATAGCACGAGAGACAAATCAGAAAATTTGCACAAAAAAATTTGTTGTTGTTTTTACACAAGAAAATTAACAATAAAATTCTTTCTTTTTTTATCGTTTCAGATGCTGTCGAAACATCAAAAACACATACACACACACTAGAAAAAAAAGCATGCAACTTTATTTGTAACACACACACATACATTCTCCATCTTCATCAAGAAAATATTATAATAAACATAATTATTTTTATCTATATCTCACAATAAAACTCTATATCCAAAAATATTACAACATCAAAATAACACTAGAGTCGTTAGTACACGTTGCATGCATTACGGAGGTCCTCTGTAGAGTTTCATGGAAGTTTGAGAAAAAAAAAACACGTGAAACTCTACAGAGGTGTGGTTATCTAGAACCGCAGCCGTTAGAAAACCTTTTACTTTTTTTTGGTTGGGCACCACGCACCCTGGCGAAGTTATAGGGGCCAGGAATCCTAAAAAACAACAATTATTATTTGTTTGTTTGCGTCACAATACGGAAATAATAAGAGGCACGCGCGTGCGCGTGTGTGGCACATCGTTCCCCCGAGAGAGGTTTACAAAGGTCACGATATATATAAACATTGGCCCCCGGGACTTGGAAAAAATTTACGATAAGGTGCATTCGCTCACCACTGTTGCCAGCTATAGGTCTCTCTCTCTCTTCATCTTACAGCAACGTTGGCATCTCTATTTTTTTTTTAGTAGTAAGTGGGTTGCCAACACACTCTAGTTAATAATGCTACATATTATACACACACACGCACACACATACTGTGTTGCCATCCACCCATCTCTCTCTCTCTTTTACGGCAGTGTGTGTTTGTTGCCGGCTCTCCTTGCCCAGTGTGTGTATGTTACGCCAGTATATAAATTGGCTAAGCCTCAAAAAAAGGTAGTAGCTTTTGCTAAGTAGGAAGAAAAAAAAGGCTGTAGGTAGGTGTTGGCAGCATTGTCGGTTGTTTAACTCTTCCCCCTCTCTCTCTGTCCTCTCTCTTTTTTGTAAAAGGCTATGGCAAAAGTACCAGTAGGTTGGCAAAAATTGCTTTATGCACTGTAAGGCAAGCCTCAAGCAAGGTTGCCAGCTCCTTGCTTTAGGTTAGGTTAGACCAAGAAAAAAACCTTGGTAATTTTTTTCGAGTAAGGTGTTGGCAACACTGCGAGAAAATGGGGCTTATGCCTTACAAGAGCAAACCATTAAGGCGAGCCCCACCGAGCCCCACTTTCGGGCGCAGAACTGTCCATTTGGGTCTACTGTTGCTGACGTAAGACGTCCTCCAAGAATGGTTATAATGCCACAAACCATGCAAAATGTAAAGGACAGCATAACACGTAGTCCAGCAGCTTATACCAGAAGATTCAAGAGGGAGCTTGTGCCCCGCGCTCACCCGACCGGACCCCTTTGAAGTTTTTTCTATGCCGGCTTATTAAGTCTAAGGTGTACGAGGTTAAACTCCACAACAAAGCAACGGATTCGGCAGCAGTTTCTGAGATTCAACCGGCTGTGTTGGTTGGCGGCTGTGCCTCCTACACTTACGGAGTGATCACATTGTGTTATGCTCATTCTGTGTCCACTTACGATATGTATTTCAGTACATATTGTACATTATGTAATTAAACGTGTTTATGCAGAACATGAATAATGGCTTTGTAATCATACTGTATTTGCAGGTGTGCTCCGCTTCCATGTTCGCAGCTGTTCAGACTCCCCCGTGTATTTCATTCTATCTCCCTCTTCCTCACCCCTCTCTCTCTCTCTCTATATACACACACACACACACACACACACACACACACATTTGTCTCCCTCTGCCTCGTATTTCCCTCTTCCATCTATTTTTTTCCTCTGATTTTCTGCATGTTCTCTCTTTTCTTCCCTCTCCTCTTTCTACCTTCTTCTAGTTTGTATTTCTCTTTGTTCTATCCGAGCGTCGCCGCTTTGTAATCAAGGGGTCCCGGGTTCGATACCCGGTGGAGACACGTACTAGTTCGGATCCCACTTTAAACTGTAGGTCCAGTCCCTATTAGCCTGTGCATAAAGTGGACTTAAAAACCACCAACTCAATCAATCTTTCTTCTATCCGAGTCTCTCACTCTACCTTGATTTCTCTGCCTTCCTCCTCCCCTCTTCTCTCTTTCTCTCTCTACCATCCCACAGTTATAAGAGGAAACTAAATGTTCTACTTTTTTTTCTGTAGTAATTAGACACAACACAACTACGAAAATTTACGAATAAACTTCAACCCACATAGGTAGTCTACATCGTGAAAAGGTGACTCAGGACGTCGAGGAGAAGGAAGAGACGGACGTACGAACTCTGAAAGCTATCTAAGTTATACCTCCCAAGCGACACTTACAGGTAGGTCTGCAATTACCAAGACAACAATAAACGCCAAATCATTCTCACCATCGTTGTGCAAGGCAGTTGCTGGTACTAATGGGGAAACATTGCTTAGAAATGAAGATCACAGGGAAAAGAACGTGCTACGTTCATTCTCTTCATTTTACAGGAGAGCACGTTATTTCCTTGTTATGAGCATGTTCTTTCCCTGTATATGCAACCAAGACCTCTTTGCAATGGATGAAAAAAGCACAAAGACCCTTCACAGAGATATTGGATAGCACCTTTACCTCAATTTGGCTAAAAATGGACCAAGCACGTTCTTTCAGTGTGGTCTTCAAATATACAGGGTGTTTCCGGGCTGATGATACAAACTTTCAGGGATGATGGAGATGGCACATGTATCACTTTGAGATAGGGAACCCTGGTCTGGAAACGACTTAGCCAAAAGTTATAAGTGAAAATCGGTGTATGAAGATGCTACAAGAGCGGGTACGCAAGAACTTTGTGCGACGATGTCATGCCTGCAACGAAGCTGGGGGACGCCACTTTGAACAACTGTTGTGAATGTAGCAGCTTGTGAAACTTGTGCAGGTAATAAAAGTATTACATCTTCATACACCGAGTTTCGCTTATAACTTTCGACTAAGTCGTTTCCGTACCAAGGTTCCTTATCTCAAATTGATACATGTGCCCTTCTCCATCATCCTTGAAAGTTTGTATCATCAGCCCGGAAACACCCTGTATAAGACAAGGTAATGAAGAAAACATGAAAAAAATTGTCCCTGCTGCTTTCGAATGCAATATCTGATTGGCTGTGGAATAATGTATAAGTGGAATATATGCGTTCTCATCTGAAGGTACATAGCTTATACTCTCACGCAGAGACGCTAAGAATTACGTGCTTCCTGGTCCAGATAAAGTACGGAATGAAATGTGGAAGACAACAGCAAAAAACTTTCCGCTTTTCTCACTCTGTTTCTTTCAGGGGAAAACTGAGACAAACACAATTAATATGCACCCTTGTTCTGTATTTCTAGAAAGCACTGTAGTGGAAAGTAAGCTCAGAGAGGCAACACTGCTGAACATTCCGCCCTTCTGCTTTCGACTCGTGTTTCATTCTTTAGAATCTATTGTTGCGAACTTGTATCTTTTTGAACCAGATCTGGTCCCTTTGCACTCCAAAATGCTTTCTAGTTTCACGGAAGTACACTTAGCTTGAAACCTAACCTTTTTTTTCAATAAACGAATAGCAATGCAGAATATTCCATTAAACAAGTTCTCTCCCATGGAATCTTATTTTGTTTCCGAACATTGCCACTCTGTTCACAGATTGTTTCCGAGCACTGCTATTCTGTGCACAGATTGTTTCCGACCGCTGCTACTCTGTTCAAAACTGCCTAAAGGTTTTCGGTGACTAACCACAACTTTCCATATCATTGTTTAACTTGTTGCTTTGATGTCCAAACACAGCCAGGCATTAGCGTAGCCATGTGCAGCTTATCAGACACATATCCTTTGAGAAATGTTACCACACTATACTGCTGCAAAATTTTCCGAGAATCAAAAGTAGCTATTTTTTATTGATTTTGGGGTGCTGAATTCAAAAAGGACATGCTAACTGTTGTTGTTTGGTTCGTGCTAGTTTTTGTGCTATGCAAGGGAAGGTAACAGACACTCCTAGCATATGTACTGTAATGGTTTCCTCAATCGTGATAATACCGAAAAACGTTAATGCTTTCCAGAAATTCTTTATAAGTGAGATAATGATATGCTAAATTTATTTTCATTCATACTAAGTTGCGAAAAATAACGCAAAAGTAGCACTTCATGCGATTTTTAATATTTCTCACAAATTATACATGTTTTTCAATCTGTGAAGAGCACCATGAAAATAAAATGCATAATGTATGTTTTGCAATAGTATATAGATATGTTGACAGCGATTGCACCAGGACAAGTTTCCATGATGTAACGTACAATATTGTGGGGAGGGGTAATATCGTCCTATCCGGGATTGAAAATATAGCTCCATTGCCAAGACGATACTTGCGTCTATGAGAAGATCCGATGCACCCCCGTTTAATTGACATCCTGATTAAACCACAAGATGGAAAATCTATTTTTTCTTACACCCCACAAAGTAAAGGATTCTTACTCCATTTCAGTCTTATGTAGCGTGTTTTTACGAATCATAGTTGGCAACATTGCATTCTCCCTTTTAGCGGAAGTAGGGCGAAGATGGTTTAAGTTTCAGCCTCCCGAGGGAGCGGCGCAAGTGCCGCGCAATTACCATTAAATTCTTTCGGGTGCGTCAGTAATATCTTGAGGTTTTGCAATTTCTTGACAGCACGCAGCGAGGAATGCGGATCCCAGGACAAAAACACCATCTATTATGGCCCCCGAATAGCATGGAACGCCGCATTATTATTGCTGGTGTAAGTCATACTGGGGACCCCGCAGCCTGCAACATTTATACTGTGCCTTCGTGCCTTCGCCACAGCATTCTTCAAGACCACTGAACCGAAGCAGGCTCGTGCTTGGTTTTCTTACTCTGCACCACCTTCTTGGCCTGTTTCGCACAGCATCCCAATGTACCAAAACCATGCAAACCTACTAGAAATGTTGTATTTGTATAATGCTTTTTAGCGCCGCTTTCTTTCCGATTTTGGCTAATCGCCACGATGAGGATACGTGATGAATAAATGGAATTCAGAACGGCACTTGGACCTGGCAACTTCAGTGAAGGCATCCAAAGTCGACCGCTCAATGCGCTCGGTCACAGAGCTGGCAGAAATGTTATATTAACATCGTCATGATCACTATTGTTGTTTTTAGAATACAACATGCACCTTTGCGAAATCCGCTGAGTGAGTTAATGCTGGTTCCTGGGTACAAATCTTAACCAAGTATGAATGGTTCTTTGGTATTTCATTTCATCGTAGTCTTCATTGGTGATTCATTCTAAAGTAGTATAAAAGCGATGTTGCTTGACAATGTAACCAAACAAAATTGATAACAGCGTCCCCGATGCCATAGTGGTAATGTTGCTTCCTAATCAAGGGGTTCCGGTTTCGATTTCTCGTGGAGGTCCATTGTTGTTCGGATCGCGTTTTAAAACGTAGGCCCAGTCTCGATTAGCCTATTTGTGGACTGTAAAACAAACTACAGTTTTTGTACACTTTCTAAAACTACTTGTGGTCACTTTTAGTATACATAAAAAGTGTACACGTGTGAAAGTGCACTAAAAGTGCTCTAAGAGCGTTCTCAATTCAAATGTGTTCCAAAACTGTACAAAAGTGTTGCCAAGAAACTACTTTTTTATCACTTTTATTACACTTTCCGTTTGTGAAGCCATTTTTGAACACTTTGAAATGGATAAAGGGCACTCACAAAGGACAAGCATGCCCAAGTCGGGATTCGGACTCGGGACCTCTGCCGTCGTAGCGGGCTGTGCTAATCACCTCGCAACCGAGGTCGCCAGTGCCAAAAACTTGGGTTCGCAGCTGTCCGATGGATGTGTACTAAAACTAACGGAAACGTTATGTTCTACAGCGAAAACAATTCATATTTCTTAGAGAATTATCAACAAAGAGTGTGCCTCCTAATAAATATAATAACTAGTCTAGAAACATAAATGTACGTTACAATTAAAATGTTTACATGATCATGAAAATATCTCACATTTTTAAATGAAAAAAAAATATATATATATAACATGAAATTTTGCCTCTTTAAGCTAGTAAAATGTTCATTTCTTCAAGACACACGCTGACGTTTTAAATACAATTATCTAGTGGGGAAAGTCAGAGCAAAAACTTTGAAACAAGATATTATTAGATCGTGATATCCGAGAAGTTAATAAAAGATTGAAGAATGGAATAAAATCAGAATAAGAAAAGTTTCCCGCAGAAGGTCACACAATGAACCTGCATTTTTGAAGACATGCTAACATAATGAAATTCATTTAACTTCTCGGTAGGAACTTTTCCCTATATTTCTTTCCTTTTAATGCGGAGAGAAATCTTTGACGTAAGGAAAAAGTGACTTAATATTCTTCCTTTTGCCAAAAAGAAGCAGAAATTCCTACGGTGCTCCGGAGAGGCAAGGGAAACTTCGCGACAACCATTTCCATTGCGGGGAAACAAAAAAAGTTTTGTAGTGGGTAGCATCCTAAATTTATTTTGAGCAGAGGTGCCAACTTGGAGGAATGGAGCTGGAGCATTTTCGTCCCCAGAGTACCTCAAGGAGGAGCATCAGAGTGTGGCCCCCATATATTCACTCTGAATTAAGAATTTTCATTTTAAATATTACTGCAAAAATAACAAGAAACTTTTGTGAGCTTCCTTCATGTAAATCGTTTACTATATATTCTCACTGAGGTTTCACATACAGTACAAACGGTTCGAAAAAAGGAAAGAATAAGGAAAGAGGATTTTTCACAAAAAAACTTATTTTAAATCAGTTTTTCTTGCCTACGTTTATACTGTTAGTAGGCTACATGACTTCTTTAAAAAAAAATCCTGTTTTTTCATGAATTCTTAGTCGTTATACAGAATGTCATTACAATGGTGCCCGGTGACCAAGAAATGTATGGAGATGAAAGAAAACAAATGGCCCTTATGCCATTTTTGACGTTGGTGCGTCGGTTCGGCCGTAGAAACATTCAAAAGAGGTCGCTTTGCCGTCTTTATGCTTGCAACACAACACTTGATCTCATTACTGCCGTGAAAAGGCATATGCTAGTGTTGAAAGGAACACATATTCTGCTCTATATGATAAAGTACCAACCACATCATGTGTTGTAAAACATAGCGAGGAACGCGTTCAGTGACTCAACTGGGAGTAAGTCAACGATACGAAAAAGGGTGGAAAAGCAAACAAGGTGTCCAAAAGAAAGTGGTGGAAACTGAGGGAGAAGGTGAAAAAACGAAACCTTGCCTCGATCGTGTTCAAGGGCGTAACCACAGATTGCTGTTGGCGGGCGCGGTCTCCTAGATCCAAGAGGTTTTTTGGGGGGCGGGGTAGTGTTGTTACTTTTGCACTTGAAAATTTGTTGTGCTGAATTTTATCTCCTGTCCTGCGTTTAATTACTTGCACATTAAACCTTCACTTTTATTCAGATTCTTAGTTTTATTGAAATTCAGTTGGTACAAGTTTTAAGCTTAAGGTCAATTGCTCGCTCCAGTAATAATAATCTTTATTAGTGGTTCCGTGCGAGAGAGGTAATTTAAAAATTGCTTAAAAATGTGAATTTAAAGAACCGTGGGAGGCAAAATGTAATATTTTCGGAGCCCTGTCCAAGAAAATCAATTCCATAAATATATGTTTCCGTGCACAAGAAACATTTGTAATTTTTGCAAATTCCGAGGGTAACTCTTGTACATTGGACTCTCTAAGGAAAGGTCTCCAACAGTAAATAATTACTGATTTACTAGAGAAAACGTAATGTGTATTTATATCATATTATTATAAATTTTGCATAATTGGTTTGACGCCCACTTGGCAAAAGATGGTGAGCGTCCACTGGCTCAGGTTCTTACCTTTGATATTTCGGTTACGTTTGCTTTTTGATATGGTGTTAGCTTTACATGTACATAATTTCCTAATTTAAATTTGTGCACTACATGGTTACGTCCACAGGCTGATATATGGGATGGTTAATTATTTTCAGCTCTTGGATGCAAAGGTTAAGAAACCATTAAGTCCAATGAAGATGTTGAGGAAATTAAGGATCGTCTCCTTCAATAGCTGAAATATTCTACTTTCAACAAATACGCATTACATGTCTATCTATTATTATAAAACCTAAAATATTTCAACAGATAAATTGAATACTATTTCATCATTCTGGATACAAGCATATGAGATATGAGCCAAGAGTTGCACAAGCCACTGTCACCTTTATATTTTACTAACAAGCGGTTACATTCTCTGCCTTTCTTCTACTGTGAGAACTCATTCAAATCTTTCCCTAGTTATGTGTGTCTTCAACCAATCAGATAATGATTTTTTAAAAGCTTAGATTGTAACATGAATATTGTTAGTTAACTAGTACTTACGATCACTTAATGTTCTTCGTCTTGAAGGTGATATAGTTTGGTAACTCAAGTAGTACTCACCTAAAAGAAAAATAATAACTCGTTAACCATGTGCATCCACCATGCAACATATTGTCAGTGATAAACTCAACTTAGTACTATAGAGATCTTTTACCGTCCCTTTTTAGATACCTCTAGTACAATTATATTTAATATTAAAATTGGTCAAGGTGCTAGGAAGGGTCTGTAGTAATTTTGAGAACCAAGGAATTTATAGTCGTTTTCTACATCTCTTGGAAGTAATTATTGAGTCCTCAGAGCATATGTGTGTGTGTGTGTGCGTGTGTGTGTGTGTGTGTGTGTGTGTGTGTGTGTGTGTGTGTGTGTGTGTGTGTGATGGTGTGTGTGTGTGTGTATAAAGAGTAGTTTATTAAATCTTCAGTTAGTTCATTCTAATTATTTTACTACATATTTTACATTCACATTTTAATAGTAATTTTGTTATTAATTTATTTAAGTTTTGTTGATATAGCTTATTACAAGCCCTTAGGTAAAATTGATTTTTATAAACAAGGTATTTCTTGAATTAATTTGTTGTTTTATTTAGAAAAATTAATGTAAGTTTCATATTAAATAAGTATACACATAATTAGAAATGAAATTTCACCACTAAAGATTATAGTTAACGGCTTTTACTTGAATAATATACTCCCCCCCCCTAGTTGAGGAATAATCCTACTGGAATCAAGGCGTCAACTGTAAAACATTTTTGTAAAATATATTAGTGTTACAGGTTATTTCCAATGTTTTATGGATTAGGGTTGGCGAAACTGACCAGGGGAGCGCCCAAGAGTCCCCTCAGACTTCCTATGTACGTTTTCTATGTAACGTTCTGAGTTTATTTAAGATATCGGGATGATTGATTTTACAGTAAAAGTTAGGCAAATAACGCAATGAAACCTAGGTACTCCTCCGTATGCACTGCAGCATATATACCATTCAGTAGTAACTAAGAAAATTTAATGTTTTGTACTTTACACACATTTCACTAAAATAAAATATACGAGAATACATAAACTGTGAGGCTTGCGTTATGATGTATTAAAAATCCAAGGATTCATTATTATTTTTGTACGAAAGTTGTTAAACACTGATATAAACCGTTATGTTGATATTTAACACAACGTTTGGTGAAACCGTTTCACTTTCACCGTTAATGGCATCTAATTAGTTTCTGATTCAAAGTTGTCTTGCTCAAGTGGCCATTATATTTTTACTGTTACTTTGCAAAATTTGCAGCACGATGTTTTCCCTAATCTACAAGAACAAATGCCAGATGTCATACAATTCTGACACGAACGTAGGAGACTCAGGGGGCGTCAAGTTTCCTGACTTTACGACAGGTTTATATTGTCTTTTTCGTCTTTAAAGCCATAAAGAAAGAGATCGAGCTGTTGGTCGGTAAAACAACGAAGTTTGAACGACCAACATCCATATTCACTAGAATTCCAGACAAGGACAAGAGCGCCCGCAGAATTTTATCTCAGGTGGGGCAGTGTCAGAAACTTTTATTATTATTATTATTATTACGTATTTTAAAAAATACATACATTTGTAATTTCCAAATTCTGTAGATCCACATACAATTTGCATAACTGTATACTGAGAAAAAGCTGTTTTTTATAGTTAGATAATCAGTGTAAAATAGATTGTAAGCTTAAATGTAACCCTACTTCAAATAATAATAATATAATAGTTGCTGTAACTTAGAAGAGAAGGTCTAAATATGGGCGAAGGTTTAAATATGGGTTTTGGAGTTATCAGCGCTCCCGGGTGCTGCAGCCTGGCAGAGGCTATTGGAACTGGTTATCTCTCAAGGACAAAGGTTGCGGCACCAATTCGCAACAGTAAGTGCTCGCTAGTTTCAGCCTTGGACGCTGTTATAGAATTGCAACGTCCGAACATTTTTTGCAGGTATGTTTTAACTCAGCGTTTTCTGAATTCTCATCTGCTTTGTATAGGTTATGATGTTAGCGGTACATAAAACAGATGTGGGCTTTTATAATGCCATGATTTGTTTGTGAAATATGTACCGCAGGGAGCGAAAATAAATTGAAGAAGAAAAATAGCGTGATGGTCTAAATATGGGCTATGGCATGAGGTCTAATGTTGAGATCAAAATTTCAACAAATATGTGGATGTTTTTCTTAATTTCGATTTTTCCCATTCCGCGTGATTTTCAAAACAACAGATTATTCATAAATATGAATTTTATAATGTTTTTGCGATAAATGACTGTTTCTTTAAATTTTAATTGCTTTTTGTGATATTGCCACAAGTAGCCCATATTTAGACCACGTACATCATTTTATCATTTTCTGTAAATGGCTTCTTTCTTTTTTTAAAAAATGGAGACCTTCTATACTTTAGCATGCTATTACATTTAAGTACATATTTCATAGATATGCATTTTAAAGGCAGGTGTTTGATATATTCTTTTTTTCCTTCGAAAATGACAACATAAAAAGGGGGGCCCATATTTAGACCTTTTCTTCTACGGGCTGTAAGTCACAGAAAACAACATTTTTTGTTATAAAATATCGCTACAATTTCGCCATTCGAATTACATTAACTCATTCCAGAAATCTCGGGGAGGGGGGGGGGCAAATGACCATTCCCTGCGGGCGCCCTTGATTCCAGAGTTTTCTAGTAACAGGGGGATTTGAAAACAAATTGACGAAGGAGGAAATATGACGAATTTCATTTTTCTTGGCAATAGTCTGCGGTGGCTGCCTGCAACATCATTCCCAAGTTGTCTGACGTCATGATGATCGTTGAGTGAAAAAGCGCTTGTGATAACGAAATACTCAACTCGTAGATAAGGAAATGAAATTGTGCATAATCGTTACCGATTTTCGGACCATATTGTTAACCGTCTGGCGAGCGCGTTGGGGGACTTTGCTACCCCACAGACGTGTATTTTCTTTTTATTTTATTATTATTATTTTGTGTGTGTGTGTGGTGTCTAGATATTGCTGGCACCACCCTACTGCCACTCTGCTATTCTTCCATTGGAGTTTCTTCTACCGGCTGAGGAAGGCGTCGTTCTTCTATCTACCTTTGTCTGCATACCAGAGGCGCGCTTCCATTTCTTTGCATTCTTGGGGTAACTGAGTTTCCCCACGCGCATTCTCATGTAAGTGAAATTGTAATTTTATTGTCTTTTTTGGAGGGTGCTTTTTAATTACTGTTAGTTTTTTCACCGATCACTTTTATCGAAATGAAGTTTGATTTTTACTTAATATTTCTATGCATTATACCATTTATCGCATAAAGATATATGAATGAAAATGAATAAAAAATAAACATTTCGATAAGCATTTGTAAACTCCAAGACTCAAAGTATGTAAGAACCGTATTATGTCATAAGAGAAAATAAATAAATAAAATAAATATGTTTAAACTAAAAGATACAAATAGCTATATAATGTAACAACAACAATTTATTATTGTAAGAGTGCAAAGTAAAATAAACATTTGTATACTCAGACACAAATAAACTATGCAATAACCTTGTTAATTTACAGGCGAGAATAAATAAATATCATAAAAATGTTTAAAATCAATGATACCTATATACTACACTTATACGAACAACAACTTATCATTGTATGAGTGTAAAATAAATAAATAAATAAAAAATAAACATTCGTATATTCAAAGACACAAATATAGAATGTAAGAACATGTATAAATAAAGGTATTCAATTATAACTATAAAACTAGCCATTTTTTAAAACGAAAAGCGGCTGGGGTAACAAAGTCCCCCACGCGCCCGCTCATGTTAAAAAAAATGACTCGCCCGCCGGAGCGTTAACCTTAAAGCATATTTAATTAGTTTGCGCTCTAATGTGCCAAAATGTGCTGTCTTGTTATAGGAGAAAAAACTAGAAATATTCATTAAAGCTTAATTTGTCCGAATTTAATGGATATACAACTGAGGCTTATGCCTGAATATTTACTTTTAAAGAAATACAATTCCTGGAATTTCTGAAATAAATGGGTAATAAAGGCTGTAATTAAAAAAATATTTCGGTAGACGAAACTCAAGCAAATTCGGAATTAAATAAACATTACTTGGGAAGCATTTGCTGCATTCTTTGTCCGAAGTATTCAACGATCACTCAAAGTTCTTCTTCATCTGCGACCCTCCGTTTTATAACCGCAAGGAGAAGGTTTCAGAAACCTCCGTTGCATTTGGCAGATGAAACTCTGAACTGCATGGAAAAGTTTTCTGTGGAATTTCAGCCCCCACCCCCTTTCTCACTCCCTTTCTCACCCCCACATTATCTCATTCTCATTCTCTCTCCCCCCCTCCTCTCTCTCTCTCTCTATCTCTCTCTCTCTCTCTCTCTCAGAAACATCTGCTGCTGATGAAGTTCACAGACAACTCGAAACCGCAGACACAAATATTTGATTGGCACCGGAGTTCCAGTACAAACAATTGCCCATTATTTCTGTCTAACCTGGTCACCATGGTGTCCAGCTCATCAACGAGCAACGATGGCCGAGAACAATATAATGCGAATTGCTAGTCCGTATTTGATCACGTCCAACAGGTTGCCAAGTAAAAGCACAAAAGTTTGCTTTAAGCGCATCATTTCCTACGGATAGGTTAATCGGGAATGGGTACACAGTTCCAAGTTCTATTCGATCTGCTGAAATCTTTGTACGCCATAAAATGGGTTTGCTTGAGTTTTAAGTCCATATTTTTATGTACAGGAAGGCTAATTGGGACTGGACCTAAAGTTTAGAGTGGAATTCGAACCACCATGTGTCCCATCGCTTATCGAACCCGGGACCCTTAATTACAAGACGACTACGTTAGCACTACGCCACCGGGGAAACCCATGGCTCCACCGGGAAGAAATGAGTTCCATTCAGCTTCAGGTGTATGACATTTATACGTATATATACATATTATTTTACCAACAATTGCACTAAATGTACATAAGAATGGGATATTATGGAGTCCCCACCCATCATAGACAAGTCCTACATCAAGCCTCTTGTCCAAAACTCGCACAAACTCACACTATCAAGATTATTTAGAGTTCGCACCATAGGCGATTCAGCAGCTAAAGTGGTTCCGGCCAAAGAATGGACTTGGAAATTCTATTTTTGTCATTTCCGTCGAAAGCCAGGGAGGGTCACGTGAACTGCTGAACCAATCGGCTTGATCCAGTTGCCGTGTTGAGAGGAAATTCTCGTGGTATTCTGTGCTGCCAAATTTTTCGTTTCGAGTCGTTTTCGAAACAGGTGGCACCCTCAACAAGGCCAAGTACGGCGAAGTCTAATGATTGCCGCCGCGTAGCAAGCGAATGGGTCTCCGATTCCCTGCCTCTCCCTGAAATGCGAGCGAAGGGTGCATGTTGACAGGAAGAGGTGTTGTGTACGACTGGACAAAAATCAGGTGTGTAGCAACCGGTAGCAACACCACCTTCCTAACCTTGAACTGGAGGCGGAAAGTCTGGGTTTCCTCAAGTCCATTCTTTGGCCATGCGGACTTTATAAGGATTGCCTACGAACTCGGAATATCGAGATATCGCAGATATTATAGCTCTTGTCTACTGTTACGGCGGGTGCTCTACATGCTGACAAGGGTAGGACATTCAGAACATACAGACAACAGCGGCGACGCCGAGAGTTACGACGTGGCGGGAGAAAATACTACGCGCACCTCGTTCTACAGGCTGCTGTGTTACTTATCGCGCTGGATTGGTCGCTTCACCGCTCCTCACTATCCTTGCCAGCATGTAGAACGCCCGCCATAAGAGTATACAAGAGCTATAATAACTGCGATATCTCGATATTCCGAGTTCGTAGGCAATCCTTATAGCTACTGAATCACCTATGGTGCGAACTGTAAATAATCTTGATACTGTGAGTTTGTGCGAGTTTTGGGCAAGAGACTTGATGTAGGAGGAAAGAATAAGTACATTTCATCTCATTGTTTACGAACTCTGTTGATGCGCACTAAACAGGGACGGATTGTGGGTCGGGACTCCAGAATATCCCATTCTTGTGTACATGTAGTGTAATTTTTGATATGGTAAAATAATATGTATATATACGTATGAATGTCATACGTTTGAAGCTGAAATAGAACTTATTTGTACTCCAAGTAAAATAAAGCCGATTCTAAACAAAATTCACGGCTCTTCTTGAACTAAAACTTACACTAGACGTACGGTTGCGAATTGAATGTACTTACGTTTACAAATAACTTATCCTACAATTAGTATTCGTTCGGTTAGTACAAGAATTTAAAACACTTCCACTGTTGTCACTGACACATCCAAATACATCCCTCTGTTCGTTGGAATTTCCATCGGCTTGAAAATGTTTCATCTTTTAAATAGTGTAATATTGTTTATAAACGGCGATAAAATCCCTCTCCACTACGTTTCTAAGTGGAAATGTTAGGAGGCAACTTGCCTCACTTGCTTCACTTGCCCCCCTTGCGTATGGCTATGAAAAAAATCATTTTCTGTTATTTTCAATCATTAATCACTCCAAGCATTTCTGTGAATCGATGATTTCTATGAGTTAACTAATAATGATGATGATAGCTAATAGTGATGAGACGAAGCTTTATGACGTTCATTTTTCTAAGATGAAAGTAAAGTGGACAAAAAGGTTAATTTTGCACCTGCAAAAGGGAAATAATGCTCTTAGATTGTGGCAACACTGCAGCTAGAAAGGTTCATTCGACAACAATCTCCTATCCCAAAATCTGTCAACCACTTTCTTTTGCCACCAGTTTCAATGGACATGGCGCATTCCATTACAATTCACCAATGTAATTAAATGCTGGCAAATATTTAAAAATAGTGTATACATACATGAAGTGTGTATTAGCGTGAACGTGACCTATGTTGTCATTATTTGAAGCATGAGAATGTTCAAACATTTAACAATAATTACGCATTGTTGAAACAGTGCCAACAGCATCTGTGAGACTACATCCGAAACTTTTACGTGTGTAAAAGTGACCAGACTTGGTCAAAAACTTTGACAGCGTACAGCTACCCCTTGCCATCTATCCACGAGCCATGGAACTCTTCCCAGCGCAAAGGGACGGGAGAGGGTAAATCCCTCATTGGGCGACGTGAGGGAATCGAGCTTCTACCATTCCTGTTTGATGGAAGACACCTTGTAGTAAGTTCCACCTAGGAAAATGGGCTTTGTGTAGGCTCTATACTAGAGCATTCCCTGACATTCGCTACGAGACTCGGCGGCAAGCCCGGTGTCAGGGCTTGTCTTTTCCGGCGAACGGGGTCCGCGACAGTCGCTAGAGTCGGCTATTAAAATTACAGTTTGCATATTGTGTACTAACCTTGACTACAGAAGATGTTGAAAATGATGTCCCTCTGCTGCAACACATTCCTGGCATCTCCGAAGGAAATTGGCATTTACACGTGCAAGTTCGTCTACTGTAATTCTCCCGATTTCTAGTACAATACTCTCTTTTAACTCACGGATGCTGTGCGGATTGTCTTTGTATACTTTATTTTTTTAGATTTCCCCATAAATAAAAATCGCAGGCTGACAAATCGGGGGAGCTAGAGGGTTTTTGAAACACCCGTTTCTTGTGAGAGGCAGCGGATAGATTTCCGAGGAGACTGTTCTAACCTTTGTCCTATCTCATCAAATTTTTCCTCAGTAAATACACGTGGGTTTTTCTTTCCACTTTTATTCAGAACTCACCCTGTTACTCTAAACATTTTTACTAGGTTTGATAGTGGTCCTATGTGGAACGGGAACACCAGGAAATTTCGTTGCACAACGTCGTTGCACTTCTCCACAAATCCTCTTCCCGAAGTAACACTCGACAAGATAAATCCTTTGTTGTAATGTAAACGTTTGTGGTGCCATATTAAGCCACAATCTTCAACACACGGACAAGACGCAATACAACTTCCGAGGGAGGATTATACTGGCATCAGTCTGCAACGTCAACAGAAAGAGAAAGAGAGCGAAGGCAGGGAGAGCGAAAAGAACAGACTGTAGCGTGTGACTGTCGCGGACCCATTCACCGGGAAAGACAATCACTGACCCCGGGCCGCTTGCCGCAGAGTCTCGTAGCGAACTTCAGGTAATGCTCTGTAGGTCTGATAGTACGCGATGGTTGTTGGAGCTAGTGAGAGTTCGTCAGCTCTGGAATATTGCCCTATCGGGAAGGTCGTACAGTTTCTGAGCATCCACTGGGGTAAAACCAACTTACCATAGTATAATTATAGCAAACGTTTTGTTTTAATGTCTTAAAAGTCAAATGTGTAACCTCGTATACTGTGTGAATCATCACAGCTAAATGTTAGAGACAAAGTCGGTCCTTAGCTGATAATGGATAATTGCTGACAAGTATTGACGTCATCATTTTTTAGGCCAATCTCTGTAATCGACCACCATGAGATTTCTCCAGGTCACTTCAGGTAAATATTGGTATTTAATTCAAAACCACTACCAGGTCTTCCTTTTGGGCCTGCGTAGCAATTCCACAAGCTTGTAGATTAGATTATATTGTAGGTATTTCAAGCGCTTTATGGAAATTTTATTATCTCAGATTTATATATGTCAGTATTTGCAGACTGAAATGCAATCGACTCTTATGAGTCCCTTGCAGTTGATTCTCCGGCGCAAGGTTGTAAGGTACAAATGGCCTTGCGTCGCTCTTCCAACTGAAAAAAAGAGGCCCTCACAGATGGCAGAGACGTTGACGGCATTGTGGGGCTTTAAACTGACATCCACCTGTACCAATTCTAGTTAAAAGCAGCCTAAGGCTCGACGCCCACTGGAGAGGAAGAAACTGAAGGTGCCACGGCGGAATTGAGGCGAAAACTGAGCAAAGCGACCGGGGTGAATTCTTTCGGAGGCGTAACTTGCTCCGAAGCCAGTGCCACAGGATCAAATCCTAGTCAAAGCATGGGCTTAATTTGTTATACTTTGTTACTGACGCTACCTGTTGATTCGTGGATCACTGTGATGTCGACAACTTCATTATATAGCATTCATCGTCATTAGGCCACAACATACAGGCCGGTCCATCTGCTTGGCATGGTAAATTGGAAGTATGACGTCATCAACAAAAGGTTACGACTAGGATACAAAACCCTGCGGGAGGGGAGGGGAGTTTATGAACATAGGTAAGCAATTAGTTTACATGAAATATACTTTACTAAGCATGATGTAAAAAACTAACATAAAGAACGAAGGATAATGTCTGTCTCTGTGTGTGCTTCATAGTGTTGCAAGCATTCTCTTTCCCTCTCCCTATCTTTCAAAAGACCATTAACAAGTATACGCCAATAACAATACACGAGACAAAAATAAAAAGACATATGAGTATGAAATCCAACTGATTTATAGTAGCTAATAGAAAGCAAAATTAAACAAAACCTTAGGCGCTATAAAACAATTTCAATTATTTTGTAATTTATTGATGTTTCTAACAAGTTGGTCAATTAATTAGAGTGCGCGTCAAATCTCCTGCATATGGCGATAGCCAATAGCAGCTCACTGCAGCGGTGCCATGTCGAAATCTCACACGGAAAAGAGACAGCGTGGTTGAGCGAAACACCTTGTCAAGGAGAGCACGGCAACGCCGCACGTCTGTAATTCGCTGGTGCTGTTCAACCGTTCAAGGTCATATGCAGGAGATTTGACGCGCATTCTAGTTAGCTACTTTGCAAATATCTGATATACATACAGGGTGTTTCCGAGCTGATGATACAAACTTTCAAGGATGATGGAGAAGGGCACATGTATCAATTTGAGATAAGGAACCCTGGTCCGGAAACGACTTAGTCGAAAGTTATAAGTGAAAATCGGTGGATGAAGATGTAATACTTTTATTACCTGCAGAAGTTTCACAAGCTGCTACATTCACAACGGTTGTTCCACTTGATTTCTTCTTGTGGGATCATGTGAAAAGTATTGTGTACGAGGCACCTGTCGAGACTGAAGAGGATCTCCTGGCAAGAATTCTCGCTGCCTGTGACATTGTTCGAACGACACCGGGGTTGTTCCAACGGGTACGCCAGAGCTTTGTGCGACGATGTCATGCCTTCAGCGAAGCTGGGGGACTCCACTTTGAACAACTGTTGTGGATGTAGCAGCTTGTGAAACTTGTGCAGATAATAAAAGTATTACATCTTCATACACCGATTTTCGCTTATAACTTTCGACTAAGTTGTTTCCGGACCAGGGTTCCTTATCTCAAATTTATATATATATGCGCCCTTCTCCATCATCCCTGAAAGTTTGTATCATCAGCCCGGAAACACCCTGTATATATGTGTGTGTGCGGGCGCATAATTGAATTCCTTGTAATTGAATATTTGTACATACGTATTTACTAATTTAATTGTATATGTAATAGCATAATAAATATGTATATATATTTGTATATGTGTGTGTAAATTTAGATCTTCCTCCCCGTCCATTCTTCAATGATTTTACACTCTGGTTATGAAGCATTTTGCAACGTGTCACCACTCGTAAGTAACTCCAGGGTATGGAGATTCGAATTGGCAACACACCGCTCCTTCCTCCAGCTGGTCAGTTGGGAGCACCAGTTCTCACCCAGGGATCGGGATTAAGACGATCCGCCCTTCCTCCAGGAAGGTAACCACCGAATTGCGACACGTGAAAGTAAATAAAATTCCAAATACTTTATAATTAAAATGTCCAAAATCTTTAATCACGAATCGCGCGCGTACATACTGATTCGCACAAGTTAAAAGTTATAATTTGTTGGGTCATGCACGCTCGTAGGCAGTGACAAGCAATTTATTTTACACGAAAGTCCGCGCACCGCCTTCACAGTTAATAGCAAGACCTCAACTGCAACCTCAAGCGCGAGGCGCAGCATAACAGATTGTTCTAACTTACAATACAAACTCATAACACAAAACAGCACAAGAAAAACTGATAATTTATATAACACATCAATGTTAATTAGCGATAGTAAGCTAAAGTTCAGGTTGGCAACAATTAAAAATGCCAACGTGGAAGTTTTTACATCGCCAAGAACACGAAGCGTGGTTCCCCCACTCCTAACATAAACAGCCAATAGGAAAACGATATTTTATTGAAAACGAGGGAGAAATACTTTGCTATAATATTACAATGTTAAACTATATAGAAATAACTAAACTGATTTTATCAAATAAATCATATTTGCCCTTGTACATAAAAATGATTAAATAAAGATTTAGTTTATAACGAAGACAAATTATTTCAATCTTGTACATTGTTGAACAAAAATCGATATTAAGAAGAAATGTATTTAACTTGTGCTTGAAAAACAATGAAAACGTTGCATATATTATTTGGGATAATTATTAGCCTATAAATTCTGAATAAATATTGCAAAAATACGCGAATAATATTATAACGTAAGATAAAACGTAAATATATACATGAATTATGAAAACAATTAAGTATAAATAATTTAATCCAAGTTCTTAACTTGAAAGTATACGAATAAGATAAATGCCAAGATACAACTGAAATCTGCCTAACATGGCGGTCGTTTCAATTTTAAAACACGGAGTAATGCGTAAATAATGGTCAGTTTTTCTTTTTATACAAAGATGTCTGTAACAACTTTTTAAAAAGTAAAATCCGTTGAAATCGATTCATATCAAACCTAAAACTTTAAACAGCAACGCAATGCTAAAGGATATTGCAAATTCGAGTTGTATTTAAAGTTAGTTCTTTGTCCATTTTATACAGATAGGCTAATCGGGACTGGACCTACAGTGGGCTCTCAACCACTCCACCGGAAATCGAGCTCGGGACCTCTTGATTACGAGGCGACTACGTTACAAGTACACAATCGGGGAGGCGGTTCTATTATTTGCAGACAATTACACATATTTCATAAACTTTCATGCATGAAGTATTTCATGAAAGAGCTGATTCACAAGAGACCACAATGTTAAACACGGAACCTGATTAAAGACTTCATGGACGTGCTCTGCCAGTGTTCACGGCGTAATCGATAGGGCCGCCCACTCCAATCTAACGAACATTTCGAGCTGACTTCTTCGGTATGGATCCTCCTCCAATTACTTCCCCTCCATCAACCAGCTCCAATTATTCCTTGAGAGATTTTCGCTCAAATGACTTTTTTCCCCAGGATGGAACGAGAACGAGATAATATTTTCCATCTCAGAATTCCTTCTCCGATGAAATTGAAAGTCGCTTCTGCAGCGTGCGTTGCTGAAGGTTTCATTTCATGAACCTGTTCGTTGGTTTCAAACGAAGTTTAACGATTGCTTTCAGGACAATTGAACTGCTCCTCCTCGCGAGCTGACCGGGTGAAATTTAGCATGGCTGGTGCCATTATGGGTTGTTCAAGCCCGCTGACCATCATTAATACACCATTTCTGTGTCTGTGGTCATAAACGATCTGCAAGTCGGTTTGACAATTCCACCCGGCTTCGATGAACAATTATCTCTCTTCCACGTAATGTGCCTTTACGTGCAGTAAAAGAGTAGTTTCACAGGGTAACGACATTTTGGTGAATAACGGGAACTTAATCATCAGTTTGTGTCAGTGGTTTTCTTAAAGAATTTAGTTTTGGTGTGCTCAAGAATGGACGGCTTTTTTTCTTCTGGTCGGTTCTACTTTCGTTATCATGTTGTTCTACTTTTTTCTCCCCTTTTGGATTCCTTCACTCCATTTCTCTCTCTATCTTTTGGTCTATTTTTCTCTTTCGCTCTTTCTTCCCAATTCTTTCTCTTTTATACGCTTCCCTTGTCTCTTTATCTCCATACCATTCTCTTGATTGTTTTTGTCTCTACTCTTTCTCTTTCTATTTCTCTACTTATCTTTTATCCATTTTCATTCGCCTTCTCCCCTTTCTTCCCTAGTTTAATCTCCATCTAATTCTCTTGATTGTTCTCATTATTTCTCTTTGTCTCTATTCTACTTCTCTCCTCTGTTTTGTCTTTCTATCTTTCCAATTTTCATTACATTTCTTCCTTTTGCTCCCTTTTTTATCTCCATCTCTTTAAAGTTTCAATTGTTCTCTTCGCATCTAATCTTCATTTCCCTCTTCTCTCATTCTCTATCTTGTCTTTTTTCCAAATTTCATTCCCTTTCTCTCATTACCTCAGTCCCATTCCCTTGATTGATCTCATTCTTTGTCCCTATTCTCTCTCTCTCGCTCTCTCTCTCTCTCTCTCTCTCTCTCTCTCTCTCTCTCTCTCTCTCTCTCTCTCTCTCTCTCTCTCTCTCTCTCTCCTTCTGTCTCTCACACTTACTTTCCTCTCGTTCCATCCCTCTTTTCTGTTTTTCTCTACCTTTCTATTTCGTTCCTTTACCTTCATGTGCTTATTATTTGAAAATTTCTCACAAAGGCCATTTGGTAAGACCATTATGTTGGTAAGAAGTGTTCAATACTTCACCCAGTGTTTTATGTTTTCTAATTTTCTGCAATGCTGTATGGGACATATGAAGGGACATATAACGAGGCAATGGTAATGAAAAATACTTAAAAAGGTACGTCGAACAGTCCAGGACAAATGAAAGTGGAAGACATGAACAGTCCAAGAAGAATATATATAAAACGAATTGAATATAGTAATGGAAACACATAAGTATATTCTGCTCTTTAACAGCTTCTAGAATTCCACAGTAAATGTCATTATGTAGTTATTGCCTTAGGAAGTAAGCCCACTTCTCGATTAATCTATTTCTGCATAAAATGAGCTTCACACGAAAACTTTACTGCGTGTAGATGTAAGAAATTGCAACAAAAAAGAAAACCATCAAATTCGGTTGTATATCTTTGTGAATCACCCTCCATGTCATTCTAAAATTACCCTACACGTGTCCCAACAAATATACCTTTTACGAGTAATAAATGTCCAGGAAATGTGCGAGAGCAGCGCCCCCAGGAGTTCCTGCGTCGGTGATGCACGGGCAGCGCCTGGCAAAACTCCTTCATTATTCACAGGCCAAGGCAAGAGGTCAAGTCCTCAGTTGAGGATACAGGAGTTTCAATGAATTTTAAAGTAACTCAGAATTACATTCAGCAACCGTTACTCATTACCAAGCGTAGACGATTTGAAGATAAACACGTCACAGTGACATTGTGTTGACTTACTCAAGACTTGGGTGGAAACGGCTGTCTTAATTTGGCTTGTTATGAATTATGTCTATCGCCTGGAAAGAATCAATTTGGAGTTATCAAACGACAATGCAATTGATAATGTAACAATCAATTTGTAAGTGTATGGGGGGACAGGGCCGACCCTAGGTGGGTGCGGGGCCCGGGGCATACAATATTCGAGGTGCCTATAATCAAAATCTATCAGACCTCCTCGATGGCGTAGTGGTAAAGTCGTCACCTTGTAATCAAGAGGTCCCGGGTTCGGGTCCCGCTTAAAACTGTAGTCCCAGTCCCGATTAGCTCTTCGGTGCATAAAGTGGGCATAAAAGCTCCAATTAAAATTTATCAGATTTCTGTTGTTTAGTCCGAAGTAAGGTGTCCTTTTAATAATAATATGAAAAATATTAATTTAATTTATATATATTTTGTATTATTATAAAGAGAAATTAGCAGAACATTTTGAAGGTTAAAACCGAGAATTATGGGATGCTATTAAAAGTTTGAAAATTATCGTTTAATTTAAATTCTGATGTACTTCTGGTGCGGAGTTCCTTATATTAAATTACAAGACTGGTGTGTTCGATGTCAAACTTACTTATTTACTTATATACTATAAAACTTTAACTATAAAAGTTGCAAGATTTAATCATATCCAATGACATAATTACGTTTCTTTTATCTTAATTGGATTTTTGACGCTGTAGTGAATTTACAGTGTTTCTTATAAAATAATATTTTTCACATCATGACTTCATTCTACAAGTTAACGAACAATACATTATAGCTACACATATATTTGAACATGAGTTTCCTGTGGAAGCCTAGTTTATTTAGAATATGATTTTTGTGATTTTGGATATCTTTAAGTATGTAAAAAAGATTAACGAATGCAGACTAAATCAATTAGTTACTTAATTGGAAGCATTAGTGTCCTATAAACTCGCAAAATGACCGTACACAAACAATTATTTTTATTTAGCGCGGGACCCCCTAAACCGCGGGTGCCCGAGTCACCACCCCCTGTGACGACTGCTCGTAGCTTGAGAGTTTAATGACAGAGTAAGCAAAAACTAAGTGATCCAGGATCTATTTAGTAGCTCAATATTTAGCATAGTGTTTCTCTAAAGAACGGGAGGCTTCTCCCGCCTCTCAGGACGAAACTTCTCAGGCGCGCGCTTTTCAAACTTGCCACGATGTACAGTTACGGACACTTGTGGGTTCTAATGATTCCACTGAAAGTCAATGGGAATGATACAACCCAGATGTGTCCGTGACTGTACAAAAACTTACAGAAAGATAACTAATTGTAGTAGAGAGATGAAATAGATTTTATTTTTTGGCCGAATGACAGGACTCTTTGCTGAAGTGAAATTTATACATTTTTCACCTTACAATAATGAAAGTTTAAAACAGGAAGAAGATTGAAATTTTACGCAAAAGCTCTTATTCTTCACCCCCACCCCTTTTTGCCACCAAAGTGAATGAAAAATGTAGTATGGAGCAGTGATATATTCCTACAACAATACAAAGTCACATTGAAAATAGGTAGATAGTTCGTGGGGGCAAAAGAATAAAATATAATAGTAAAAACAGTGTTGCCATCTTATTGGAAAATGTTCTATATTTGTAACTAAAATTAAAGAAAATGACAAAACTTGGAAATAGGTACCGTGGACTATTTCCTCGTGTATTCTTTCCTCGTAATTCTATTTTTTCCTGCTACCACTTTGAGTTAAGTTAATAACATTACTCCAATAAAAACTGCGAGAGGAAAGATCAGGCATTCAAAACCAATGCTCTTTGGTACCCAGAAAAATAACAGGAATATTTTTCCTAGTGCACAACAAGGAAGGAGTTAAATAATATGCTCTTCGCTACGCAGAAAAATAACAGGAATCTTTTTCATAGTGCAAAACAAGGAAGGAGTTAAATAATAAGTAGTCATTTTGTTTACGTTTTTGCGCCAGAGTAGTGAAATGTATATATATATATCTCTAATGTATCGTCTTTAATTTCAAGAATTATCAGTCTCGACCATACCAAATGTAGTATTAAAACACGGAACACGTCCTCCCCCATATACTGTACTGACGTCATCGAATAAGCACCAACATCATGCGTCACCTTTTGGGGAAAAAATCAACTTCCGGTTGCCAGGGAGGTTTTTCAAATATTCATTCCAATGCGCAATCCTGACAGATTTATAGGCCTGTCATTTCCATTCCGTGGAGTTCTTCGTCAAACCTTTTTTGACTGATTTCTCGTTTCCCAATGTTAACTACCAAACCACATCCATCTTGTCAAAACGGCAAATTAGCTATCCGTAATTTCACGTGACCCTCTACCCATCTAAATGATGCCATGGGATTTTCCTCGATTTTTTTTTTAGAGAGTTCGAAGCCTCAGTTTAATATTGCTACGATTAGCTGAAGGTAAAGAAATGACTTTTTTCATCAATACCTATTACTGAAAGATACAGGGTTGTGGGATTGTGCATAACAATTATTGAGTTTTAGTTTTAAGTCCAATTCATCCATAGATAGCCTAATCGAGACTGGACCTACAGTTTAAAGTGGGATCCGAACCACTATGAACCTAAAGCGGGTATCGTACCCGATATAACTATTATCTTCGACACGAGTGATTGCGGGTTCGATCCACAGTAAACAAACTAGCAACAAGTTGGGTTCGATACCAGGTGGAGGCACATAGTGGTTCGGAGCCCACTTTAACCTGTAGGTCCAGTCCCGATTACCCTTACTGTGCACAAAGTGGACTTAAAACACCAACTTCTCTCTCGTCGCCTTGGTGTTCCAATGCCATGAGTGCTGGACCCACTATCAGGGTTCGATGTTCGCGTTTAGGCGGCATGGATGATTCTTCGTGAGGGTTCTCTCATCAAATTTGTCTTATCACCATTTCGCGATTAGCCGAAAGTGGCAGAAAATATGCGCTAAATAATAGAAACTAAACTCAAATTCACTTTTTCCCTCTCTTTAATCCTCTATTTCTGTTTTTCTACTTTTCTGTTTTCCATTCTTTATTTTATTGTTATGTCTCATTCGTTTTGTTTCTCTCTTTTTTACCCCTGTGTGTGTGATTCATGCTCTACTCTAAAAGATCCTGAAATTTTCTCGTGTATGTTATTTGGGTAGGCAGAAGGATGGGTTGGGACTATATCACTGGAAGCTAAGGCCCACTCTTTGCCCAGTGGTGCGAAAACATTGTTGATTGGGGTGGAATGTCATTTATGCACATTTCTCTATGTTTTAATAACATATGCTCATAGGTACTCACGTATGTTAATTAGGAAGGTTGCCATTAGATGTCTCCTCACGTTGCATGTCCTTCTACAGGGTGGGAAATAACCTTTTGCTAGGGGTCTGCAGGGAAAAGTAACAACAATTAAGAAATTATTGTAATACCAAATGTTTACTACGACAATTGTGGTTACAAAAACAAAATTAAAAGTTAGTTCACGACAAAGCCCCTTGCTTCAAGGCAAATGCTAAAACCAAGACCTTCTTCGGCGAAGTGGCATTGACTTCTTCAGCAGTTCTGAATGGCCGGGTACATCACCGGACCTGAATGCAGCGGAGCACTTTTTGGCTATTCTGAAGGATGCAGTTGAGTCCTTGATTATAGTGGAACACGGACCGGACCGCTATTCCCGGCCAACACTCCTTGCACATCTGGAACAAGTCCTCCGTGACATGGAATGGAACACGGACTGTTTGCGAATCTTCTGAGCTCCTACCCTGATCGTCTTCGTGCTGTGAGAGAAGCAAACGGTGGACATACTAACTTTTAATTTTGTTTTTGCAACCACAATTGTCGTAGTAAACATTTGGTATTACCATAATTTCTTAATTGTTGTTACTTTTTACTGTGGACCCCTAGCAAAAGGTTATTCCCCACCCTGTATGTATCAGAACATCGTAATCTGTTCACTTCTTGCATACATTCTTAGAAATCTGTACATATACAACCGTCCTTACAATTAAGCAGAATATTATATTATTTTGTTCTGTTCTCAGTTTATTATTACTATTAACATTTGAATGTATTGCAACATTTTACTTATTTTCTAACAACTCTTCGTTCTATGTCCGCGTCAACAATCATGAAATGTGTATACGAATTTGTTTCGTTAGTTGTACATCTTTTCTGTCACTTTTGGTGATTCCAAGAAATTATTGATGAAGTGACATAAACATCCAAGCCCAGACTCGAACCCAAGAACCCCTGATCACCACTTTGATGCAATTAGCGAAAAGGTGCACAAAAGCGACGCGCGATAAGAGAATAATATAATTGAATAAGTAGCTTAATTTGTCGAAATAAAACTCTATCAGTTTTATATTTTGGAAAATTTCGTTCTCTTTTATACGTATATACATATATAGAGGAAAGTACCTAAATATGGAATAGGTTTGAAACATAGTTGGATATCTCTCCTGTATGGTGCAGTAACCTAGTGGTTGTAGCTGGAAGTAGTGACCAGGCTGTAGAGTAAGGCATAGATATACAGCCTGTTGTGAAACATGTGTAATTTGCAGTTGGTGGATTATGAAGCGAGATGATTTTGATGTTGCTTATTTGCCTAACGTAATATAAACGTAATGAAGATTATTTTGATATAAAGGTGAAGGTTTGTAGTGTAGGTATTGTGAGATTTGAATGTGATTCTGTCTTTGTTAAGGTTCAACTTTTGTGGATATGGAAACAAAGATGGCCAGGTTCATAATTTAAAATGCCAAAGGGGATGCAGTATGCGTATTCCATATATAGAGCCTTGCCATTACCTTCGTTAACTATTCACAGAGGAGTAAGAAACGAAAGGAATGGGATGAACAAAATATGATGGATGCAAGACGTAATAATGAATGGGGTACCTAAAAAGCAACAAACTTTTATAAAGTACTACCCATAAGAACTTCATTTAATTTAGTTGCATCAAATCATTGCTACACAACAGTAAGTAGTATGCAACGTACTCCAGTTGGACACCAGTCGTCAGAAAGTTAGTCCGCTACTCCTTTAGTCGGGAACATGAGAATCTTTGCAAATCATCAGGGCTTGCTGGGTATAAAAGAAACACAACACAGTATTCAAAGTTAAACGCAGTTTTATTAATCACTTACGTATATTTCCTATCGTATGTGGACTTACAAGCCAGGTACAGATTTGCTTACGTTTCTTCCCGAAGAGGAACAATTCTATAGCATATTAAATCACATCACAATCACAAAACACACTTGCATATATAATTCACGTTGGACAAGACAAACGTAAATACACGAAAGTTTCTGTACTTAATTATTATTTCCGAGTATAGCCAGAATGAAACGAAAATAATTACCAATTACACTATTCGGGCATTCCATTAACCTTTACCACATTTCTGTTGATTACTCACCTTCACCTGTTTTCTAACTGAGTCTGTCGTCAGGTGAAGAACATTCAGGTGGGTTCACTTCCTCTGCTGAGATGAGAAAGTGACGTCAACACGAACAGATTGTGACGTATTTCTAAACATAGGCTATATCTACACAAGTTCCAACCTCAATCTAACTATAGTTGTCTGTGACGGCTTGCACATTATTTGAAGTAACAAACATTTTAAAAAATCTTAACTTCTTACAAATATAAAACCTTAAACGCTCAGGTTCGTTACAAGTATTGCGAAAGATCAGAAGGATAGTAATTTTTTTCACCCGAGTTGGGGGAAAAATTTGTGCAGTATCTCGTTATGCCTAGCAAAGTTTTCGGTTGTTCCCTCTGGGACACCTCTGGTTCCTATCCCATCTACCTTTAATGTTTATACTCCAACCATTGCGCACCATGATATCGCTCCAACGTTACCTACACTACTACATCTATCAATGAAAATAACTCCATAGACGGTTGCTCCAGTGATAGTGGTATAACTGAAGTGTTTCCGAAATTTTGGGGGTTCAATCCACACACACCGTAAATCTTGTAGATATAATCTTGCACATTTTCAGAAACGGGATACCTCCTAGTTACATTATTTCGTCAGACTACCATGCGAGAGACCCGGGTTCGATCCACGGCGGGGAGAACAGGGATTTTTTTTCCAGCTGTTCAAGCGGCTACGGCGCCCACCCGGCGTCGTATAAAGCGGATATCTGGAGGAGACTCTGGGCGGTAAAGGTGCCAAGGGGCGTGGTGCTGATCACATCTCTCCCACCTTCGGCAGTGATCAAGAAAGTGTGGGGCCCTAATCCACACCCCCTATACTACTTCATGGCGTCAAGCACGGGGGAGCACTTTACTTTTTTTTACTTTACATTATTTACCTCAGAGTTATGGATTTTACTAGTATTCTCTATTAAATACTTTCTTCATTTCCTGTGGTATTCCATTTATGAAACACTTTTTTCTTAAAATTTTTACATTTCAATTGTTTTATGTTCCTGTTTTGTTTTTAAGGTAACTGAATGGTTGATACTCTAAGAAGCATATGAAAGTGTAACTATCAGTACTTAAATTCGCTATAGTTGGACTCTATCCTCTGAATCTGTGAAGCAAGGACGGGCATAGTGGCAGAGAAGGGGAGAAAATCGAGTGGGGCAGAGAGAAGCAGTACACGCTGCTGCGAAGGCTGGTAATTGCAGTCGCTTCTTCCCCCTCCACGCAATCCCGTTCCCTCTCACGTGTTTCTTGGTAGAGCCGTTTCGCGTCACTACTTGCGCAGAGACTTGTTTTCGTTCGCTTGCTCCGGAGACACCCTGGACGGAGAACAGATGAATTTGCAAAAAGGAGGATTGGTATTACATACATACAGGGTGGGCGAAAAGTCCCTTTACATGTTAATAGCATAGTACAGTTAGACGTTTAGATAAACATTGTTATGAATACAAAACAGTATATATTTTTTAAAAAATTTCAACATTTATTTTGAATAAACAATGTCTGGTTAACATTAACATTTATTGTGAATAACATATTAACATTGTTACAAAGGTTCAAGATTCATTGATCAACAACGTCAGTGTGCACTCCTCCATGTTTGATGCAAAGTTTGATACGTCGCCATGTTCTTGTGTGCATCCGCTGCAGCATATCAGGGGTGATCCTTTCAAATGCTATGCTAACTCAGTCTTTCAGTTGATCGTCGTTCACGTACCGTCGTTTACGAACGTCTTCTTTTATTATGCCCCATAGTGCATTGTCCGGTGTGGTGAGGTCTGCGCTTCGTGGAGGCCATGGCAATGGTGCTGGAAGGCCTCGTGACCCACGTCCAATCCAGCGGTTTGTGTACAGTTCATTTAGCCGTTTGCGGACACTTACATCAAAATGTGGTGGAACGCCGTCTTGTTGAAGTGTAACGATGTCAGCTATTCCTCTTGCCGTTAATTCTGGAAGCAACCACGTGTTAATCATGTGAAGATAGCTGTGCTGGTTTACAGAACCATCAAAGAAATATAGTCCAAGCATATGGTCTGCCGTTATCCCTGCAAAAAACCAATGTTTATCTACATGTCTAACTGTACTATGCTATTAACATGTAAAGGGACTTCTCGCCCACCCTGTAGGTACTTGCCGGAAAGAGATACGTATTTCCGATAGCATAACATAACACAACACTGTAACTATTTTGCTCGTCACACAGCCTGTAATGCCCTGGACATTACACTGTGATTCTTTATAGTTTGGTTGAAATGTTGTGTTTGTTCGCTTATTAATTTGGCAAATATTAATGACGTCATAGACAATAGTGTGAGATGGACAGATAAACTACTCTTGATGTACCAGGACCTGGTAACATTTAAAAAACTGAGAGATTGATCAACAAGCAAAAATCACGATAGCAACGGGTGATTAGTGGTAGGAAAATGTCGAAATAATTATAATATGTGGTTTAATGTTAATTTGATTGCTGTAAGTTTGTGTTTTCGAAAATATACCTTACATTAAGGACAAGCAGTAAGTTTTCATTTTCACGCCTTGTGATCGCTGGAGTCTTTTGACACGACATGAGGAGCGAAGGGAAAATTCCAGGTTAGACTGAAAGGTACGTAACAAGCCCTTCACATCCCCTGACGTCACACTTGCTCATAAGAGAAAGGCACCTCTAAACGTTCAGCACATTGATAAGCCAGTGAAGGAGGACAGGTTTTTTTTTGTTATTTTTCAACAAGGTGTTCAGTGAATTGTTTAGGGGTCACTCTCTCCCCTATGTATCAGATTTCCTAAAAATAAAAAAACATCGTCAGATGCATGAGAAGATCGTAAAGGCACGTCACTGAATGCTAAAAATAGAAGTCATAACCCCCAGGCAAAATACATAGTCAAGCCACTCAACGTGTTCAAAAGTATATGAATGATCAACGGATTTAGTGCTGGCGCAAGGTAATTGTGGTTCATACCACGGCTTAAATGATTACCGCAAACTTTAATCACTCTATTTCTGGTGGAGGGGGGGGTCATCTACGTAATGCGTATTCGGTCTAATACACTTGAGTCATGGGCGTGATGTAGTGATTTACATTGCTAACTACGGCATCCCGATACATCATGATTAATTCGAACTGGTCACATCAGGTTGACAAATTTAGCTCCCTCCTTCCGGTTCGCGAACACCATCACTGCATATCATCTCATATGCGTGTATGTATGTGTTAGTGTGTGTGTGTGTGTGTGTGTGTATGTGAGTGTGTGTGTTGACGCGCGGAAGCATTCCCAGTGGGAGATACGAGGATGAGAGAAGGCAATCATATGCATATGTGCAGGCCCGTACCCAGTAGTATTTCTTTGAGGGAGAGGCCAGATCCGTGTTATATGCATATTACACACACACACACACACACACACACACACACATTTATATATATATATAAACACAGTGGCGGCAATTTGAGGGGGACCTGGGGGCAGTTGCCCACGACTTTCTTTTGTAACTTTTGCTCCCATACTATGGATTCTTAATGCTTGTAACACCATTAAGCCTTGTTTCCATGATTATGAAAAACTAAATATGCTGACCAAAGCAGTAATTTATTTTATTAAAAGCATAAACTAAACGTAGAAACAACATAGGGATGATGTACGACTTAAGAGAGAGAGAAATGCGATATTTAAACACACGAGAGAACCAGGATATGACATACAGTGGGATGAGGCTAAGCAGATAGGAAGGGAGAAGAGAATACTAGTGAGAAAATGGAAGGAAGCCAAGGAAATAGAGAAGAATGGTCAAGAAGACACAATGAACTGGAATGGGGGACTGAAGATAAGCAAAGAATGGAAGAAGGTGTTAGAAAGAGTGGAAAGGACAAGAGAGAAAGAGGAGAGGAAAAGGAAGAAAAATGAAGGAAAAAGAGCGTGAGATATAAAGCCCAACCACATTCTATATGGAAGTAAATATGTTTAGTCTTTTAGGTGAAAGTACAGTTGACAAGGAAAGCCACCTGCTAGAAAGTTCCAGAACAACTTTCTAATAGTCTGGAGGGAGTAATGTTTGTGTATATATAATGCCCTGTTATTGTATCTTGTTGCTTTTGTACTTGATACAGAGTCTGAAAAAGACCTTGCTAGAAGGTTGAAACGTTACGTTTAGTTTATGTTTTTAATAAAATAAATTACTGCTTTGGTCAGCATATTTAGTTTTTCTTAATGCTTGTCTACAAAGAGAAAATAACTGCCCCTCGCCTCCCTCCTCCCCTTCCCCAGTTTTGGCTCCCAATCGCCGATACTGGTCACAAGTATTCGGATTGTTCTGAATTTCGCAAATTAAAAATGTTTTCAAATTTCATATATTTTCTTATACCAGAACCATTGAACAGTCGCGATAATTCTGTGTTTAAAAAATAGTATATTTTTAAATTAAATTATACGCATTAGTAATTATTATTACAATAAATAATTTTAAATGTGAGTTAACATATAGCCCGCTACGGATTACCCAGAGAGAGAGAGAGTGAGAGAAAAAGAGAGAGAGAGAGAAAGAGAGAGAGAGATTTTCACCTGGGTGCGAAAACTGGATGGAGAAGGACATATTACTTTATCTTAGTAGACAAGTTTCAGTTTCAGTTTATTTTTGTTTTAGGTCCACTTGTATGCACTGAGAGACTAATTGGGACTGGACCTACAGTTTAAAGTGGGATCCGAACGACTATATGTCTCCACCGAGTCTGGGTAGACGAGGCTTAGCATTAAGAGGCCATACTGCAGGAGCAAAAGTGGAAACAGTAAGGGGGATAATTACCCACCATACCCCTTCTATCGCCGCTACTGCTGGTAGCCTTGCATCAATGGTAATAAAACAAAATGTACTCAATATCGCAGACTGCAAACTTTCGGAGACTGCCTCTCTACACAAAAAATACATTCATTTACGCAAGGACAAAATTGAGATTTTTACAAGTTTGAAAAATCGTCGATGTTATTTTTTTCGTAGCTTTTTATAGGTTCACATTTAATAATTTCATGGCTCGAGGGGGGGGGTCTATCTTTTTATTGCATGTTTTGATTGATTGGTTGGTTTGGTTAGTTTACGTTGTTTTTGTTCCACTTTTGGTTAATCGCGAAGATGAGGATGAATGGTGATAAAATGGCGTTGATGAACGGACAGTCGCACACACACAGCATAAGCCCCACAGATGATTATACTGGCTGTGAGTGCAAACGTCAGAGCTTTGCATGTCTGTAACAAAGCAATTCAAGGTGTACTACTTTGAGTTTGGCAGTCAAGTGTTTTCTCAAAAGACCACCCCGTCTTTTTGTTGTATATCTAATGTGCTCGTTTTATTAAGTTTCAAAGTGTAAATATGATTATGAGTCCATTAAAATAAACTTACAGGTTGAAGTGGGAGCATATAAACATGGCGCTACCTGTTTCGAACCCAGAACTACAGATTACAAGGCAAATTACTCTTGTTGTAAAACTATATAATAGAATGTGGGATGTCGTTATTGTCTGGAGCACATAGTAAATATATTGTCAAATAAAGTACGCGTAATATACTCATAAAGAGCTAGGGTTGATATTTCTACTTTGCCAATACAAGACACACACTGAACGGGAATGTAAAAACCCAAGAGGCAAAAAGAATGAGCACAAAATAACCAAAATGAAAATAGTACCCGTAACATTCGGTGTCGAGAGCGTGCGTAGACTATTAATACTTTGAGCCACCAATGGCTAAATATTTTTGATGTTAGAAATATGATTGTATGTTTGTAATCAAATTTTAAGTCCGCCACACTGCTAGTAACAAGGAACTAATAATATTTAATAACTAGCAGATTCCCCGGCGTTGCCCGGGTATTTATTTATCCCAATCTTGTATTAGACAGGAAAATAATGAATTCTAACTATAGTGTAAAATGTAACTAATTTGAAATGTGATCGTGAATGTCTCCAATTAGCTTAGCGACTCCGAAAACTGTGGATTCGACACTAATCTAGGTCATTTGTGGCATTTTATTTTTCACCCCCTCTCACCCCCATGCCGACAGGTGATGAACTTGTAGTTGAACCGCTTTGGGAGTGTCACGAAAACTATGGATTCCATTCGCAGCACAGCCTGAATGTCAGACAACCCGAGAAACACTATCGTTGTGCAGATTGCATAGAGTCACGGATGTCTGTTTGTGCGAAATTTAATATCGGTGGTTCTCGATTATATTTACATGTCACCCCTTCGCACCCCATTTCTATGGGTGCCAGGTGTGTTTTACCCCCAAAATAGTATTTCCAGATTGCAAGTGATAGGTGTACCAAGTTTGGTTGAAATTGCTCCAGATGTTCGAGAGTTATGCCGGAACAAACAAATATACACACCCACACACGTGTACATCCATTTTTTATATATATAGAAGATAAAAATATATATGATGTCCAAGAGCCACTCACTTGAGATTCCGTGGTCTTGAAGGCACTTTGACGTGAAAAAGTGAATGAGTCTTGAATTCTTGGCTCACCAATAGTGATATGCAGATAATTAAATTTCAGGTGCTGTCAATCAAATAAAATATGACAACGTATTGGCAGGTAATTAACTTGGCCACGTGTTACATTGTTTTGTTCGTGACATTCCATCAGATGTTTGTGGCGGTCTTTGTATGTTTCAAAATGTCTAAAACATACACTGTCTATCTAATCTATCTGCCTAGGCCTCCTCAATGGCTTAGTGGTAATGCTGTCGCCTTGTAAGAAAGCGTCCCGCGTTCGATCTCCGATGTAGCCACATTGCACGGTGATCGGAGCGCACTTCAAGCAGTAGGTCCATACAAATGGACTTGAGTTCACGCTACAATTTCAGATTATATCTGAAATTGTCATATCATATTTCGAACTTTGAATTCATTTTCATAGTAGTAGGAAGTATAATTGATTGATTAAAATAGGTGATTTTACGTAACTTTTCTACCACTTTTGTCTAATCTCGACAATAGGGATAAGTTTGATCTCTACAGGCTCATAAATTAGGCACTTTCACATTTTCGAAAATTTGAGATCCAATAGCCTATACTTTGTTGGGGTACCAGACAAAATTCTTTAGCCTATATTATCAGCTGTTCTTACTTTACAAGAATATTAAGAAGTAAAACCCTGAGTTGTTCACTCAATGGTGCTATGTGACATGGAAGATTGATTGATTGATTGATTGATTGATTTGTTTTATTTTACTTCACTTTCTGTGCCCCTTTTGGCTAATTTGCGAAGATGGGTATGAGTGATGACGTGATGAAATTGACGAATAGACACTCACAAACATCCATGCCCAGGCCGGGATTCGACCCGAGACCTCTGGCATTGTAGCGCAATGTGCTAACCACTCCGCCACAGGGGGTGGCGACATGGCAGATCGACAAGTGGGAAAAATTATTCGCATTTTTTCAAACTGTTCAATATAAACTAAATATCACTTCAAAATACATCATTGTAAATACAATATCTAATCTCAATATAAGACAAGATTTCTGGATTCAAATCCTAGGCAAGGAATGGCTGTGTCATTGCGTTTGCCTCATCGTCTATTTCTTTAACGTTGTCGCCTTGTAATCAAGGGGTACCAGGTTCAATAGCCGGTGGAGACACACAGTGATTCGGATCCTACTTTAAACTGTAGGTCCGGTCCCGATTGACCTCTGTGTGCAAAAAGTGGACCTGAGAACAAACTCATTTATTTCTTCACTTCGTTACCTCCTGTATGGCGTAATGTGAACTTGAGAGCCTTTGTAATCAAAGAGTCTTTGGTTCTAACCCCTTACACTGAACAGTGCTTCGGATCCCACTTCAAGCTGTAGGTCCAGTCCCAATTAACCTTTCTGAGTATAAAGTTAACATAAACTCAGACTTCAGTTCATCGAGCATCCTCGATTAACCCAGAGAAATAGAGGAAACTCTTAACAGCCATTCCACAATAAAACTTTTACGAACTTTCTTCCTCGGCTTTCGGATTAAAACTTCCCGCACTGCTTCCCCCTCCACTTTCTCCCACGTACAACGAGAAATTTATTAACTTACTCCAACATTTAGAAAAGGCCGGGGCACAAGTGTTGTCAAATTAGCTCGGTAATACGCGGGATATTAAAAAAAAGCACCTAGAAGGATACGGACAATGAAGAAGAATAACTCCTAGCTTAATTCCATAGCCGGAAAGTAATTTCCCAAAACTTTGTTGTCCTGAGCTATTTTAACTGGGTAAACATGCTATTATTCCCGTGTATGGTGGATATATTTCATCATAATAAAATACGCAAGGTGGTAAACTTCGCTATTAATTCTAGTTACGACCCTCAGGCGTGCAGTATATTTCGGGAGACGCAGTGCTGTTGTTGGACCCCGTAACTTTACTAAGAATAACAGTCTGGGTGTAAAAGTCCAGGCTCCTGTTTATGTCCAAAAGAGGATTGTACTAGAGATGTTGAGCAAGGTTCAATGGTTAATATTTCACTACTTTTACCGTTCTAGCATGTTTAGCTTATTCACAACGATGAAGATGAAATTAATGAAGACTGAGTAGGGAATAGTCATACCGACGCTAGGAGTCGAACCAGTAGGGGATTGTGAGTCAACCTTATAGGGGGTCTTGAGAGAGGGCTGCACACATTCTCGATCATGACTGCAGTGGAGGGGTGTAATGTGTGACCCTTTCTCAAGGCACCCAAGTGTCAACCTCACAAGCTCTGGAGTCTGGACCCATCACGGTTAGTACAATTCTCTGTTGGACTTGTGCCGTGTGCTATCCAGATGCGTTTGTGATTGTCTCCTCATCTATTTCATATCACCATTCATTCCCATCTTCGGAATTAGCCAGAAATTGGCAGAAACGCGATGTTAAATAATTGAAATCGTTCATTTATTCATTCATGACCGTAGTGATGGTGGAGGTGAAGCAGCACCAACCTCCTGTCGCTTTCATCCCCTAAAGCTTGCCGCTTATACTCTGTCCAAAGGATCTGTGGAGCAAACGAACGAAAACAAGTGTTCTTCGCAAATAGTGACTCGAAAGACGAGAGGGCTCTTCAAATAAACGCGCGAGAGGGAATGGGATTGCATGGAGGGGGCAACACGAATTCAGCTGATAGCCGTTTGCAGCAGTGCGCACTGCTTTGCTCTGCCCACTCTCGTTCCCCAATTTACTACCGTTATGTGCGGCCTTGCTTCACATACTCCTTGGACGGAGTATAGATACCTATTGTTTAGAGGCTGTCGGAAAAATTCGAACCTGAGATCAAGCATTTCGGAATCGAATCTGGATCTCTCACATGGTAGTCAGGCTTACGACCAAGAGAAAATATCTTTATTACAGATAATAGAAATACTAATTTTGTGCCCCCCCCCAATAATCTGCCCGTAATTCATAACTAGATACAAGATATGAAGGGTTCTCCTCAGATATCTTTCTAAATTTTGACTGTCAGCAGATTTCCAAAATTAATAGATCACAAAGTGTACACTGATCCTTGAAAACGATTTGGAAAGTTAATCAAAAAATGTAACTGGTTCAAATTCAAGTTCCTCGCTTCTGCAAGTAAATGTGTTCCAATTCAGGTAAATATCTTCTAATAGAAATATTGCAAATACGTACATTATATTCCTTTACAATTACTTTTATCATAGAGAAACACGAAGTAGTCCAGTAAAAGTAGGCAAAATGTCATAAAAGAATGGAAAAAATTCCAACAGAGATAAAAATTGGTAGATATCACCAGTATGGTATTTCAAACAACATACTAAAAGTCCCCGACAATCCGAGTTGTGCTCTGGCCGCCATATTGGAAAATAGCGAATGAACGGTGACGTTTGATCATAATTGCTTTATTAACTAAAAATGATGAAGGTTGAGCCGAAAATGTGTTCAGACATAAATTAAAGAAAATAAAATTTCCAATAACTGTAAGAAGATAAATGTTTGTGATTTAACCAACCTATCTAATAATGTAAAAAATACATTTAACTCTGTGGAAACTTTTCCCATTATTTTGTAATCAATGGTGTTGATTGAAGTTTTACACTTTTTATTTCGTGACTTGTAACGAATAATATATATTACTGACCAAGCTTCTTCCAATCTGCTTCCCCTCATCATATATCCTATCGCTCCCATGTACGACATAAGCATGTGGAATCCACCTAGACGAAGGACAACTGACGACATATCTCCGTTGTCTAGAGAAGCCGCAACAATTTCAGAGGCTTTCAGATAAAGAGATTGGTCGAAAGTAACAATACATGTCTTTTGACTATGTTTCATGCATTCTTCAACTGCGAACATAAGGGATGAGTATATGGCATTTGGACTTGTCGGCAGCAGCTTTATAAATGGTAATATACTTATTTCAGAAATGTGCTATTCCTTGCTACCTTCAGTGGCAAGCTACATATAACCACTCCAACTTGGACTTGGTGACAAGGTAAGGTGATTTCCACACATCCATACAAAATCATGAAGTGATGCAACATGCACTGATGGTGCTACCTGTTTGGTGTATTCAATTTCTTTAATCTTGATTTTCTGCAGGCCACGGACAGCAGGAACAACGTATGTGAGTAATGGAACATTACCAACTTTGGCAAGGTAACATGCTGGTGGTTGCTTCTTGAATCGAACATTTTCTTTTCTGGGATGAACAGATCTTGCAGGAGTAGTGCACATAATGCTCCCCATGTTGTGGAAAGTTCCTAGTCCATCCAAGGTCCGAACATTGACGTCTGCATTATAAAGAACAAAGTGATTCAGTAATTCCTTGTCAGCAACAATTTCCTCATCACTTAACATTGCAGAACTAAGATACAATATGGCTTCATTGTACGATGCACATAAACCCATGCTTGATAACATATCAATAATATTTCTTGAACCAAAATGTCTATGTAGATGAACTGCAAGTCCAATCTGAATCATTGAATTGAATGACCGTGGTCTTAATGCTGATATAATAGCATGCTCAATACACGAACATTTTCTTTTGATGGAGTCTTCATTTCCTTTTATTCGTTTCATAATCACACCTTCTGTAAAGACCCTTAATGTCTCTGGAACCATATCATCAGCTGTCTTCAAGCATTAATGTGGATTTGGATACATATCTTTGGCATATGTTTCAGATCGTATATCTTCCCGAATTATTGCGACAGCACTTCTAACAATTCTAAGTCTTTCGTTCTTTGGATCTTCTTCTTTCTGTGTGTACCAACTTTTGGATAATATTTTATATCCTGTATCACGGAAACATACTGTAGCAGTTTGCCCTTTACGTGTTGTTATTATCATGTCCTCTCCATAGTGATCACATAGGCCTTTCCTAAGAGTTTTTTCTGAGACATCAGTATCTTGTGGAAGATATTCCTTCATCTTCGTCATATGTTCATTCATCGAGTACTGACACTCGTCGTTATCATTATCAAAGTAGCAGCATAACTGCAGAAATGCTATAGAAATACACTCATCTTCAGGCCTACCACGTTTTCCCGATGTAGGTGAGGATGTGTAAAATTTAGTGAAACAAGGATGGTGGTACCTAGCCTCAACTGCAATTAGATCAATAACGGAACGAATTCGATCAAGCACTGTCCTTCCCCAATCATCATTCCTCTTGATGGCAGCTTCAATGATTTGATCCTTGAATGTTAAGGATCGAACTTCAAATATTTTAACTTGTCTGTTCACATTTTATTTTCCATTTCTGCTTGAAAATCACAAACTTCACTGCAAAACAAGCAATCACATTTGAAGTCAAATATATGTACTGCTGATCTAAGGAGTATTGAATTTTGTGGTGAACGATTACTTGCAGCAATAATACTACTCTCACGAGTATAGTTTTTACGGCACTTAATATGTAACCTCACATTCGTCTCATTTTCCAATTTCTCAAATATTCCATCTTTTCGACGTAAACTGCTGCTCTTTATAGCATTTAAGTCTTTTATCACAACATCAGTATCTTGTGGAAGATATTCCTTCATCTTCGTCATATGTTCATTCATCGAGTACTGACACTCGTCGTTATCATTATCAAAGTAGCAGCATAACTGCAGAAATGCTATAGAAATACACTCATCTTCAGGCCTACCACGTTTTCCCGATGTAGGTGAGGATGTGTAAAATTTAGTGAAACAAGGATGGTGGTACCTAGCCTCAACTGCAATTAGATCAATAACGGAACGAATTCGATCAAGCACTGTCCTTCCCCAATCATCATTCCTCTTGATGGCAGCTTCAATGATTTGATCCTTGAATGTTAAGGATCGAACTTCAAATATTTTAACTTGTCTGTTCACATTTTTTTTTTTTCCATTTCTGCTTGAAAATCACAAACTTCACTGCAAAACAAGCAATCACATTTGAAGTCAAATATATGTACTGCTGATCTAAGGAGTATTGAATTTTGTGGTGAACGATTACTTGCAGCAATAATACTACTCTCACGAGTATAGTTTTTACGGCACTTAATATGTAACCTCACATTCGTCTCATTTTCCAATTTCTCAAATATTCCATCTTTTCGACGTAAACTGCTGCTCTTTATAGCATTTAAGTCTTTTATCACAACCACAGTGTCACCTTCACTCAATGTTTGTTCACAAATAATACAATATTGGGTTATATCCATTGTTGCCTTGCCGAAAAGGTTATTCAGTTTGTTTTCCAAAAATTTATCTTTTTACAGTTATTGGAAATTTTATTTTCTTTAATTTATGTCTGAACACATTTTCGGCTCAGCCTTCACCATTTTTAGTTAATAAAGCAATTATGATCAAACGTCACCGTTCATCCGCCATTTTCCAATATGGCGGACAGAGCACAACTCGGATTGTCAGGGACTTTTAGTATGTTGTTTGAAATACCATACTAGTGATATCTACCAATTTTTATCTCTGTTGGAATTTTTTCCATTCTTTTTTCTAATTTGCCTGGACTAAAGAGAACTCGCTTTAAATTTACTTCAACAGATAACGTATAAACAATCTGAAAAATTGAAACCATGGAAATTGTAAGTAAGAATATAAAAAGTAGCTTGTTTGCAAGGTAACAAGTTACGCAGAAATTAATATAAAAAGCGAACGTGTATTCATATATTTACAATACATCTCTAGTCATAAATAACTCATACTTGACCTATCACATCATTCTTACACCATGTTACTTAGAAAAAGACGATTCCCGGATGTTTTTTTTTTCGATTAGCACAGTCGTATTCGCCTGCAAATGGTATCTTATTATTAGCCAGGGTTTCCACCGTGCATACGTATATGGTCATTTCATGTTCTGTACGGACAAGTTTTCTGACACAAGGCCTCTCTCCCGATGGCCTTGCATTCAAGGGGTCACGGCTTCGATACACGGTGGAGGAGCATAGTAGTTTTGATCCCACTTTAACTGTGGTCCCTATTAGACTATCTGTGAAAAGCGGACATTAAACAAAACCAGACACTAAAAAGCTCAATACGCCATCCCTATGTATATACATACATACACGTGTATTTATGTATGTATACATGTGTATTTATGTATGTATACATGTGTATGTGTCATGTACATGTCAAATTGACATACGTGTACGGTTTTGACATACTGAGAGGTTGGCAACACCAATTCTATATATTTTTTTAAACTCAATTTTAAAAGAAAACTGTCGATTGATGACTCTACTCTTAAAATAAATGATAGGGTCTAAGAGACGGACAAAATAATTGTATAATACCTCTCAAGTTGCTATAGGCTATAAAACAAACATTATCTGTTCAATTGAGAGAAAATGAAACTGAAATTTGTGATTCGTTCCCGAGAAAACAGGAGAACAACGGGAACGGGATATTGTGTCCTAGCCACCATAATATTACAGCACATGACATGTGTTCTTCAACCTATCAGAGACGGGAATATGGTTCTACAGCAACGCACCGGTGAGATAACATCTTAATAAGACAGTAAAGAGCGAAAGATCATTGCCTCACAATTTTCTTTTCAATAAAGAACCTCAAATACGAGGGTGTTCCCAAACGTTCTGACCCTGACCAGGAAAACAAAATCATACGACCTCGTGAAAACTGCCTGTTAGTCTTACGTCCTTTGCACAATAAAGATCAACGTTCTGAAACTAACCGTTTTCTTCTTTACATGTGCTGAGACGGAAATGGAGAAGCAAGAAGTTCGTGCTGTGATAAAATGTAAGTATAAGAAAGGTATATCAGGAAAGGACATTCGTGATGATATGGTGGTGCCCTTAAAAGTGGACAGCTGAATTTAAACTAAGCCAAACCACAATAAGCACTGAAGATAACACACGCTCAGGAAAATTTGGACAAGGTGCATGATTTGGTGATAACAGATATAAGATGAACAGTTCGCCAGAATGAAGAGGCATTAGGTATTCCAAATGCAACAATTGATCGCATTATGGCGAGTACGTGGAGTTGAGAAAGATTTTAGCCCGTTGGGTGCAGAAACTTTTGTCTGCAAGTCAAAAGGCAGTGAGGAAGCAGGTATCCACGGGCAATATCTCCCTCCTTGCAGCCAACCAAGTAGATTTTGTTCGACAATGACTGAGGCATCAATTTATCAGTGTGTCGAAGCAACAGTCAACGAAGTAGAAACACTCCAGTTGTTCCCTTCCAAAGAAGGCCAAGACTGTTCCTTCTGCAGGGAAAGTGATAGTGTTTGTGTTTGGGATTCTGAGGATGTAGTGCTTCTAGATTTCCTCAGAAATGGTCACAGCGTAACGGGGTATATTATGCTAACCTTCCCAGGGCCTCTCCGATGGCGCAGTATAGTGTCCTCGCCTTGTAATCAAGGGGATCCGGGTTCGGTCTCCGGTGAAGGCACATAATGGTTCGGATCCCACTTTAAACTGTAGGACCAGTCCAAATTAGACTACATGTGCATCAAGTGGGGTTAAAACAACCATTAAACATCAACATCAACAGCTAAACCTTCTGAAAATACTGCGAGAGCCTATCAAGGAAAAGAAGAGGGAAGTTGTCCAAATAGGTTCAATCAGGACAATGCTCCACCAAGTTACAGATCTCTCGTTAACATGCTACAATTCGTGAATATGGCTTTCAGTTCATACCGCAGCCCGTATTTACCCGATCTGACCCACTCAGACTTCCATGTATTTCTAAACCTTAAGAATTACCTGTCTGGCACCCATTTCAAGCTAGATGACGTCTTGGATGCTGTCACCTCATTGTTGACACTCTTGATAAATCCTGCTGACAGAACATAAATGCGTCGTTGAAAGAAGTGTGTGGAATTCAGAAAGCATTTTTTCCCTCTCTCGCATCATGGCCATGTCACCAACTTTTGGGACAACCCTCGTATATGCAAAAGTTAGCACTGCCCGCAAAAACAAGATGCTATGCCACCCCTTATGAAATTACTGGAAACGTCTTTGTGTTTGCTGTATCAGTTCGTTCCCCCTCAGAACATGTCGAGAAAGAATTACCGCAGTGTCGTGGTTTTCGGGGACTGGAATTTCTGCCTATGGCAACTGGTCGACGAAACAACCAAAGTTTCACGTTTCGGATCAGTCCTGAAGCTGCGCTGAATTAACCACGAAATGGCCCTTAATATTCATTCAGAGAAAAGAATCGCAAAGTGTTTTCTCAGAAATATTCCAACTGAGTATGTCGATTCTATTTTTGTTGTTGAAGAAGGCTGTACGGCTTTATTATGTGGTGTTTTGCATAATACTTCTTTTCCCATAATAATATCGCTTCAGTACATCAACCGCAAAAAGCATATTTTCCACATTTTTGTTACGGTAGTTTATAAGTTTGCCATATTTAATCACCTTACGTCCAGAGCGGTGCTTCAAATATTTGACTGTTGTGAGAATTTTCGATCAAAAGAACTAATTTGAACTAGCCGGTGTGGTCATAACAATAATGATTTACGGCTCAAACTTCGTTGTTCAATTTGACTTGATTTACCAAATTCTGGATATTTTGCGTAGCTTTTCTGCAAATTTTGGCTACTCGCGTCGATGAGGATGAGTGATGATATGATGAAATTGATGAAGGGACACTCACAAAGAACACCAATACCCAAGCCGCGATTCGAACCGGGATCCCTGGCATCGTAGCGCGTATTGCGTTGCGTTAACCACTCCGCCACGGAGGTTTGCATTGTTGTCCGATCGTCCCCAGCAACGCACTGTAGTTGAAAGTTTCCATTACCAAATAAATTAATGCTTAAGTAATGCGCCAAAATTGCTACGAAACACGTTTCTTAATCTCCGGAAATGTAACACATTAACAGGTGTGGACAACGTGAGAAATTTATTTTAGCTCTTATTTGAAGGTGAAAAAGACTTCGGAGTCCCATGAAAATATTTGACGGGAAATTACATTTTAAATATACGTAAAATGAGTATTAGTGGCAAAATTTTACAAATTTTCAAGTTACATTGCCTAGTGCGTGCTAATAAGAGAGAGGCTGGCTGAGCAAGGGATTCTTCCTACTGAATTCATAAATTGTAATTTACGACAAACACTGTATAAAGGTATGAGATAAAGGTTTCCTCTATCGATGGCCATCTACGAGCAAGTAAGTTAATCTGGCATCTCGGATGGGACCTGCATGTCAAGTTGCCCCGGCCACAACTCATCATCTCAAACATCGTCGTATGATACGTTACTAGGAACCCACACGACCGCCTGCCCACACATTTAAAAAAATGATGATAATAAACACCCACTCTTGAAGTTATCTGTGGCTCCCGTTGACTCGTACAATAGACATAACTCCGTTGATACATCTTCTAGTTTGACGGGCAGTAAGCAGGAAGAGCGGTCCTTTTATCCAGATATCGCCTCAAAGAATTTCCTGTTCGAATTGTGTTAATATTTATTCCCTGCATCTGTTCCTAAAAATGGAAATTTGCAGTGTAAACCACACTATATCCATTGAATTTATAGAATTATACATAATTTCAGGAGCACAAAGAGAAACTTGCGGGGCCCCTACACCCCCTCCCCCCTGTACTGAATTTTTAATCAACGGAGTAAAAATGTACATGAAAAGTGGCAACACCGCGAGCACCGACTCGCAGTGCCAGCCCGCAGTTTTCACGGTTCAACGGATATCGTTGTAGTGTTGCCAGGTTGTGTGTACATTTTTGCTCCGCTTAATAGAAATTTGTATAAAAACAGTTACTCGTTGCGAATTGACAACGATAATGGATTTTAAAAACATATGCACAGAGCTTCAAAACAAAACCAATATTGTATTTGTGGGATTACCCAATACCAAGAGAAAGTAGTTTCGCAAAAATGATGATAACGGTTTTTTGTCAAATTTTAAAAATCTGAAATTTTAAGATTTGTATTTGAAACCTTCCTGACTGCACCATAGAGAATTTCAAAAAGAGCGATCATTCGCAAAACTAAAAAAAACGGCCATTTTTTTGTTCTCACAACGATAAAAAATAGAAGGTATACTCGAAAAAAATTGGTTAGCATAGATTAACGCAGAATTGAATAAGCTAAATTTTGATGTAACTCGTTTTTTGTACATTTACTGGTTAATTTTTAATTGCAATCTAAACTCGAGTATCTATAATTTTTAATCCGATAGTAAATGCAGTCATACAGATATATTTCCTCATTTACCTCCTAGGCCGCTTCTAAACCATGCACTTTATTTCAAAGGTCTCACCACTTGTACTGTAAGTTATGTAATAATTTCATGATACACTCGTTTAAAATTTAATTAAACAATATAGACACTTTTTTCCAATATGGTTGGCGAGAGACACCATTATGGAAAGTTCTTTTTAATGTTTAAGTACACTTCATGCACAGATACGTTAATCGGGACTGGGCCTATAGCTTAAAGTGGAATCCGTACCACTAAGTGCCTCCACCGGGCATCGAACCATTAAAGAAAGGACTCTCAGGCTAAATTGTATCATTTTCGGTTTCATTAATAGAAAGAAGTTCCCTAGAATTATGCACAGACTTACAGTTTCTAACTGAACTACGTCCTGAAATATTCAAAAATTGTGGATACACTTCAATGTATCCGGACTGTCTTTAAGAAACATCTCAGAGAGACAAATCCAGTAGAAGACTGTGGGAGGACTAAATTAGTCGCCCGCTGGATTTATCGGAGGAGGAGCAGAGCTCAGACAAAGAGACAGCGGTGGGATTACAGCTTTTTTTGATTCCGAGGAGAAACATTTGGAGAAGGCTACGCAGCTTCATCTGGATTTTAGCCAGCCCTTCTTTAAAGTGGAGAAGAAAAATACTATCCTCTTGAAATTAAGAGCCACAGACGTACGGTATCATCAGCCTTGTCTTGTGAACTAAACGTTTCCCTTTCCTTCTCAAAGAGGAAGCTGGTTTCAGGTAAATTTCCACGTCGCGTTACTATCGTGTTCCTATGACATTAGTTGTCATAAGAAATATATTCATCAACATTTGTATTGCTTGAATATTAAATTGAGTTAACTTTTATCTCGTCCAGCAAGGAAAATATTTCGAATTAAAGAGATTTCACGAACGTCGCTAGTAATTCATTATCGAGTTCGACAATTTCTCACGAGATGTCCTTCACATGATCTTGTGAGCAAAGAACCTCATATTTATTTTGAAAAGCCGTATTGGTAGTAAAACTTACCTTTTTAACAGAAAAGAAACATTGTTATCTGTTTATAGCATTGTCGTTGCGAAACAATAGTTGTTACATATGGTAATTAGTGAACAGCGACAATATCCAAATTTGTTAGTACGTATTTGCAGTTGGGATATTTCTGCCTAAATCTCGGTCATGGACGTGTTCATAAAACACATTCGTTTAATCTGGTAAAACGTCAGTGGGTTATTTACGTTTCATTTATTAATTGTTGCTTGGCATCAGTTCAAAGCAAGAAAAAGAGAAGTATACATAGTAGTAGTTCCTTAACACACCATTCATTGTTAAAGGTTTCAGTTTTTCTTATTGTGTGTTTGCGAGTGGACAATTCGGCGGAAGTGCCGAATGGTTGGACAAAGGAACAGGGGAGCAGGACCGGAAGGGAAACAATCGAGATGGAGGAATGTGTGGGAGGATGGAACTCGAGGGAAAATGCATAAGGATTGTGCACGAACGATGTTATCGTGAGGAATAAAATGAAGAATCTTTGCAATTAGCACAGATGTACGCTTCCGTACTATGCTAATAAAGGATCACAAGACATCGAAGAGCAGTTGTTGGTAAATTTACCGGGAATTCAACGTCAGGTAATAATGACATGCTTGAAAAATGAACGGAACGACAGCATGTCTTTCCTTCCTCGCTTCAGGAGCTCGTAAGTAGAATGACATTCTTTGAAGTGACTTTTCGTATACCGGTATCTGAGCTTGTATCTAAGTGCGTATAAGGTAGATCTACCGTAGTGACACGTACTTCAAATGCTAGCATTTTTGTGCTCCGTGATGAAAGTTATTGTCGTTATGCATGTGCACGAGACCTCATGGTTGTAGGATGATGGCTAACGACGCCATTTGCTAAATAATTGGCAGTCTTATAGTCGGCTGATGCTATATGTACTGAACCGGCATGGTTATTTTCGAATAAGTGGCTTGATACCGAAAGATTGTTTCTTTCTTTTATTGTCTGTTAAGTGACGTCATACCTGTTAAAGAAATGTACAAGGGGAGTGTGTGCAATTTTTCAAATCTGGATAGCGCACGCCGCCCAAAAGAGTTACGTTCACATGGGTCCACTATTCTAAGTATCGGACTGATTATTTGTCTGGTGAGCGTGTTATTAAACATTTTGTGTATCCAAATATCCGAACACGTCAACGGTTAAATAATTGACATAAAGGTCACATGTGTTTCTTTAAAACTGGCAATTGTAAAGAGTAAATTTGAGTCAGTTAAGCACTGTAGCTTGTCGAGACAGATATAAGGACATGCTTACAGAATATACATCAATATATTTTCATAGTGAGAAATGAACGTTATACTTGTAAGTTTTTCTTTTGGTTTATCTTAAATAAACAGGCATGTAATTTAAACACTGGAAATCTGGAATTTATCTGTGTCTCTTTTTCCAAAATTACTTGATACTATATACTCATGTATGCTAATGTTGAACTTTACTTTCAGCAGGGAAGAGTTCCGAATATACAGTGGTCATGCAGAGATTTTAAATTATCCACCTGTATAAATGCATTGTAGAAACAGGGTATGTGAGAAGTCGATAACGTAAGGTTCACGATACTCACATTTCTAAGCAACAATATACGAGGTTATGCAAATCTCTTTCGACTGTAATACAACTGGGTTCTGTTGATTGGGTCACATGTGCGAGGTTTGTTTTTAAGTTGGGATTTAAATTGGATAATCCTGATTGCATACCTTATCAGGGGTTCATGGTGACCATTCAATTAGCATGAAACTGATACTATAACTGGCTTACGTTTGAGTTTCTGGGATACTCTGAATATTTGGAATTAGGATCACAAGAAACAGGGAAAATCGAGTAACAAGAATACCTAAACGTTTGGTAGTGATTTTTTTTTAATCAAGGTTGTTGCGGATTGGTTCGCTAGGACAATCACAATGCTGCGTATCCGTGCGCTACGTGACGGGGGTGTCTGAAATACGGTGTCGTGAAATGTTTGAGTTGGGATTTAATGTGATTGGATCTTGGTAGTGAGTGTGTATGAGGACACTATAGGTGCGGGAAAGTCTCTCCAGCCTATCTGGTCATATTCCCATCACGCTAATACTTTGTCGTCTGTTTTGTAATTGCCAGAGAGTATGTCTAATTTATTTCCCCCTCTGTGCAGGAGCAGCTGCTGAGCTTCGCATAACCTACCATGCCACTCTCGCACTCCTATTATGCTCCGTTCGGTCGACAACCGTGTTGGAGTTGTCAGGGTAACGCATTACGAAGCCAAGGTTCGAAGACTGGGCGAGGAATGTATGTATCGTGGTTGTCCCATAATCTGTGCATCACTCATCCTCATCGTCGCTATTAATACAAAAGTTGAAAATCGACTAAGACAACAGAAATAGTAGATCGATTATAGTATCCAACCACGGAAGACAAGACTAGCTGGAGAAGATGAATCTACACAAATGGGGGGTTGGTATAAACGCACGAAAGAACGCCGTATACTTCAGCGTTTGCTTGCTTCAGTTGTTTCATTTTGTTTATTATCCCTAGCTTTGTTCTCAGTGTAATGGCTGTTTCCAAGAGGGTCAAAATAGAAAAGCTATGTCTTTGAGTTACATATTGACATCATGTTCACATTCCATCATAATGAGCCTCCCCAATGGCGTAGTGGTAACGGCAGAGGCACATAGTGGTTCGGATCACACTTGAAATTGTAGGTCCAGTCCCGAGTAGCCTATCTGTGCATAAAGTGGTAGAACAAGAACCCAAACTCGAACATGTCATCATAATTTTTTTAAAGGGAGATGGAAAAATGAGAGATGAAGGAAGCGACAGAGAATGACGTAAAGGAAGAGAATTAAAGAACCAAACAGAGGAAAGAAAAGGGAAGATAAGAGAAGCATAAGTAAGAGACTGATAGAGAGAAATAAAGAAACAACACAGAGAGAAAGAGAGAGAGAGAGAAAGAGAGAGGGGGAAAGAAAACAAAGATGCGGAAGAGGTATGGGGAAAGAAAGAAATAGAGAATCAAGGAAATGGATTAGGAAAGCAATATAGAAACGACAGAGTGAGAGAGTATTAAAGAAGGAGAAACGAGAAAGAGAAATTTAGAAGAAAGATAGGCAGAAAAGAGATGAAAGAGGAATAACAGAAAATCGAGAAAGATAAAAATAGAAAGGAACATAGAAGATGGAAGGTTAACTGAGAAAGAAATGATCAAGAAGAGAAGGATTAAACACGAAAACGGAAGAGAGGTCGAAAGCTAGGAGGAAATATACAAAAGTGCTACAAATAAAGGAAGGAAGAAGTAGGCATTTTTTTTCTTATTCCAAGGGAGTCAAGTGACACCTGAGTGCGCTCAAGACTCCATCACACAAGCCCGCTCTACATTACACACACGTCATAAGCTCTCCAAATAATACATACCTTAACAGCTTTGTCATACCTTCATTTTGCTTCAGAAAGTTGGTAAAATTGTAAAGCAACTATTTTGTCTCCATAGTTCAAATTTCCCCCCTTCGGCCCACACATGAATTTTAACGATATGGCTGGCTGCGTAGAGCATATGAAAGACATCACAACAAAGAACAACACAGTTACAACGCGACAGCCTTCTTAAAAATTTAACACACACTTTGTGGGAATAAGGTTAAATAAGTTAGGAGTACACGCCTGGCAATGGTATCACCGATAGAACAGGTTTTCATGAACCATAAAATAGGTCACGGCCACTTCAACATGCTTACTGAACAGTCAGGCAGTATCTTCCACCCACTCCTCACACTACCATGCACGTACACGAGGTGTCCGGTAAAAATGGCTACGGGAAAAATTGCCAAGTAAAAATGGCAAAAGTGAAAATGACAAGTTTTCTTCTTGGGCAGTTGTCCTCTCTCAGCGTTCAGAATGATCGCTTTCACTGCTGCATTTTCTTGCTGGATGCACCTGATTAGCTTCTACAATATAGCCTAGTCTTTTCTCTGTTGGATGTTTGAATTTCATTTGCATTACTCCATATAAACCATATACATTGGTATTTGGAGGGTTCAGTACAGTTCAGATAAAAAATATAGTTACAAAATTTCTATAATTTGTAACGAACCCGTCTCGTCACAATTTGTACGAGTCGCACCTCTATTTTTGTGACCTTTCTGATAAAAACATGTAATTAGAAATGTATCTATTTAAAAACAGGTTACACCTGTAATTTGGTAAACTAACTCAATATTTAATGTAAGCATATACTTTTAATAGTTTATATTTCTTCCACTTGCTTACGCTAGCGTCGCCGACCCAATATAAAGGCGAGAGCGGGGCTAGCATCTGAGTTTGACTCCGTCTGCGGACGAGAGAAGCAGGGCTCTGCCTACGGGCAAGAGGTAAACTCCTCCTGACAGGAGAGAAAAAAAGATATCCCACTCCACCTTCTGGTGAGAGAAATTTACTCCACTTTAGTGTGAGAGGACCCACTCCGCTTTAGGGGGAGAGATATTTAGGTACTTTTTTCTTTCATAAAACCCCGTCATCTCAACGTTGGGGATGGTAACAGCGAAACCCCGTCTTCTCGACGCTGGGAAATTAGCTTCTTAGAATCTATTGCTTAGTTTTTGGCCGGTTACTCCTACATGTAAACAAAAAGCTGTTTCCAAGGTTACACTAATCTTTCTCTTTTAGATGCTTTGTTTATAAACCCTTTGTGATTGTTTTTCTAACAAGAGTACTAGGTATCATATACGAAGTTGTATGGGTTTACCTGTTCCCTTTTCTTTAAGGGTTAAAAGTTTTTATAGTTCAACTACAAAAGGCCGTAACTATATAGAGAGGCCCAAATATGAATATATATTTGTATCTGTAAAACTATAAGTTGGATGTATAAAACTACTTAAGTTTGTGATGAAATAAACCTTTATATGTTTTAGTTAATTTTGAGTTGTCAATGAACTTAACTGGTCAACTAGGTCATAGCCCACTAAGTGCTCTTTTATCCCGAACCCTGAGTAAAATGGAGTCTCATGCCACCGCTGGAGAAAAGGTTAGCATTATGGGTAGACTTGAAACACTTAGCTAACTAAGCTATTGGTCCTCTTCTCCTCCCTCGAACAGGACGTTTCAAATTTACAATCTAGACGTTTACTAACGCTATAATATTCCTTATTAACTAATTGTTTTTTTTTTAATATGTTTTTGAAATTTGTCATACTCGTACTTCCTGCTTTAATATCATTTGGTAGGTTATTGAATATTATAATTGCCATATGTTTGGTTCTACTTGAACTAATGTTAACCTGGTGAAGTATGGCTTTAGAAGCTGATTATTTCGGGTGTTATATGTTTGTTCTATTGAACTTCGTAGCGCAATATATTTTCTCGCATATAATGACATTTCATATATGTACAGTGAAGAGAGGGTTAATAAACAACGTTCTGCAAAATTCCCTAGGCTTTATTCCTGCCCACCAAATGGGAAAACATGTTGTTTTATTGTTTCTACCTTCAAGTATATTGTATGCAATGTTCTCTTATACCGTCCAAAATTAGGACACTTGGGACACGCAGGCAGGCTAATCGGGACTGGGCTTACAGATAAAAGTGGAATCCGAATCCAAGTATCGACCCCGGGACCCCTTGATTACAAGACAATGATGTTACCACTTTGCCATCGTGAAGCAGTAGTATTATATGATTTCTTTAGATGGAGAAAATTGGGCGAAAAAGGGAAATTTTGCTCTCAGATTATGGCAACATTAGTTAGTGCCCTCTGGCAAAGTACCGGAAGAAAGGGAAGTTAAACATTCCTCTCAATTTACCTCAGCATGACGTTACTTTGAAGTGAAGCAAACAAAAGGAATATATGCAGAGTCCTGTAAATAAACAACATATATCAAGATGGTTCTTGAAACTTTGCATGTGCAACGTGACTTTATTCTACATACCGTATCTGAAAGTAATTTAAGTGTTGTTTACTTTGGCACATCGATTATATATTCTACGTGGCCGCCTGTATGTCAGATAGTTGAGGAGGTCACCTATGATCTTGGCACCGTTGGTCCAGTTTCGAGTTCCGACCTGCAGATGAGTCCTCCTTTGTCCCTTCATCGATTTCACATTTATTTATTCGAAAAACTCTGAATACGGAATAAATCCATTATATATCAGGGTATCAACAGTGAGAAATAATAAATAATGTAGTAAGATGCACGCACACACTCACAGAAGCGAACTACAATAATAATAATAAAGATAACAACGAAAGTGAAAGAAGTATTATTAACTCTTCAGCTGCTTGATAAATATCGTTCTGAAAGTCTGTTTAGCCAGATGCAAGCCTGGAGGATCATTTAATGAATTGTAAATGGCTTGTATTATAGTACAAAGAAGTACTCTTATTCTAAGGATAGGATTTGCTATTCCTCTCTCTCTCTCTCTCCCAAAAAAACTGGAGGATCATTTAATGAATTGTAGATGGCTCGTATTCTGGTACAAAGAAGTAATCTCTTTCTAAGGATAGGATTTGCTATTGGTGCGTGGGATCCTGATACGAAAATGTGTCAAGATTTCACTAGTGAAGAGTTGTTCATTAATAATTCTGAATAAGAATCTCAAATCTGAAACTTCACGCCAAAAAGAAAAGTCGCGTATTTGATGATTGGAGATAATTTCATGTTTGCCAAGGTTTGCAACCGCCGATAAAAACTAACGTAAAATTAAGTCCAGCTCTGTTTTGAAAAAGGGTGTCGAAATACAACTTATCCAGCTGAAAGAAATCTTAACTAATTATCAATTCTCGTAAGCATAAGTCGTGCTAATCATAGTTGTCTGCGCTCATCAATAACGATATTTAATATATTAGCGGTCCAAAATGTCTCGAAATTTTAGGGGGCAGTGCACACCACATGGGGTATATAAGATACAGTGAGCGTAAAAAGTTATTTTAATGAACCTAGCCTTTATAGAGATAAGACCAGTGGTCGAAGCAGTGTTGTAGGCGTGCAAAGAAATTATACTCAAAATATCCTTCACCTGTTTGTGTTTCATTGTCGGAGCGTTAAAGTCCCTTCCCCCCAGTTGGCTCAAAGTCACGAACAAACTCCCCCATCATCTAAGGTAGCAATTTCCACTTCACGGGTCAGGTAAGACTCGAATGTCTCACTAGAGTGCGCGTCAAATCTCCTGCATATAGTGATAGCCAGTAGCAGCGCACTGCAACGGTGCCATGTCGAAATCTCACACGGAAAAGATACAGCGTGGTTAAGCGAAACGCTCCACTAGGCAACGCCGCACGTCTGTGATTCGCTGGTGCTACTCAGCAGTCCAAGGCCACATGCAGGAGATTTGACGCGCACTCTAATATCTACAAACTAAACAAATTAACTTTCTATAGTGTAGAGATAACAATGAATGGAAAGTTAATTGTTATGGCTCCATTCGTGTTACTGAGCTACAGTTGTTCTTACGCCGCAGTAACTACTATTTAGATTCGTTTCTTTCTGTCTGCATCAGTTATTTCACGTCACTTTTCTACCTTTTGGGTTAACAGCGACGATTAGGATGAATAGCGAACTGCTGAAAGTTGTGATGTTACAAAGACAATGATGATACATCTATGCCTTAGCCTAGGTTCCAGGCTGGCATCATCGCTCGTCACGCTGACCATTCTGTTACGGAGGACGGCACATTCAGGTTAGTGGCATACATGGATGTCCGGAAGGGGGAGAAGGGGGGCCACCTAAAAATTATACATTTCATACATAATTTTATTTCAGTCACAGTAAGTTACGTTAATTTTTATAAGTGCATTGAAGGAACATGTTAATTTCAGATTGAAGCAGTGTGACTTAGGTAGTTTCTTATAGTGTACACTGATGACACCCATGTTTTATGGTAGTTGATTGATGGAGTTAATAAACGTCATTTTATGTACATCGTTAAGATTACTACGACAAGAAGATGACAGGCGACCTTAATAAAAAGTGCTATCTCAGCACTATAACTAGGAGAGAAACCCTCAAGATCTGAGTGTCTCTTGATACAGTATTCTACAAGAAATACAAACAGTATCATCTTTCCATGTCTCAATAACACTTGTAAATACATCCCATCTACGCTTAGTACTGCAAGGTGCGGATTACAGAGGAACACATTCCACTTAACCCTTGGAATCTTTTTGAAGCCACACATATTCATTTCAAGAGTGATATTCAGTCATGAAGCAGGTAAAGTTAAAACTCTTAGCAGACAATGGGGAAAGAGATTTGCTAAATTTTCTCTTCAAAAAGAAGAAAATGGCACGCTTGAAATATGGTGGGCAATTAATCCCGTGTTATCTCGAGAGGACTGGCAAAAGAATTTAGCCCAGCAGGGGCTGTGGATCATTTTAAGTGTGCGTTAGTCACTTCCTTTTATCTGGGAACGACCTTTACATAATCTACGACTTTCCACGGCAGTTTTGGTCTGAAAGCAATGAAATACCTACGTCAAACGAGGACTATAACTAGTAATATTGTTGAAAGTTATCAATTCGTGTAGGTAAAACTAGCACACACACACAAGTGTGTGTTTGTAACATAACTTGACTACGGCGCCAGGGTTCACGGGCATAGGCGGAGCTAGAACTTTATATTTGGGTGTGCACAAAAAAAATGAGGTCTTGTACCTTTTTAATAGCATATTTTGCAACACAATCACTTGGCTCTTTAAGTGCACTGATGTTTGGAAAGGAATATACATTCAGCAAATAACAGTGTTGAAAATTTCTGAATATATGTAGTAGAAAAAATCAAATTGCATAGAAATTACACACACACAAAATGTTCATAAATGTTACAAACAAATACATCAAAATACACGTCATCTATAACAAGAGACACGTCTGTCAAAAGGTACAATGTTCTTAAACTCATCAATAACTTCATTTACATCAATAGATAAGCTTTTTCCTGTTCCACAAATAGCAAGAGCAGGGCTTCCAATCTATCCTGCTTCTGAGTTGCTCTTAATTTAGTTTTAACTTGGGTAAGCTTGGAGAAAGCTCTCTCACAGGTGCAGCTTGTGACAGGTATAGAAGAAAAGAGCTGCAGTACAGAGTAGAATGCAGTAAATATCTTTTCTCCAATGACATACAAAAAATCGAAAATCTATAGACACCCGTTTCATCGGCGATAATGCACACGTTTGTACCAAGTAATGACATTTTCAACTTCTTACAAACTTCCGCATATTTTCTCTCTTATTGAAATATCTGTCTTTAATTCTGTTTGATAAAGCAGCCCATTAGGGTGTGCCTAGGCACACCTGGCACACCCCGTAGCTACGCCTATGTTCACGGGTTCGAATCGGGGTCTGGGCATGGATGTTCTTCGTGAGTGTCCTTTCTTCATGACATGCACCACTTGACTTGTGTGTAAAGGTCCTAAGGTGCATAACAGTTTAGTCCCCTTCATCGGACTTCTCAGCTTTTTTTCTTAGGCGAGGTGCAATCACACCTTAAATTACACTATCTCCTATGCGTGTAAGAAAACAGGTGTGTTTACTTTCACAAAGCAGTTTCAAAATAACGCACTTCAACCACATTTCCAATACTTATCTTCCTCTATTTTGAGGAAACCAACACACTTATACACAGTATTAAGTTTGATCAACGTTCATAAATGTTTAAACACTGAAAAAATAATAAACATGGAACTTCCAAATTGTTACATCCATATCCTTGTCTTTCACAAGCAACAATCTCGATTATCACATTTTTAAAGAGTTTAGCATAATGATTGATACTTAAGCATACGCTCCTACAATTGTGTCATATACGTAGTTGAAACCCGAGTAGTTACTGGCGAGTTCGTTACAATCAATTTCATCATAGCAACGCTCATTCTCATCTTCACGATAAGTCAAATGCGACAAAAAAAAAGCGAAGTAGATATACAAAATCAATATGAAATCAATAACATGACTTAAATATGCATGAAGAAAATAAGTACAAGTTTAAGACAGGCCTGGCCAACCCTCCGTATTTGCGGAAGAGCGCTCTCGTATGCAGGTTTGGAGCGAGCAGCGGTACTGTTTTGTTGTAAGAGGGGCGGAAGGAATGGATGAGACGTGGCAGAAGGCTTCGTCGGTCGCGTTCGTACAGTAGGAAAGGTCTCGTCATCTGACTCGTGAGTGTCAATGCAGTGTGTGCATTGTAATCGTGGAAGAAAAGGCAAGAGGTAGTCCCGTGTAAAGGAGGGCATCTTCCACTGCAGTATTTCTTACCTCTCAACGCAAGAGGCTCCCAGACCACTGCTCTGCTGTTTATTGGCCTTGCTGTTCGGTGTATAAAAAGGGAAGTTCGCACCGCACGGAGGCCGCCCTGGCCTCTAAGGTGCAAGCTAGATGCTCAAACCTGATTTAAGATAAGCCGCGGTTGTTCAGTCGGTAGGGTGTGTGGCTGCGAGGTGGGAGATTCGAGTTCGATTTCCGGCGATAGGTGATCTAGAGTGAGATTTTTTCCCATATTGCTCATGTCCGTCAGCGTGGTGATGATCACATAACTTCCACAATGACCGAAATCGAGAATATATGGAGCCCAGCTTCATATCCCATCATATATCTTCACGGCACGATGCAAGGAGCACTGGAACTCTGCTCCTTCCACAGTGTTGACGCTTTATCACTGTACCTTAGTCACAAAGCCAGTCAACATCTTCTGCCCTATCGCAGTTTAAGGTGGAGAAAATGCATAGGTATTCATAAACACATTCCCTATAGCTACACTATGTTCCGGGTATCTCTGCAGCGAACGACCGAAAGCAAGTCTCTGCGCAAGAACAATGAACGTATGCGAGGTAACGGGATTGCGTGGAAGGGGAAGAGTGACTGCAGTTGCGAACCTTTGCAGCAGCGTGTACTGCTTCGCTCCACCCACTCATTTTCTCCCCTACTGAGCTTTTATGTGCGGCATTGCTCCACAGACTCCCGGGATAGAGTATAAACAATTGCGGCTGTTAGGTTTGGCAATAAAGAAAAAACAAATCGTCTCCATGATTGGTTCAAAGATCACCGTAGCCTCTTTCTGCCCGCCTACAAAAGTGAGAAATGTTCACCAACAGCTTGGAACTCTTGTCGCTCAGAGAGTAGAAGAAAGAAGGGCCAATGCAAGTTTCCAAAGACTTGCTGGTACTCAGAGAAAATGCGTTTGTAGGCATGACTTAAGGAGGAGATTGAGGAAGTTTTGTCCTTGGCTGTACCCTGTTTCCTTCACTCTCCTGCGTCATTCCTTCCAAGATGTCTCCTCCTTGCGGTTCCTTGGCTTTCTCTCCTGAAGGTGGCGAAAGGTGTGAATAAATCACGTCCAATTTCCATTACTCGACGTTACGTCCCTTCTTCATTATGCCCCGGTACAAATATGCGTTAGTCACGGAGGGAGTGCAGGGGACGAAGCCCGCCTCTGGCATTAATATGCATGCCACACGTATCAGGCCATGGAACGAGAAGTCCACTGGGGCCTTCCCTCCCCCGCAATGAGGTCTTCCTCGGAATTTTACAGCCTAACTTAACCTTGTTCAAGGCTTTGGGGGAGTGTGGAAACAGGGTTTCCATCCGAAGTGCGAGGAGACGTCAGTGTTTCCAGCTTTGTCCAATCTCCCCGTTCTTAATTTTGTCGCTCTAATGCTGATAATATTCCATACTCTGGAAACTAGAAGACAGTTGCCACACAACAGTCATTCTTAATTTCTTCGAAGGAATTCTTGTTTCGGTTTCAAAATGGTTCAAATCTTTCAATAGATTCATTTGTTTTTAAAACTATAGGTACGTCAGCACATAGGCTATTTGTGCACGTCATGCAATATGAGGATATGCTCCTTAACTAAAACAAAGTGGTAAAAAGGACCCTAACAAGATCAATATGTTTTCATTTATGTTTGGGGAATAAAATACACGGTTGTATAATAAATACACGTAAGCGAATCACTAACTTTTTCTGCGAAATTAATGAAACATCTACAAGTAAGTTTTGCGAGAAAAAGTTAGAAATTCGCTTACGTGTATTTATTAAGAAGAATGGGTTTTAAAAATTTTCCCAACTAATTTACGGAACTAATACTGTTGTAGGTTACTTACTATCAACAACAAAAGCTACAGTGTCTCTAAGAATAAAATCGCTATACCGTACTTCAAAGCTGATGCTGTAAATGGAACACTCAGCACACATAAGGACAAGCACGTGATAACATAGCCCCACCGAGGATTATACTGTCCATAGGCCTCGCTGGACTAAGTAGGAGGTACCGGGGTGTACAACGGGGATGTGGAGTTGCTTTCAATAGAGACAACTATCCTTCCATTCTATTTACCTTTGTTAAATAGCATTAGAAGAAGATTTTAAAGAGCGGGATAATGAATATTTGTTACAAGCGCACGTAGTGTCTTGACGAGTCCAGTGGCCAAATAGGGTCAATAGGCTACAAGTGGAACTGAAGTATTCTCTTTGTTCCATTTTGAGAGGGTATGTTACTAGTTGTAGCAGCCATCACAAATCACACACACAAACAATAGATAATAAACAATCAAGCACATACGTACAAGAGAAATACCGATCTAAAACTCTCAGCGTAGTTTCGTGCATGTTTCTACCGACCTCCCCTTCTGTAATTTGGAATCGTCCACCTTCCAAAGTCGAACATTAGACAACAGAGAAGAAAGTCACGTGCACATTCACTCGAATACAAGGAATTCTAAACAAATGTATTTTTCAAAATGTAGACTATACAATAGTTTTTCGAAACTAGAGAAATTTCCTCAAATACCACAGCATTGCTCCTAGCCATACATCCAACAAGCAATTTTCTCACATACTTTAACTCGCGAATTTAATTGATAGTCCATATTCAAATTTCTACATTTCACACAATGCAGATTTAACTTGTTCCAGTCAAATGCAGAGAGATTACACAGCCCAACGTACTCACTCACCCCACCCCCCTAACTCCAATCAGCCTGTTTCAATGTAGGATACAATTTCAGTAAACCGTCAACTCAATACCAAGCTTTTATCTTGTGCAATCCTCCCCTTTCACCGCATGGAACACAAAAGGGAAAAGGCGAACGAGTATCGGATATTGGACACTGATTCGCCTCCAGTGATGTCAATGAATTATGGGAAATCGTGGAGGGATAATCCAGGTCGTCCGAAAAATTAGTCATCTGCTCATGTTCCATTAGGTGAAACGAATTAAATACTAATTGAAGCATGCCACGTCGTATTTAAAGAGGTAATACTGATACCCAAGAGTCATCACTTTCCGCTTATTGCATTTCGTTAATTAAAGGAACTCTAAAAATCCGACTTGAATAATACTGAGTGTTTTATTTTTAGAATGTGACGTTCAGTATTGAACAGCGTATTTGGAACTCTTAATTTCACTTCGTTTTTATGACACAGTTGTCTAATCATAAGGATGGCTGCAACGTGCCACCACTCATTACTCCTGGACACGGAGCCACAAAACGGCAACACTCTGCTTCTTGCTCCGGCTGATCAGTTGGACGCAAGAGTTCTCACTCAGGGATCGGGATTAAGGGGATTCTAAAGCCATGCTAAAGCATATACCCACATTTCTAAGGATAACCGTACAACTAATATAGATTCGGTAAGGAAGAAGTTTTCCGATATAAAAGATTGTTTTATTCACTAGAACATGTGAACCTTATAATTTGACACGCACCTTCTGCCTTTAGGGCTTTTAGTTTAGTCTGGTTATAACCCTTTTATCGGACTTCTCAGAGGCTTCTAAGGGTTAGTAGGACCAAGCCCTTCGCGAGGTCTGTGGTGTAGGATTTATTTTTTAATTATCACCTATGCAAGGTTGAAATGAAAGATCCTTAAGATCTTTTACTCGAAGATTTATTTAAACTTTCGATGTTATACAAACACTTTTTCAAACAGACAATTCACCCGGTATAACTTGTAGGCCTAAACCTATTAGATATACCGAAGTTTATAACCCTGGTCTTTTGATGATGCAGGAGAACACCTTATTCAGAGTTGGGTTTGTGAATATCCGCCAAAATGGAGTACAAGTACACCAGCCAATCCGAAGATTGAAGCAAGATATTCCCCAACGTCCCCTGAACCATCAACCTTTCGGCAACCAGGAGAATGTCCCGCAGACTCACAAAAGTCTAGCTCTTTTATATCATATTGTTGTTTACAATTTACCATGGTTATTACATAGTTGTTTAACATTTCTATAGTTTCAACATTCTTTAAGTTAAACAATTCATTACTCATTGTAACATTAACAATAACACATTTTTTAAGAAAGATTCCAACATAGATTAATATAATACAGATTGAAAAGTTTTTTGCTTTGAAAAATCATGTGTTTGACAGGGGCGACACATAGCGTTCCCCCACAAGAAAATAAAATTAAATATAAGTAACGTTATTTAATTTTGTTTTATAACTTTTTCTCCCTTTTTGTATATTTTCATTTTTCTTTCTCTTCTTCTTTATGATGTGAGGCGATGTTTCATTTGGGATCGTCTTCATGGACTTCATTCTTCATTTGCATGTAGCTTCTGGAGAAAACAGGAAATATTTTAACAACTTGTTCAATACACTCCTTCGTAAAACTTCTTGACGTCAATTAGCCAGGTCTTCTATCCATTTAGGTCTTCTTCTAGATTCTCCCCTTTTGGAATGGGAGATGGATTTTGTAAAGGAAATGCAGGTTGTTCTGCAATTATCTTGCAGATTGAAGTATTTACAAGTCCCTGTTTGTCAGAAAATAATGGGCAGTGTAGTTTCTCCTCATCTTCTTGATTCAGCAACCCTGGAGCGAAAGCCTTTTTTCTTATATCTTCCTCGGCGGCGGACCTATTGTCTGAATGCGATTCCCTTTCAGCCATCGATAGTTTAACACACGAAGTCTTACCATTAATTGCTTCGAAACTATCTTCTTGGTCATCTGGAATCAAACTTTCTTCAACGACTTGTCCCTTCACCGTTAAATATAATTTATTGGCACCTGCATCCAAATTGATTCTATATCTCTTGAAGAAGGAATATCCAAATAACAAATCTGCCTCTAAATTCTTCACTACGTAGACTTGATCTTCAAAAGTGTGTCCTGCAATTTCAAAAATAATGGATCGGCATCCTACAATACGAGACCTTTCGTGTCCAACAAAATCCTTTAACCTTATTCCTGGACATCTTTGCAATTTCAAGCCTGGTAATCTCTCTCGGAGCTTTACCCAAACATTATAATTCATGACAGTGCACTCGCTTCCTGTATCCAAAGTACATCTTATTTTTAATCCCAAAACTTCTACTTGAATTTCTGGCTTCTTGCTGCAATTCCCAGTTACTTCGAAAACATTAAACAATTTCTCTTCTTTAGAATTTGGACAAGAATTTAGCTCTAGATATAAAACATCTAAATTTTCATTAGTAATTAGTTTGTCTTCTTCGCTCTCACAAACATCAAGATTGTGTCGCGTTGTAGAAGGGAGAGCTTCATCTACAACGACCTCTGGTTTAAATTTGCTCGACTGGTAGAGGGAATATCCCAAGAAGGTGCTTTAATAGCGGAAGGAATTTCCCATACAGATGCTCTAGGGTTCAAAGCACAGTCTTCTGGAATTTCGTCAGTCTGTATTCCGCATTCCTTCTTGCGAGACTGGTTCCAGTTCCTTTGATTCTGGTTCTTATTCCAGAATGTCCTTCTATCGGCATCCTTCCTTTGGAACCTTAGATTTCCATTAAACCTTTGGTTGATTGGTGTGGGCCTCTTATCTTCTTCTCCTCCATTCCTCCGGGATAGCTCTAGATTCCTGATTCGAGGTTGAGGATTTCTCCGTTCATTAGTTCGTTGGTGATCGGCTTTCCATCCTTCCATTTGTTCAGATGCTTCGAACTTTCCTAGGAAATTCGTGAGTTGGTCTATGTTGGCGGGATCTCGAGTTAGTACCAGTTGTCTCACTCGTGAAGGTAATTGGCCAATGATTAAGTTCAGCACTTCTGATTGGTTGATGGTTTCTGTCAGATTGCAGTATGCTGCATATACCTCCCAGCAATATTCTTCCAATGATAACCCTGCACCTTTGCTATAATGTTTATTCCTCAGGGTATTCATTTCCCTCTGTTTTGCTTCAGGTGATGCGTATTGCTTCCTAAATGCAGATCGGAAATGTTCAAAAGTTTTCCATCTTTTTTCGTTTGCCATAAACCAAGCCTTGGCTTTACCCACCATTAGCGAAGGGAGGACTTTTAGTCGATACATCATGGGCATTTTCATTAAATCCATATAAGTATTTATCTCCTCCAGGTACCTTTCAGCAGATACTGAATTGATTTCTCCATTAAACTTGGTGAGGGAATTGACGTCAGACATTCGGAGAATCCGATTGGATGAATGGTTTAAGTAGGAATTATCTTCTACCATTTTTTCCGTAGAGCAGTCTCTAGTTCGTCTTATTCCGCCACTCCTTTTTCGTTTCTTTCTTTGGCATGGTTCAGAATGTTCGGGAGATTCGGAACTGGAAGAATTAGAGGAGCAAGAGGTTCTTACACATATCTTCTTTGGCAGAGTTTCCATCTCTTCATTCCTATTCTCCTTGCCTAGCTGTAAGGTCTCCAACTTTGAGTTTATCGTTTTTATAATTTCCACTTGTTGTGTTTGGACCTCATTCGTTTTTCTTATTTCACTTTCCAAATTTACGGATATTTCCCTCTGACTTTCCTTCAGCTCGGTTAGTAAACCGCAGTTTTCATTATCCTTGTCCTTTCGATTCTTTATTTCTTGGTTCAGACTTTCTTGTAGCTGTTTAAAACGCTCATCATCTATCTGCCGATCTTCTCTCCTTCTCTCCACTAGTTCTTCGTATTTTTCGTCTCTCTCTTTTCTGATTTCAGCTATCGCTTCGGATATTTCTTTTCCTAGATTTATTTTAAAATCTTCAAACATTTTCTTACTTATTTCTCGTTCCCTTTCTCTTTCTGTTTTCTGTTCAGCATCTCTTTCACCCAAGGTTTCAACCAAACGTGCGAACTTTTGGTCACTCATTTCCCTTTCTGCTTTCTGTTCAGCATCTCTTTCACCCAAGGTTTCAACCAAACGTGCGAACTTTTGGTCACTCATTTCCCTTTCTGCTTTCTGTTCAGCATCTCTTTCACCCAAGGTTTCAACCAAACGTGCGAACTTTTGGTCACTCAGTTCTCGTTCTCTTTCTCTTTCTGCTTTCTGTTCAGCATCTCTTTCACCCAAGGTTTCAACCAAACGTGCAAACTTTTGGTCACTCAGTTCTCGTTCTCTTTCTCTTTCTGATTTCTGTTCAGCATCTCTTTCACCCAAGGTTTCAACCAAACGTGCGAACTTTTGGTCATTTTCATCCTTGTCCTTTACTCTTTGCTCTTTTTCAGCTTCTTTCTCTATCTGTCTTTGCATCCTCTGTTCAACTTCACGTTCTCCTAGCTTCTCGATTAAACGTGCAAATTTCTGATCATCTTCTTCCTTATCCTTTAATCTCTGCTCTCTTTCTGCTTCTTTCTCTTTCTTAAAATCACTCATAAAGGAGATCATCATTTCCCTCCAACTATCACCTGTTGGGGTTGGCGTAACTTGTTTTTCCACGCACTGTCTACACTTAACGTCTACCTCCGCTGCTACGTCAGATCCTGGGGTTTTATGTGCGCAACTTTCATGACCGTATCTGTTGCAGCCGGAGCATGGTAATAAGGTTTCCTCCTTCTTTTCTTCATTCGTAGAGCAAACGAGCCTCTCCTTTTGCTGCCTGGTCAAAGGTCTCTGGGAACCTATCATCTTTGCTTCTTCTGTTTCTGGAATAGGCTTCTTCTTCTGTTTCTGGAACAGGCTTCTGCTTCAGTTTCTGGAACAGGCTTCTTCTTCTTCTTCTGCTGGGCCACGAAGATCCACAGGTGGTTGCTTCGATGGTCCTGGTCACGGTCGCCAAAAATCACTGACACGCACCTTCTGCCTTTAGGGCTTTTAGTTTAGTCTGGTTATAACCCTTTTATCGGACTTCTCAGAGGCTTCTAAGGGTTAGTAGGACCAAGCCCTTCGCGAGGTCTGTGGTGTAGGATTTATTTTTTAATTATCACCTATGCAAGGTTGAAATGAAAGATCCTTAAGATCTTTTACTCGAAGATTTATTTAAACTTTCGATGTTATACAAACACTTTTTCAAACAGACAATTCACCCGGTATAACTTGTAGGCCTAAACCTATTAGATATACCGAAGTTTATAACCCTGGTCTTTTGATGATGCAGGAGAACACCTTATTCAGAGTTGGGTTTGTGAATATCCGCCAAAATGGAGTACAAGTACACCAGCCAATCCGAAGATTGAAGCAAGATATTCCCCAACGTCCTCTGAACCATCAACCTTTCGGCAACCAGGAGAATGTCCCGCAGACTCACAAAAGTCTAGCTCTTTTATATCATATTGTTGTTTACAATTTACCATGGTTATTACATAGTTGTTTAACATTTCTATAGTTTCAACATTCTTTAAGTTAAACAATTCATTACTCATTGTAACATTAACAATAACACATTTTTTAAGAAAGATTCCAACATAGATTAATATAATACAGATTGAAAAGTTTTTTGCTTTGAAAAATCATGTGTTTGACAGGGGCGACACAAATTTTGTTACGATTGAAGGGATTTAAGTAAATAACAGAAAATATAAGGTCTCCGTCATGTTCAAAATGCTGCGTACAGATGGCGCTGAAGTGGTAGTTTTGTTAATACCGGTGCATTTTCTTTCTTTTATGACTAGTATGGAAGATTTCGTGGTGAAACAAAGATCACATGTTCTTCCCGCAAGCATCTTAAATGTGAGAAAATGAAAACATTTCGTACCTTCAGAGAGTAGTGCTTATCATTAAAACTTTTGAAGTGGCGTTTCGTCGCAATATACTCCGTGGTGCAGATTTTAGCCAACACTGTTGCCGAGATTTCACTCCGTGCTTTCTAACGATATGATCAATGCAAGTTCTTGAAAGAGTGAAAATCAAACCAAGCTACCAGAGGATATCGAATCCCGGACAGATACGAGAACAAGGGAACAAATATTCCACGGAGGATGTTAAAAAGCTGAACAAGCTCGAAGGTAAGTCTTAATATTTAATTGCTTGTTGCTTAATATTATCCATCAAAAGCAAAATGTTTAAAATATAGGCAAAATGTATAATTTACATGTTGAAGAAATATCTTCTGATGTAATTTCGGTGAGAATATCGCTTGAAACCTATCAATTTCTTAAACACTGCATGACTTTCTTTACTTCCAAACGAAGTTGATAATTCTTTGTAAATGTAAAATCAGAATAGAATGTTATATTTTACGTTAGGAATAATCCTAATAACTACCGTTTTGAGATCATTACTATAGCGTAAAATATACGTAGCTTAATATAGATTAAATCTGATATCATTAAATCAATATTGCATAAAATGCTCTATTTTCATTGCTGTAAGTTAATTTCCAAACCTAGGAAACTCGTGCTATTCACATGTACAACATCGGAATGTTTAATACAAATCAGTAGTTTGTTTAAATGTTCTTTACTTTGCCCTTGCACATGGTTGAAACGAGTACTTTCTGACCTATTTTCTACAAGAGTGTTTCTCTTTTTATTTTTGAAGCAGCTCGCAAATATTCATATGTATTAAGTAGGTCAGGCTAAGTTAGGTTTGATTCGAATAGATGTAATGTGAGATCCCAAAATGTTTGCAAGTGTCGGACACAGTTCTGTTATCCTCCTTTACAGAAACACGTCAGAAAACCGGTTCTGTAAACTGTATGAAGCTCTTCTGTTTTCTTGTCTTTTTATAATTTAGGACGGCTCATAATGAGAGTGCATTTCGTCCAATAACTTGATGCTGCATATATTTAAAGTGTAAAAGTACACCCTAACAGTTATGAGACAAATCTTACCGTCTATCGAACACAAGTCTGTATGTTTACTCAGAATTTCCAAATGAGTACTGGTTTAGATAAATGAAGATACTAGTTCCCATACTTGCAAGTACAAGGGCAATAATTTAATTGTGGATGACACAGAGCTTCATAGAAATCATAATTTGTCCTGATTATGCTACGTATATTTGGTTCAATATCAGATTGGATTTCAGTAGCCGTTTGTACTAAATAGTTTACTTTGAATACCAGTGAGTATGAAGCTTGACTAGTTTTTCTCTCAGACCCATGACTGATTGATTTTGCATAGATGTCTGATAGTATCATTCCATACAGTTAAATGTTTTAAAAATGCTTTTTTTTTTGCTTGTTGGGTGGTCCACTATGTAGGACACCCGTGTATACAAATACAAGACTACTTCTGACATCGATATTCTGACCTAAAAATATCACGAAAAAGTTTGTCTCGTCCATACCTTTCATTTGATATATTACATGAACATATTTGGATGAGTTTGAAATTTGACCTCTTATGTTCAGAATATGACCTTGAAATGACCTATAAGGTCGAAATTTTTGGTGACATCCACCCTAGTTTTTCTGTCAGACCCATGACTGATTGATTTAGCATGGATGCCTATTATTAACATTCCATGCAGATAAAAGTTTTTTTTAAGCTTTTTTTGCTTCTTGGCTGGTCTACTATAATAATTCAAATAAAAATATAGTAGGAACTGAATTTCTATTTCATAATGTATTTCTGTTATTTTACCTTCAACTTCTCCTCCTTGGGACAATGAGGATGAATAATGATTTGATAAAATGGATTATTGGAACCAAGATAATGATATAAATACATACATGAAACCAGGATTCGAACCTGGAGGAACCTCACTCCATATAGCGTTGCAATCATCACTCTACTATGAAAATATTTCCAATAATTATTTTGCAAATTTCTGTTTTAGGCTCATCATATTTAACATTCATTATAAAGTTAGATCACTAAAGTGAGCTCATATCGTGAACCAAACAGACCTAACATGACGATATCGTTAAGCATTATAGTGCCGATTAGATCCATTATTTTCAAATCCATTTACACAACATCTGTAAGTTCCATTATTAACTCAACTTGTCTAAGGTTGTAACAATGTAATATCAATATTTTTAAACATGTTTTGTAAGTTCATAAGCTCATATACGATGTTAAAACTATTATTATTTGTTCCTTTTGCAGATGAGCATTTGAGAAACTAATCGAAGTGTCTTCTACCAATAGTAAAGAGCACTCTGTACAAAAGGACAATAGGTTTGACCGACAATGGCAGTTGCGTACCATGGCAGTTGGTGTATAAGCTTCTACGGAATATAAATCAACAAAGTGGACTGTTTGAACTTTACATGATGATTTACTAGAAATCAAGAGTTCAAAATATGCTCAAGAAATTATGTTTCAAGACTTAATAATATCTGATAGCAAGTGGTCATCAATTGTAAATTGTATATTAGGGGAAACAGGAGAAGAAAAAAACAGTGCGGGGGGTGTGACTTACTTATCTAGTCTGTCAAGCATTGGCACTCATACATTGATATTCTTGCAAGTTTAAATTTTGAGAGGTATTTTCAAAAATCAAAAATCCTAAGAAAATAAATTTCTTCCTGAATGCGATGATGATTTGCAAAAAGCATATCTCTCAGACAGTGGCTGCAATTAGGGGGAGGGGCATATGGCCCCCACTTTTACCCCAATACTATACAAAACCTTATCTACCAAGTGAAATTAAAGTGTCCCTGTCCTCTCCCAGTTTTGGAACCCAATCGTCAACACTGCTCTCAGAGAACGCAATAATGTTTTGAAACAACAACGTAAATATGATTTTATATATCCCGAAAATCTAGTTTTTGTAGTCCCTGTAAACAATTATTTGTAAGCTATTGAACTTCTATTCTAATGGTATTTATTACTGTATTGTATCTTCCCTCGAAATACGTTTTTAAAATCTACTTTATACACAGAAAGGCTAATTGGGACTGGACCTACAGTTTAAAGTGGGATCCAAACCACTATATACAGACACCGGCAATAAAAATGGGACACCTATATTCTGAAATACCCGCATCCCTGCAATGCGTTATGTGTGTTGCCTAATTCAACGGCAGTGACAGAACTTGCCATTGAAAATTTACTATTACAATTCACTCATCGCCGTAGATTTAGACAACACACAAGACGCATTGCAGAGAAGGGAGACTTTCAGGATCTAGTTGTCCCATTTCTATTGACGATCACTGTACACTTATCGTCTATCGAACCTGGGACTCCTGTATTACAAGGCGATTACGTTACCACTTTGCCAAGGGGGAGGCTCAACTTCCCTCGCAATTCATATAAATATGTTACTGAACTCGATGATATATCAGCAGTGTTTGAATGGTTACTCTTTAAAAGTAACTCCGAGTTAATCACTTGAGAAAGTAATTCGCATATAATTACTGTTATTACTGTTCTTTAGAAAGTACCTGACATAGTTATTATTACAGTTACTTTACTCTAGATTTGTTTCATCTCGTAAGACGTTGTTCGGATCATGAGTTGCAAGCGCGATGTTCTTTTCACCACCGATGACCACCAAATGCTTAGCAATAAGTTTCATTAAATTATAACTTATTTCTTACATTTCATGTACAAACATTGAGGCAATAAAATTCACAGTAAACTTCTGTTACAAAGCAATAACGATTAACATTTCATTTTATTTTGTTGAGCAAACCAAATATTTTTTAGAATTTTTGTTGAACTATAAAATTACTGTGTGTCCATGAGAATTGTTGGAGAGTATGTATGTAGTCTTATATGGTAAGTGTTCTAATACAAATAAACTTGGGATACATCCTGGCTCTTGACGAAAAAATACAAAATTGTACTCGTGGTCTCAAGATTTTAATAATCATCAATTGATTGACTGTTGCTTTATTTTACTTCGCTTTTTGTGCCACCTTTGGCTAGTTTACGATGATGGAGATGAGTGGATATGATGAAATTGATGAATGGACACTCACGAACATCCATACCCAGGCCAGGATTCGAACCTCTGACCCATGGCGTCGTAGCGCGATGTGCTAACCACTCCGCCACGGGGGCCGGCATTAATAATCGTGAATTTACCCATTCTTTGAGGATAACATTTGGTTCAAGTTAATATTTCTTTCCATGCAGTAAAGTAATTGTACAACTTATTAGTTAGGTGGAAAAATAACTGAGTTACAATTACTAATTTCATAACGTAAGTAGTTTACAGTTACTGTTACTTGAAAATGTTACTGATACTTCCAAAGATTCTACATGAGCTGCAGAACTGAAAACTAGAATAGACCAAATCCGTAAAGAACTATGAAACAGGACATTGTGTCGTGACATGACATGCAAATAAATTAGATGCGCTACAAAACTGTATTTAATATTTAACTATTATAAAAATAACAAATATGTCTTCTATTGTGTGTCCAGGATTCTTCTGACATTTTTCTTTCAAAATCGCGATATTAAAACTCAGTAAAAATAAGGTGCAGAATTACATGTTGATTCACTTGAAGGATAAAAGATTGAGGATCGTTAGATAGCGCTAATATTATAAATATTTTCACTGAAATTCTGCAACTTTATGAAGAAAATCTGGTAACGTCACCGATAAAAGATATAAATGTGTTCAAGTACTGTCATATAAAGTGAATTGTACAGTCAACGCAGCATTCGCTTCAAGCGTAATTGCAAAATGTTTTATATTATTTCAATTACTCTCCTTAATTTATGAATTTCGTGTTTGAATTAACTACAGCTATCTGTGTATGATCTCTTCTGCTTTCGAAATATTAAAAGAAATGCATAATACAATACAAGGGATTTTATATTACTATTACGACTATTACTATCTTCCATTGCTGATAAATTGTTGTATTTTTTTCCAATAAGAACTTACAACTAAAATCTCAAGATAAACAATTACATTGCTCAACATCTACTTAGATTTTTCAATAAAATCTACTAACCAACGTGACGTCATATCCCATCAAGGAGTACCCTAATCGACCAATCTATCTTGATTACGCTGAGATCTGGCAACATGGCCCTCGGTTGCTATGGCAAACGGTGCTGCCATCTGTTATCGAAAAATTACCACAAAATTGCCTTTAGTACGGCCTTAAGACGATTCACCCATTCCCTGGAAGGCAAAGACCGACATGTGACGAGTCATCGTAAATAAAACTAAAACCACGTATTTTAAGTTTAAAAAGTTCAAAAACTTTAATACCGACTCTCGAGCGTTACATACTTCTTCGCACAGTTCAAATAAATCATATGTTGAGTCCTGTTCGCTCGAGGGCAGTGATTAGTAAAATTTTGTCACGACAGAAACCGCGCACTGCCTCTACCGTGGATAACAAGACCTCAACTGCCTCCCCAAGCGCGAGGCGCAGCATAACAGATTGTTCTTTTTTACAACGTAGCAACTCATAACATAAAAATATCACAAGAAGAGCTGATAATTTATATAACGCATCAATGTTAATTAGCAATAGTAAGCTAAAGTTCAGGTTGGCAACAAATAAAAATGCCAACGTGGAAGTTTTTACATAGCCAAAAACACGTAGCGTGTTTCCCCCCACTCCTAAAATTAACAGCCAATAGGAAAACGATATATTATTGATAGTGAGATAGTGAATTATATGCTTACATGTTAACAATATTAAACTAGGACAACAAATAACGAAACTGACTTTATAAAGCAATTCATATTTGCCCTTGCACAAAAAATGAATAAAGAAAGATTTAGTATATAAATTTATAACGAAGATTAAAATACTTTGATATTCTCTATTGTTGAACAAAGATTGGTATTAAGAAGAAATATATATAATATGCGCTTAAACAACAACATTTGTGTTAAAGTTAGAAATAATCCTAGCCATCTTGGATTTAATGAAAACGTTGCATAGACTAATTAGGATGAATTAATGTTGCAAAAATACGCGAATAATATAATAGCAAAAGATAAAACATAAATGTATACATGAGTTATGAAAACAATTAAGTATAAATACTATAATGCAACTTATTAACTTAAAAGTATAGGAACAAGATATTTTCCAATATACGAGTGCAATTTGGCTAACGAGGCGGTCATTACATGGCATTATGATTACATGAAATTGAGGGGAGGGGAACTTACAAAGGAGCGCCTGCGCCAACACTAGCACTCGAAGCCAGAACCCTTCATGGCGAGAAGGTATGCTGACAACTCACCGCACTCGACAGCACTATACATATACACAATATACAAGCAAAATATGTGTTAATGAGAAAATATAATTATCTAGTTCCAGTAAACAGGCAATGCCTGCCAACATATTCAGGGCGTCGCCCTAAAACACGGTAACTAACACTACATTTAGAGAACATCAAGTCAATTTTTTTGTAACATCATGCTCGTTGAGGGCTCGTTTTGACGCAACAAGTCCTCGAAAAATATAATTTTGTATCCTGTATGTATGCAACCATGGAGCACAGATTCATGGCTACCACTGTCTTCTATTTTTTGTCAGGAAAACACTAAATTGATTTGATTGATTGATTTGTTTAATTTTGCTTCGCTTTTCTGCTACGTGTGGCTAATCGCGAAGATAAGGATATAATGGTCATATGATGAAATGAGTGAAAGCGCAAGCAAGCACAAGCACACAACATACGTCCAACAGAGGATTATATTGGTGGGTCCAAACGCCAGAGCCTGGCTAGTCTGCAAACTGTAGTCCAGGTTTGGGTGTCTTTACACCCCGAAACATACTAAAGAATTATTATCTCTCTGGAAGGATTATCATGCCATTAGAGACGCTGGCAGGATGAACTCGCAGGGTTCAACCTCCTCTCACCTAAATCATATATATCACACCTTCCGTACGTATGCTATATGTACTCTTTTATTTCTTATAATAGGAAAGAATGTCGTAGAGGAATGTTGTGCAGAGGCATTCACATTCCCTTGCACTGTTTGTTTTCACAGACTGTCCGCAGCGTACTGAGACAAAATGAATTACTGCTTGTAAACTAAGAGGCACAACTCTATTGCCTATCCGTGTCAGCGAAAACTAACTACATTGGAGAACATGCTTCCACAGTCCACAGACTGTGGTCAATGGCCTCTGCACGTTTGGCTTTTTCTCTACTGGAGCGCCAGAGCTTTCTTGCTTACTTATGAAGCAAGGGTTTTCGTAAAAGCGTCCCAATGACTTAGCACCGAGGGGCGGGAAACCGACAGGGTCATGCTTAGTGCCGTATAAGTACAAGTAATTATTTACCGTATCAAAACATGTTATTTCTAGAGATGTCCAGTCGTTTGTGTTGCACTGGATAAAAAATGTTTGATCTTTTCGGCAACCATGAAGAAGAACATTTACCTTTAAGAATTCTTAACAAAGAAAGTGGCGCTTCAGAACCACCGTTTGTTGGTCCTCTACATGTAACACATTTATTGTTTATATATTAATTTGCTTCGCTTTTTGTGCTACTTTTGACTAATTTGCGAAGATGGAGATGAGTGATGATATGATTAAATTGATGAATGGACACTCGCAAACATCCATGCCCAGAGCCGGGATTCGAACCCGGAACCCCTGGCGTCGTAGCGCGATGTGCTAACCACTCCGCCACGGGAGCCGGCCGGGGGGAATAAAGAATCTCATTTTGACTTGCCTCGTAATTATATAAAGAGTGTCCCAGAATAGTGTTTACACTCTTCGAACGTTAAGAACAGAGAAAGTACAACTAGACTTTTTGTATTTGAAGCTGCAATGTCTAAGTTGAGTGTGTGTGAACGCGTATAGGTGTTTTTAGCTCTGTCACCGTCCACCACGCTGTAGGCATTAGTGTACACAAAAAGTGTCAGGGGCAGCACGTTGTCTTTCGAGCAACGTAAGAAATGTCGAATATCCACCAAGATCTCCCAATTTAACAGCGTTAGATTTCTTTCTACCTGTGGGGAACTGTGAAGAACGATATGTAAGCTACAAAACCACAGACACTGGATTGGATGAGGCATGCGATTGAAATTACCTGTGTTCCCCTTCCCGTAGAAACCATATCTGGTGTTTGGCGATCTGTTCAGCTTGCAGACGACGAATTGCTGCAAATGAGCATATATAACTTTAAGGTATGTGACACCAAAAAGTATTATTTGCTATTCTTGATGTTCCTGTTATTAATGTTCAAACAGTACAAAGACTATTTTGGGACTCAGTATAATAGTTGTAGAATGCACATAGCAGAATTTTTCAATCCGAAAACAGCTCTTGCTGACATTTTCCGCTTTTTACCCTTTCTTCCTTTTCCAGAAAGATGAATAGTTCATAATAACATCGTCAGTAAGGCAAAATCGATACCCAGCCATCGCTCATAGAACAATTACAAAGGCACTAGTGAGATCGTGGGTGGTGGTGGTGTAGTCCATGCGACTCGAACAAAAGTCACACGAATGCTGTGATTTATATCCTCTTTTTCCCTTGCTGTTCTCCAGCTTAAGTAAAATTCACTCCCTCATGTCCTCCATTAATAATTCACGTTCCATATGAGGCAGGTAAAAGACTAGAGAAAGAGGATCAAAGACGGAGCAGGGAGCCTGTCTGTCGGAAAGTTGAAAGAAAGACGACGCGGAGCTTTCAAAGCTTTAGCCAAATTAGCCACTTTAAAGATGTTCCTTCGTCACCGGGTACGTTTTACTGAAGGGAAACACGCGGTTCACTGATGTTGAAAGAAGATTATGAGACTCAAAAGCTAGAGGCGGTGGGAGGAAAGTGGTAATGAAATCTGGGATATATATTTTCAGAGTTTTATTTCAATAAAAGTTGAAGAAAGGATCCAACTATGCAAAAAATATATGTTTAGAAAGCACACGTATCCTAAAACCATTACACCGGGCACGTTTAACTGAAAGGAAACATGCAGTTCACTGATGTTGAAAAGAGATTATGAGACTCAAAGGCAGAAGCAGTGGCAGGGAACTGATGAAAAAATATAGGATACTTTATAAAGTTTTATTTCAATAAACGTTAAAGAATCTGCTATTACTAAGCAAAAATATACCAAAAATGTATGCATCTTAAAACCATTACCTTACGTGTTTCTAAAAAATACATAGCTGTACAATTTATGTCTACTATAAAATAAAAATACAGATCTTTTAGGCAGCTCCTGTATGAAAGGAGCCGAAATTACTTATTTCACTGCAATATCCAAACTAGCTGTGTGCTTGTTTTTGGAAGAGCATGAAGTAAAGTAATCTCCCTTATCGTATTTTAATCCAATGGGTTTCCAGGATACTGGGCTAGTCCAGGTATGGTGAAAGAGGTTTGAAAAAATGAGAATGTTACGTGATTAAATCCTAGGAACTGGGCGTAAATTATAAAGCGGAGTTTAAGTGTCTGAAATGTTTCTCGCCGGGAATGAAACCGGAGACCTCTTGATAACAAAGGACATCGTTGTGAGTAAGCAATTATGAAACACCCAAGATTCAACTTCCCCAAAAATTTTGTAAAGAGGAGAACTGTGATAGAAATGAGGCAACGAACTCCATGTTGGTGGTACTACATTGTACCAATTTTTCACTTACACGGTGTTACTTAGTATTATTATTATTATTATTATTATTATTACTACTACTATTAAAATGCTGAGTCAATTGATAGTATATAATCTATAACCACCCCCAGGGTCAAATCACTGTATCCGATTGATTGATTGATTGATTTGGTGTTTTTAAGTCCACTTTATGCACAGTAAGGCTAATCGAGACTGGACCTAGAGTTTAAAGTGGGATCCGAACCACTGTGCCATGTGCCTCCCCCGGGACCCCTTTATTACAAGGCGACGACGCTACCACTGCGCCATTGGTGAGGCCCTCACTATCTTCGAGAAAATTAACACACGCCTATGGTCAGACGGACGGACACGTCCAAAATTAAAGACAAATGAACAAAATTATACAGTTTTCTGCGGAATACAAGAATTTCTTATGAAAAAAAAAGGTTCCTTAGCCGAAAAATCTCCATTTTTCTTTCTTCACCTACGTATTCAAATAAAGTTTCAGAACCGTTTCTGGAAAATTCGGGCCGAAAGAAGCACTTGTTAGTTTTCGTTGTTGATTTATCGCCTCTGTTTAAGAATACGCAATTAATTGCGGTCCAGTTCTCCTGGGAGGCTGCATCCGAAGTTTCGACCGGTGGCAACTGATGCAAATTAATCCAAGTCCTACCATGATGAATGGATTCAGTAATTAACAAAATTTCAAAAAGCGAAGAGCGATGCTAATGTTGGTGGTGAGAGTGCGAGGGGGAACGAGGGAAGGAAAGAACAACATTTACATTATCAGGGGTTCTGACATCGAAAGAAGTAACTTTCCGAAACTGCGAACGCTTTCCATTAATAATTTGCTGTTTTAGATTCATTCTTGCGAGGGCTGGAGTAGTGATGGTGAAGAAAATCGGTTGCTTCGATGCAAATAGCCTAGTTCGAATATCGGCTATACTGCAATAATTCAGAAAGCGAATTGTCATCATCCAGTAGGTCCTGGTAAAGCTTCCCATGTCGTTAAAGAGTCTCCCGTAGTGGATAAAAACCTTCATAATCTTTTTTTGTCATATATTTTGTGAACCTATAAGTGTCACATTTTAGAGCCCAAATAAGAGTGCATGTCATTGTCCACTATCAATTTCACATGTAAATTTAAGTAAATATAACTGTTGAGACATTATTATCCACGGATTACATTTGTTTTCGTATTGTGATTACTTTACGTCGCTTTACTTCAACGTTTGGCTAATCGCGTCGATGGATTTGATGATTTTGATGAAGGGACACTCGTAAAGAACATGTATACTAAGGCCGGGATTAGAACCTGGAGACTTCGGTGATGAGATCAAAGTCTACAAATTAATGCTGTCTAGCCACTCTGGTGATATGATTACATGGTACATAACAATTAACACCATATATCGATAGTTAATTGATTATTCGTTATTGAAGGAAAAATCAAAATCGAGCCATCGATTCAAAAGTTACAGACTAAATGGGACTTTCGACCGCCATTTTCTAAATATGAAGGCTTAGTGTATTCCTCCATTGCCAAAAAATGCTTAAATTCGCCTAATTATCTAAAAATATCAAGCATGAAAATTTTCATACTTTCACATGTAAAATGCACAATTTTGTCAAAATTGTGCCTTCGGACTAATACTGTTTTTTGTTGTTCCTTGTGCAAATGCGAAATCAGGGATAAGAAAATCATTAAATCTAGTAGAAATGACCAAAGTGTGATTCAATTACTCTTCCATGATTCTTCTACCTCCGCTTATGTATAATCAGGGCTGTAGTCACGGGAATACGCGTTATACACCGTATATCTTCTAGTTAACTTTACTCATTGGCGTATACATCGATGAGCCATTACATTATGACTTTGATTGATTGATTTGGTGTTTTAAGTCCACTTTAGCACAGTAAGGCTAATCACGACTGGATCTACAGTTTAAAGTGGGATCCGAAACACTATGTGCCTCTATCGAACCCGGGACCCCTTGATTACAACTCGACGACGCTACCACTTTGCCATCGGGGAGGTCCCATTACATTATGACCACCTACCTAACGAGCAGTCCGCAGTCCCATGCGCAGCAGAATTCGATGAACCGGGTGCTGTGAAACATTGTCCTGGTCATCACTGTTGTACCTGTGGACAATTTCTCTCACTGTGGTCCTGCGGTCGCCCCGAACAATGCGCGACAGCTTCCGCTGGCCTCTGGCATCAATGAGCCGCTGTCGACACACGGCTGGAGGACGTGTCGTCGTTTTCCCATCGTTGCACCACTTTCGATACGTGCTCACAACAGTGGCACGAGAGCAGTCAACAAGCCTCGCAGTTTCAGAGATGCTGGTACCATGGTGCCGTGCCGTTTTAGAGATGCTGGTACCAAGGCGCCGTGCCATCACAATTTGACCTCTACCAAACTGGTAGAGATCGGCCACTTTTCCCATTCTGACGCCTGAGACACTACTAAAAGCGAGCCTGTAGACCTGCCCAATATATGCCATGCTGCCATCGTGTCACGTGTTTCTCCCCGCGCTAAAGGCGCACTAAATGTTCCCGGATCGTGTGGTCATAATGTAATGGCTCATCGGTGTGTCTTCTGCTACAATGCATATACCTTCTACTTTCATTTCATTGATATTACATGGTCTCCACTTGACACGTCACGAAACTTAACGTATGTGTATACGTAGGGCTTTTCAATGTTGCTCCTGGAATTCATTATATGGCTGTAAAATCTCGTATTAAGCAATTCTGAAACGAAGGAAAGAATTTTGTGCCCCAACAGGAGCTTTGCTTAGTGTTAGAAAATTCAAAGATCTGTTAAGAGAAGTTGAAGGCCTTTTAAAAAGATATGCCGTTAAGGCATATGGAGGATGTGGAGGCAGGTCTTCACACATTCACAAACTAGGCTATTTGCGGAGGTGATGCAATCCGTACCACGCTCCGGCCGATTTTGCTTCCCATGGTTGTTACCAGGTACCCATTTATTAGAGGGTGACTGAATCCCAGAGCAGCTCCATCATGGATATTGCTGGAAAATTTCACACTTGAGATTCTCCACCACGAGAATCGAACCTGTGTCTCCAGCAATGCAGTCAGACACCCTGCCGACTAGACGGCCACGGCTTTTCTATATATACATGCATTACACACATAGGTTTTGCGTTAGAGCAGTCTTTAGCTTACATAGCACTTTATCCTACTATCCTAGCATTTTTTCATGGTTTTCTACACCATGTAAATGGTATTAATAAAATTCCACGTAATGTTCAAATTTAAATGTGGAAGCCATTTGTTTATAGTAAAAATTTTAAATACATCTTCCTTCACTTCCCTCCCCCCTGCTCTCAATTCTCTCTCTCTCTATTTCTCTCTCTCTCTCTCCCCCTATCTCTCGCCCTATAACTGTGTTCTCCCCTGTCTACTTCTGTACGGGCGCTCCTGTTTGTGCTTGAAAGCGCGACACTTTATACATATTATATACGAAGCAGAGAGGAGAGTGTTAAAATTTATGCGATCCTTGATGTATTTTTCATGAAGTTGATTCTGTCCACGGATTTTGCGTGAAAGTCCCATACAATTTTCAATATGCCCCAAAATTCACCGCATTACCTCCCGCCCCCATCACTTCTAACTCCTTGCCTCCTCCTCTCACATGAAAATCAGCAATGAAATGTATATGCTTGTTTTAAGTGCAAATACATGAGTGCATTACTGTGCAGTACTGTTGCAATATGTACATATCGAATATGTCACAACTGAATGCACGAAATTGTGTACAGAAATATATTTATTTTTCGTGTAAGATTTTGCCTCGTCATACGTAATGAATGCATTTAGTTCCTCACTTAAAGAAATGCAGTGGCATTTCTTTTAATACGTAATTCTCCAATTTCTTACTTCTCACAATCACTCAAGATCAATAGCACAAACATCCATGGTTTACGTGAGAGTCAAACCCAGGACCTCTGACGTAGCACTCGAACCACTTGGCCCCGGAAGACAAGTTTTAGCTATGCGGTATAAACTTACAACAATATTAATGATTCATATTGCAATACTCAACGAAGAATTTATCAGTACACAGTAGTCTGTAGGTCGAGAAAGATCTCTAACATTACACTAAGTAGCAGCACAGAATGTTCCAAATATTAAATGTGGTTCCTTTATTTCTGGTGGAAAGTTAAGTTAATATATACTCTCTCCTCCTTTTAACAAATATTACAAAATATGAAACCTTTTTTAATGAACCATGTACCTTAAACATGAATCGAACTGTACCTATATCGTGTATATTATTTTTCTTTTGCCTTACTTGAAGTTAGTATACCTGCATTTATATGAACACAAAGGACACATTTCTTAGTCTTCTTGGAAGTTTAGAAAAATTGCACGATTAAATAACAGAAACTATTAAGAAAACATAATTGTAAAGTGGCAAGATTACAGTAATGTTGTGTCACCCAGCAGTACTAATATATTTCTCTCCTACCTTATCCATTAGAGTAGGGATGACTCAAGGATCTTGATTTCATCCACATTGTGGTCGGTCGTAGCAATTCAAGAAATGCCTTTTGAATACTTATACAGATTAGTGTCCAATCTGACAACCTTATATTTGGCTAATAGAACAACAATTCTCAAAAATTCTTAAAAATATGAAATTCGTTTGCAAACTAAAGCAAAATATGCACATATGGCAACAAGTTCCAAAATATGCAACATAAATATGGTTTCATTTACTTACATTTTTGTCACAACTCATAGAAGGCAATACTTTTTAAATATGCCTTTTCAATATAAATATCAATTTGCGTATAAATCCTATCTAGTAGGATTCTATATTTTTAATCTATTCTATTTATATTTTTACGTCGCTTTTCTACTAATTCACATTAATATTCATATATCTGTAGGCGAATTGTCCTTTCATTACATATAGTTTTTATGTCTCTATGCTAATCGCAACAATAAGAATGCATTACGATTAAAGGCACATCCATATACATGCCGGAACTCGAAACTATGAATGGTGAAATCGGGCGCAACTTGGCATGTTCGTGAAACAAAAGCAAGATTATTATAAAATTTAGGCGCTACATTCTTGATTCAATAATCAACGATAGTTAAATTGTTATATTTCCAGGAACGTAACCATCGAAGCATAAGATCAAACTATTTGATGCCATCCAAATTTTTAACAAGAAAATACAGGAAGCAGAGAAAGTTTCGAGATGATTTTTACCCATAGCTGAATCAAGAGGTATGAAGAAATTTCTTAACTTCTATTCCGGTTATTTTACATCTCTTGTATACCGCTTAGGCTGATCGCCACCATGGGAATGAATGTTGAACTGGTGAAATGTATGACCGGATGAACTCGTGTCTTATAATGTTCTAAACTGGGATGTCTGGCTTCGTAGCACCCTTGCAAGGAAACTGTCAAATTTCGAAAATAGTAAAATGCTCTAATTGTGATCATCTACATGCTACAATACAAATATCAATCATTTTTTATATATTTACTATTTTTACACTGACCAAATTTCAATCAGACGGTACACATTGACGAATAGCAGACATAATAGTGCATAATTATAATATAATTCACCTGTGATCAAAACTCAATCATTGCATTGAGAAGATTCTAGTAAAACTCAATAAAAAAATGTTATTTTCTAAAAAGCCTAACCAGATAGGGAGAAGTTATTAATTATAAATTTGCATTTAGATATTTGAATTATACACTCTTCACAAAAAGTTTTGGAATATTGTTACGTTAGACAATAGGTGATAGACACGGCCTTGGAATGCAACAACACATGGTATCTGTCTGGTGGACGTTCTAGTCTTTCTGCAGACATATCCCACTGTGGCTATCACCTATTTCCTAAAATAATACACTAGTCAACAAATTTAAACTTTTTTTCTGCAACACGGGGAAAAAAGGGTCAGTTTAACTAAATCGAACCTCCTGAACACGAAAATGATAGTAAAAATGTCGTAACACGTAACGTTTTTGTGTTACACTGGTAAAGAGGATTGTAGTGAAGGCGACGAAAATATATTACGTGACTTGTATTTTTAACTAGGTTACGAATGCAGTTATTACACTTGTATGGGTAAATATCATCAATAAGATGTAAAAAAGATCAAGGTACAAACACGCACATATATGTGTATGTGTATATATGTAATATACACAATATACAGCTATCACAATGGATGCATTACCCTTATTTCCTCCTCTTGTAATGTTTATCACTATCTCTAACTAGGAACCAGCAGTAATCGCCCATCATGTGAGGATCCCATCTACCTTGATATCTCTGCTCCATTGTGCGAATGTCTTGATGGAATCATTCCCCTTGTTCATCACTGATGGGTCCTAAGTTCTTTGGGAAAAAATCCAGGTGGGAGTGGAGAAAGTGGATTTTAAGCGACATTCGACATCCAAGCTTTGCATAAGAATCAAGGAGTTCCAGAACTAATTGAGTATAGTTTGGTGCTTTAGTATTGCCCAGAAATCCATTCACCACTGCACTAAAAGCCTTCCAGGCAGCTAGTTCTTTGACACTTAACTTCCTATCAAAGTTGCGATCTCTCAACAGTTTCCGAATTTGGGGGCCAACGAATATTCCCTCTTTCACTTTAGCATCACTTAGTTTTAGGAAGAAGCTCCTGACAAAACCATCTCCATCTTTGTCCATGGCCTTTACAAAATTCTTCATGAGGCCTAATTTGATATGCAAAGGAGGAAGCAATATGTTGTTAGAATTAACTAATGGAGCATACTTCACATTTTGTTGCCCTGGCTCTCGGAGGCCAGTTTTTCCCAATGTAGTGCGATTCTGTAGCCCTACTGTCCCACAAGCAAAGGAAACAACAATACTTTGTAAACCCACCTTGGAGTCCCATTAAAATGGCAATGACCTTTAAATCGCCACAAATCTGCCAGCAGTACTTATTATATTGAATCATATTTAACATACTGTCATATGTTTCCTTCATCTCAACAGAATGTGCGACTGGTATGGATGGTTTTTGGTTGCCATTGTGTAACAACACTGCTTTCAGGCTACTTTTGGACGAGTCTATAAACAGTCTCCATTCCTCAGGAATGTGCTCCAACCCAAGCTTATCCATTAAACCGTCTATATTTGTACATACACAGAGGGAATTTTTCATTTCAAAGTAGCCTGAAAACTGTTCATGTCTCTTTCTGAAATGGGTAATTCTAGTTCCAGAAGCCAGCAGATTCCACTGTTGAAGTCAAGATCCAAGCACCTCAGCCTGCTGCTTAGTTAGATACATATCTCTAACCAAGTCATTCAGTCTGGACTGGTCGACAAGGAGTGGTTCCATCTCTGGTTGTGGAAAATAGCTTGGATCATTGGAAGTGGAAGGGATGGGTGGCTCTTCTTCTTCTGCAAAAGATTACTCTAAATGTGAAGGTGGGCTAGGGATTGGGAGTTCAGGTCCATGTGGTATGGATCTCATAGCGGAAGGAATATTGGGGTACACAATACTGGATTTTGTTCGTTTAGAATGTCCCGCTATGCTTTTAGGCAGAAGTAACAGTCCTCAGCATGGCTACTCGGTTCACGCCAAACCATTGGCACCGCAAATGCCATAGCACGGGTTTTGTCTCCACGAAACCACCTCACAAGAGTTGAATAACAAGTCACACAGCACACATGGGGAGCCCACACTTTGTCTTGGTCGCCAACATTGCACCCGAAGTAGCTATAATACGCTTGTTTCAACGTTTCTGTCAACATTCGGCGTTGACTTTTTAAAGTGTACTGCCCGCACACATAGCAGAAATTGTTTGGTAAATTTACACAACCACGTCGGTTTTTCTTCATTGCAATATCACCCAAGTAACTTCAACACAACTTCTCTACCTCAAAGCACGTAATACTGAACTCATTAAATCACACTCCCTTCAGTCTGTAGAGCATTCTCCCTTATCTTATCAGTAACTCATTCTGGGGGAGGGAGAAGCAGCCTTTTTGAACGTCAACAATGGAAACATAGCCAGAAAAAGAAACAAATCTTTTTATAAGTGTGTTTGTTTATACATTGTTGCAAAATTTATTTTCATTGTTGCCCAAAATCATATAAATTGGAATCCAAATGTAAATAACGTATCCACATTATGCCGGATATGACGTCACGTGTATCTCTGAAATGTTACGTGATACAAAAATTTCAGTTGCAGATCTGAAATCAGCACATCCGAATTAGTTAAGAACACATGTTACCTTTGATGTTGCAAAATGGTTGTTGACTAGTGTAATATTCCAAACTTGTGCCTAATACAAACAATATTCCAGACTTTTTCGTGAGGAGTGTATATTCATATACATACAAATATTACTTTGAAATTATTATTACATTAAATTAAATTAAATTATATTATATTACATACATCTGAATTATTCTACAGGCTAATTTGGGTTTCTGTAAACAATTTGAGAAATAAATTAGTATCTTGTAAGTACAATAACAAGCTATATTTTCGTATATGATATTTCGGACTACCGATGGATTGTGGCCTAGAAATCTGTAAAATTGAAATCATCTAAAATGTATTTGTTTTAGGAATGTGAGAGGAATATTCCACTTCAATAGATATACCATCACGGACTTACTGTACAGGAGGACAAGTGTAAATTTAATAGTAACTGTTCAGCTTCCCCCACACGTATTAAAATTTAGTATTTTTTTATTAAAGGAGAGCTTTGAATTTCGCGTGTACGAGGACCAGGAAATCGTACCCATAATAAAAGGTTAGTAATTTCCAAAGTAGATACGAAATCACAAAACAAACAGTACATGAAAAACAGAAAAACGAAAATATTAGAAGTACAAATGCTATACATATAGAAATAGTAAATCTCATATGATAAACGTAGGTAAAAATTTCGATATCACAAACATGTAATTACATCGAACATATTAAATTTAAGTGGTTAAGTGTAAATTCAAAGGGCTTCCAGAAACACAATTCTGAACTCCCCAACAAAAATTCCATTTAAATTTAGTTATTAATTATGTTGTTTGGGTGTACTAATCTTTTTTGTGTGAACAGAACTGAATATTATCTGAGAATAGAAATGTAGATTAATGCTACTGGCAATATTTTGTGCTCCTTCTGTATAAGACGTACCAAAGAAATGTGTTTTCCTTGAATGCAATTTCTCAACACCTGTCTAGAGTTAGAAATGGCAGGAAGCCCTGTACAATATGAAAGTTGAGGAAACAAATGAAGAGGCATCTAGGATCGTCCAGAAGAAGCCTTTATCGTCGTTGTTCCTTACTGAAAATTGGCAGGCAGGCGAAGGTCTTGAGTTTTTCGCTCCTCTATTTCCTTTGGTCAGTGTTGCCGATCCCATTATTTCTCACTAAATATGGGATGGGTCGTAGAATTACTTTCTGAGTTTGAGTGTGAAGTTACCGTGATTCTGATCGTGTGAGAAAGTGAAGGGAGGAAGGGATAGCAGTTGGGCAATTCATTCTAAATTTAAGAATTGGCCAACATTGTTTAGATATGAAAGAAATTAATTAGCAGAAGCTGCTAGAATTAAGTGCTAATATTGTAATATTACAATTATATAAGTCATATAAGAAGTAATACTAACGGAACATCTAGTCCTAATTATTACTATACCACTTGCTGCACTACGTGGCAGGTAAGGCAAATAATCAACTCAAGGTGAAGGCTTTGCCCTTTCACGCCGATTCAGCCATAATAGAGGCTAATAAAGATGCCTGCCTTGCAACACTGTGAGCAAAGAGGGAAACGAGAGACAAGCAGTCATGTGTGAGGACCAGATGTCTGACCTTGAACCGCATATTTTGGTAAAATAGACTTTCCATCAGGTGACGGGTGGTCAATTAATGAGTCCTGCGAATTGTGATATCCGCCAAACATTATTTTATTCAGAATAACCATCAGTTATTCACCTGTGTTTCTCCCGTGCACCGATACACACTCCTAATTACGTAGTGATACAAATATAGTAATCTCATAATAAGCAAACCCCATAAATGCATTACGTTTCACCATTACTGTCATTATTGTCACTACAGTTCGGGTTTTAAAAGGTGACCCTTTCTCTAGACACCCAAATGTCAACCTCACTTCCAGGTAGTACACCTTGGACTGCATTTTACTGACTAACAAGCAGTGATGTGCCGTAGACTATAAGTTTACCTCTACATGCGTTGTCTACACGTAATCTACGCATAGATTACATTGGTTTGTAGTTTACATAGACTACGTAGACAATCTAAAGTGCATTAAAATTAATTTTCAAGGGTTTCATGAAAGGAAAGTGACATTTTCAACTATATTGGTTCCTAACTAAATCAAAGGAACCCTATTTACAACAAAATTTCTCGTCTCTTCTATTATCAACTATGGATGAAGATTAATAGTATGCAAAAAAACAACAACAGATGGCAGTCTTGAGCCAAGAGTAGTCTTTTTCCCATAAAACACTAGAATATTTCCTATGTTAGGTTTCTTCCTAGGTGAGAAATTGTTCGAATTTGGAAGAAAGAGTATGAAAAGTTATCCTTACACATCAGCAACTGATACGCAGTATAATTTTCTTTTAATTCCACGGCTCCCTTTGCTAAGTTATCACCTTTTGCCATGTTGTTTACTTATTACATATTACTTAATCTACGTGTATAAAATAGTCTACGTGCAGAATGTAGACTATCGTTGATTACGCGTAGATGCACATCACTGCTAACAAGGCTCTGACGTTGGGACCTATGGCCAGTATATCCTCTATAGGACTTGTGTTGTGTGCTGGCCATATCTGTTTGTAATTGCCCCTTCATCTACTCATCCCATCACCAATCATCCTCATCTTCGCAATTAGTGGAAGAAACACGAAATAAAATAAATAAAATCCATCATTCATTCCCTGTAGTTCATTTATTTATTTCAGAAAGTGAACGCAACAGGTATATTACCCATTTATGGCATTCATTGTACAATAATTTTGAGATAACATTATTGAAAAATTACACAGATCAATTTAGTATATAGACAGAAAACATTTAACAAACATACAAGTCTTAGGTTCTATCGTAATTTATGTAATTTTAGTATATTCCTTTTCAAAATTGTGGTCGGGCAAAATAAGTCCATACTGTTTCCACTTTTGATGGTATCATTAAATGTTACACATATTCCAAATTGGGGATATTGCCAGAGCGTTGGTTCCATTGCGATGGAGGCTGAAGAGTTGCCTTCTTGGTCGTAATTTGCTTGAGGGGACGTAGAAGTCGAGCTGTGACCGGGCGGAAGGAGCTTCAATGAGATTATTTAAAATTTTGTGGAGGAAAATGAGCAGATGCATGATGCGTCTGTTGTTGAGAGTTGTTAGGTTAAAATATCTGAGAAGGCTCTCACGGGATTCCATTTAAGGGTAAATACCATCTAGACTTTAGGTGTCTTAAGAATTTACTTTGAATTTGTTCTATTTTGTTTATACCTTGCTGGGTTATGCTTGCGTATTCAATTTTCGCTATTTCCAAGTTAACTTCCATGGACATTGATAAGAGTTTGTTTCTTTTTAAGTCCACTTTATGAACAAGGCAATCGGACTGGATATATCGTTTAAGTAATATCCGAGCCACTATGTGACTCCACCGGCTACCGAACTTGGGACACTCTGATTACAAGGCCTCCCCGATGGCGCAGTGGTAGCGTCGTCGCCTTGTAATCAAGGAGCCCCGGGTTCGATACCCGGTGGAAGCACATAATGGTTCGGATTCCACTTTAAACTGTAGGTCCAGTCCCGATTAGCCTTACAGTGCATAAATTGGACAACTCAATCAATCTTTGATTACAAGGCAACCCCGATACCACTACTCCATCGGAGAAGCCCGCAATTCGGCAAGTAAATGCTGCTTTGAATTTTGTGTGTGTGTGTGTGTGTGTGTGTGTGTTTGTGTAAAAAAAGCCACTCAAAACAGTAGGCTATTATAATGAACAGGTAATTGCTTCCCATGTATGGAGCCGCAATGAAAAATACTAGTAAAATCCATCAAACATGCTAACTTTTGAAATGTATTGAATGCTATGGATTATGGCTTTCGCAATCAACTTCCTCCCCAAAGCCCCCATTAATGCGATAATCGGATAAGGGTCGTAATCTGCTCCCAGTAAGCGCCCTCGAGTTAACGGGGTGAATTCGACTACAGAATACCAGAGCAATCGGCATGGGAATTTGCACCATCAGGGTTAAATGGTTAATTACGTTTCCATGGTTTCGCGATGATTTAAACTTTCGAAGTATACATATATTTCTTGTTCTTCTGATAAAGAGTCAAAGTTGTAATCGTAGCGAGCTATGAACACAGAAGCCCTAGGTTCGAATCCTGCTGCTCCATCTTTTTCATCAGTTCACCATTCTTAATCGTTGCAATTAAATTAGAGAGCTAGAACAACGACGTAAAATAACCACAAACATAAGAATTGTTAAGCCCACTTTATGCTCAGGTAGCATAGATGAGAACCCTAGCAACAGGATTCGAACCACTGGAAAATGTTTCTCCACAGGTATCGAACACGCAACTCCTCGACAAAATACACACATTTTTCAAGAATGAACACTTAACAACACAAAATAAATCTAAAGATTTGAGTTTCAAGTCAATTTTCATGCATAAATAGGCTAATCGGGGCTGAACCTATTGTTTAAAGTAGGATCCGTCCACTATGTGTTATCTTGTACAGTCACGGACATTTCTGGGTTGTACGATCTTATTGAAAATGAATGGGATTATTACAACCCAGAAGTGTCCGTGACTGTACTATGAGCACTATGTGGATATCAAAATAGCCAGCGAACTAGAATTTACACTAAAGGACATGTTTCTATTTCAGGCCTGATCAGCGCTCTAGTGTGCATGTGTGGACTGCAGAGCGAGCAGCGGTGCTGTTGCGTTGTAAGCGGGGGAGTCCTCGATACTCCGTCAGTCGCGTTCGTGAGTTGGAGAATCTCTCGTCATCTGAAACAACAGGTGGTTCCGTGAAAAGGAGGGTGGGTGCCTTATCTCCACAATATGTTTTCAGGGTTGCCAAATGCCAGCGGACAAACGCGCTAGATTCCAGCTTAAAAATCAACAGAAAAGCGCCAGGAAAAGTGAAAAATCACCAGAAATAGCGCTACATCACAAAAAAAGTGAATTATAACTTAAAATAGTAGCCTATATTTTCCTTTATCAAGCATCATCATCATCTGACAAGGCAAACGTCTTTTTCATGAGAATCTTGAGCCGTGGAAAGTTCGTTCATCAATTCCAAAACGTGTGCATTGTTCCGGTAGCTACGGGCAGAGAATGGGGAAGGGAAGTGTGTTTGCAGTCGCCTCGGGCGCCAAAGTCAAGAGGGCACGAATGGAATATTAATAATATTCGCTCCAGTATTTGAAATACAAATTAATTACATTGCATTCATGTAGATCTTAAATTCCCAGTGAAGATATTATGAATCATTACAAATTGAATATAACGATGAGATTCTTCACACCAGAATTTACACCATAAAATCTAAAAAAAACACCAGAATTTCGCCTTAGATCAATTTTAAAAAAGTTGGCACCAGCTCGAGGTGTCAGAATACCAGATCTGTTGTAAAAAGCACCGAATTGGCAAGCCTGTATTTTTTACCTCTCAAGGCAAACGGCTCTCCAAATCTCTCTTGCTTATTGGCCTTGAGCTGCATGCGGGAAGTTCGAACCGCATTGAGCGCTCGCTGGCCTCTAGAAGTTCAATCGGGATGTTCAAGTATTCTGCATGTTGAGTTTTTAGCCGAGCTTAAACAGGAGGTAACAGAGAGCTAACACTAGTCCGCGCCTCAGCGACCTCTGCTAGAATATGAATTAGGGGTCTAATTATGCATTAAATGCCATGTCGACTACACACAACATTGACACTTCAAAGTGAAAAACTAAGGAAAGACTAACGAAGCCTAATTTTTATCTTGTAAATCTACTCATAACTGCTTGTTTCAGAAAAATAGCCAAGCCTCTTATTGCTACGTTAGCTAATGTCTAAATGCCTTATAGGGGGTGAAAGTATAAGTTTATCTGTTTACTGCCACTCCATGCCGAAACACGTGGACTCTGTTGCCAATACACTTGTGTACTTCACCGCAGAAGCAAGCAACTAAGCTCTGGCGGCCTTTCGAATGACTTCTTTTCCATTTCCTTTAGACCATTCGCCACTATTTCTATCGTATCCAAAAGATCCCGAAAAATTCCTAGAAAAAACTACTAACACCACAACAAACACAGCTACACACAAACATTCCACGTCGTTGTTGAACCACATAGTGCTAATAAGGGGAGAAATCCATAACATGCAGAGATCATTTAATTCAATAAGGGTACGGTGAGCTGGCAACGTCGGTGGCCGGTTCGTCGACGTGGTTGGTTTTCGCCGACACAGCTCCCTTCATATTCTCGTCTGCTCTTCCGGCGGAAAGCCGGTGGTTATACGTTTGCCCTGTAAATATTTTATACGAGTACTAATTCAACATATGTATGTATGTAGTATGTATTGTTTATATATGAAAGGGGGTACAGTTTCCTTCGAGGAGCTCAAATGACGAAGGAGAGGAAGATCTGAGCGGCCTGAAGTGAAATGGCACGAGAGATTGATTAACGAGAGCAAAGTACATGAACAGAAAGAATAAAGTTGGAAGAATAACTGGCTTTTACGAAAACTGCCAAATATGCTCTGATTAGTGACAACTTTAAGCTGAATAAGAAACGTTTTCATTCCCCTTAAGAAATGCGTAAGTCAGAGGTTCCCAAACGTTTTTGTTTCACGGCGCTGTTACTGTTTCAAGATCTTTCCGCGGCGCCCAAGTCAGAATGTAGGCCTATCTAACACTTGCAACGCTCAGTTAGTGTGGTTAGGCTGCTTGCGTTAAGTTAAAAAATGCACACATATTTCAAATTCAGAAACATTTTATGTGTAAAAAGTACTAAATAAGAATATATTTGGAACAATCATATCATTTCAGTGAAAATATTGGAACATTTAGCGGCGCCCCTGTAAGCCAGCTACGGCGCCACTGGCGTAGGTATTGAAACACATTTATTGATGCTATTTTTTATAAGTTTTACCTAGATAAGAATCGACTTAAAGTTCCGCTATTAACCGTAACGCGTGAAAAAATATAGAACCTAGGACTGGACAACTTCACTTTTCTCCAAAAGTCGGGAGGCGTATTTACAAACCTTATAGTGCTGCAGAACCAGAGGTATATAACACTTTCTTATTGGCTGTGTGCACCGGAAGTGTTTATGTTCCGTGTCCATTGTTCCTTGCTTCTTCATTTACAGCAAAAGTATGGAAAAATTAGACTTGTGATTATATAGTAATAAAGTTTCTAAACAGATTGTCGAAATTATGTTACGAAATATACGTTTATATAATAAAATATAATGTTTAAAATGCTATACGTTGGATATATACATAATTTTCTGAATAGTCATTGGTAGTTACAATGTTTGCACTGATGTGACTTTAAGTAGAAAAATCATTCACTTCAAGAAGAGTTCTGATTTCTGTCTTCTAAAACATTAATTTAAATAATTTTGCTTAAATGAACCTTAGTGTAAATGGGTTTCTTATCTTGTTGGGATGGATATCTGAAATCTACACTGTTAACTTGAACCCTGCCATCTAGCGTTAACTTGAAGGAACACTGCATCAACTTCCGGATTGGCAGCCAATCAGTAGCCAAATATCCCTGGAGGTTCTGCAGTACTATAGGGTTTGTAAATACGCAGTCGGGAGCACTTACATGTAATTGAAATATGAAACCATATCTATTATCTTAAGGAAAACTACAACTTCAACCTCTTCCTGTTGCCAGATACAGTGGTGCTTCTCATACCAGATGCCTCACACAACGAACGTCATACATAACGAAAGTGAGCACGAGCTGGAATATGTCCCGCATAAGGAACGCAGTCCTGCATTACGAACCGCACGCGAATATTCTGACACATGATTGTACTGTAGTGTACGTTTTTATTGAACTGTATAGTACGTACTTTATTTTCTATAATTTATAAATTAGTAAATTCCTAGCATTTTCAAAGTTGTTTTTGTAATATTCCCTGCAATATTGTTTACGATATTTCGCGATTTTGGACCGGGCTCGGTATAGTCCTATAGTGACCTATGGTAAACAGAGTCCCGTATAACGAACGATTCGCATAACAAACGCTGTTCCGGAACGAGTTCGTTCATTATTCGAGGCACCTTGCATTCTTCTCTGTTTGCTTACTTTCGCATTGCACTGCACCATCAGCGGTAGATGAGTTTTGAGACACCCTGTATGTTAATTATGTCAACTGATGCAGAGTAGTAATTTCAGCTGCTTATTTTCGCCTTTCCTATGGTTAAAATAAATAAAAGATTTCCATTAAAAGAGTAAAATCAGCAACGAAGTTCTAACTGTAGCTGAAGAAACACCCAAACTGCTCATGCCACGTAAATATCCTGCAGAAACAACGAAAGCTCTATCGGGAAACATGCTTACATAGTCAGCGAGGAGAACCGGCAATTGCGAATTCGCATTTACCAGCTGTTAAGCACGTTAATGTGCTACAATGCGGATATTGTGCTGAGCTCAGCTGGAATTTGCACGCAGAGAGCGAGATTTTTAAAGCAGGTCTGCTACCGTTACGAGGGATCAATTAGCGAGAGCAAAATTTGTACCTCGTTAAGTCTAAATTGTACTGCGTGAAAATATTTAATTAATTCAATTAATCCTTGCGTGTGACTTCAATTATATTTGAAACTGCGTTCATCCTTACCTGTGAATTGTTTGTAACTTTTTTTATATTTTACGTCGGTTTTCTGTTACGTTTGGATAATCGCGACGATGAGGAAGAGAACTGGAAACACAGGTGACAAGATCAAAACGTAACCACTTAACGGGTTCGGCACTAAATTAGGTTACATCCTGAAAAACTATAACCTATCCTGGGATATCTCTGGAGCAAGGCCGCGCATAATGGCAGAGAAGGGGAGATATCAAGTGGGCGGAGCGAGGCAGTATACGCTGCTGCAAAGGCTAGTAATTGCAGTCGCACCCCCCACGCAATCTCGTTCCCTCTCACCTGTTCAATGGCCGAGGCGTCTTGAGTCACTTCTTTCTCAGAACAGGCGCGTACCCACGGGGAGAGCCATGGGGGACCATGGCCTCCCCTCGAACCATGAAGTACTTAGACATGAACCTATAAAGAACTACGAAAATAACCTCAACGATTTTTCAAACTTGGAAAAATTTAAATTTTGTTCCTTTCAAAAAACGAATGTTTTTTTGTTTTGAGGATAGAAAGGCTAACAGAGGTCTGTAATGTTGGGTAGTTTTCGTTTTGTAATCGTTGATACAAACTGCAGTCGTGACGCGAAAATGACTATTATTATTTTTTGTATCTTTTCACATTTTGACATGTTCTTTGTAAGAATAATAATTGCTAATACGCAAAATTTAATTCATAAATATATATTTTTTTCTAATCAAAGAATTATCATGACTTTTCAATATAATAATCCTGTGCGTAACAGTCCATGAAGGGCCTTGGCTTACCTACCGACTGCCGGTTTCCCTCCCACGCTTTCCTTCCTCACCTCTAAGCGTGGAGATCTTCAACCAGTATTGGAATAGTCGGGTGGTCAGCCCGATGCATCCCCAGCCGTTATAGTAGGTCTCCGCGACTTACTCATTCGAAGCTCCCCAATTTCCTCACGATGGTGGGTTGCCAGGCCCTATACACAGGCCGAAAGTTCCCGGAGACTGGACCCGGGATCGAACCCATGCCGTCCCGCAGCCGCCGTCCAAAGCAAGGTGCCTTAGACCGCACGGCCACGGGGGAGGACACGACTTTTCAATGGAGCTGGTAAGAAAATTAAAGGAAATTTGAAATCATTGTTAATTTGCGGAACACGCAGAACTGTTTGAAATATTTTGTAATATCTTTCTCTCTCACTTTTATATATATAAACATTTTCGGATCTGGCCCTTCACTCAAAACAATCCTGAGTACGGGCCTAGTGCAGAGACTTGATTTCGTTCGCTCGCTCCAGATCAGGGTTAAAATTGTAACCCATGTGAGCATATAGAGTATTCAGAGCAAAACAATTATAATATTTTTTTGTTTACAAGCCATAATACATTAACAATGAAGGACTTCCGCAAGTTCCCAGGAGAGGTGGACAGTAGCTGATTCCTCCAGACCCCTACCCCCGCTGGACGCCCATGGACACAGCTGTATAGCAGAACAGTATTTGTTTTAAGTTCACTTGATACACATATTAGCTAATTGGGATTGGACCTACGGTTCAAAGTGTGATCCGAACCATTACGTGCCCCCACCGGGTATCGAACTACAAGGCGATCAAGTTACTACTACGTCATCGGGGAGGCCCTCACAACTAATTACAGAAAATAGGGAACTTCAGTTTTTCAAGGCCAGGCACCAGTGTTCTCTTAACCCATACTCTATTAAAACTTTACTAAATAATCATTTTATATATGAGTCGCATGGGGTGTGGAAGTTTCGCGACTTGAATCTGCATGAGTTATAGATTAGATTGGATTGAGTTGGTATTTTAAGTCCACTTTATGCACAGTAAGGCTAATCGGGACTGGACCTACAGTTTAAAGTGGGATCCGAATCACTATGTGCCTCCACTGGGTATCAAACCCGGGACACCTTGACTACAAGGCGAGGACGCTACCACTACGCCATCGGGGAGGCCCCAACATGCATTACAGAAACTATGTTCTGTTCTATAAATGAAACGTTTCAAAAACTATAAACCTATATCAGAGATATGCTGGCTAAGTCGTTACAAATCTGAATTGGTTGGTTGATTTAGTTTATTTTACTTCGCTTTTCCGCCACTTTCTCAAATCACAAAGATGATGATGATTGATGATATGATAAAAGAATACTCACCAAAGAATGCGCATGCCCAGGCCGGTTCGAACCCGGGACCCTGGCGTCGTAGAACGCTGTGCTAACTATACTGCCACGGAGGTCAGCACAAATCTGAATTAACGATGGACATGTCTTATTCTGAATTCTTAGTACCTCTTATACGGATCCAACTTGCTTATTCTTTTAATTTACTCTTGTTACATAACTTTTTTAATAAAGACGGTTTACAGCTACATGAACATCTAATCAATAAAAATGCAAAATTAATAACCGCAACAAAATAAAATAAATTTGACCATGTCAATGCTTAAGACTGTATGAAAAAGATGGTGCTGCAGTAACGTAATCTGCACTAACTTGTAAACGTAGGCGTTGATAACTTTCAATAATGGTGTGCACAGTCTTTAATATAAGAATATAAATTGTATACAAATGAATAAACATCTGCTTTCGTGTTATTGTGGAAACTCTTTCGTTCTAATATTTTGGGTCTAATGCACGTAGTTAAATTATTTGAAAGATTATAATACATGTGTAATTGGATCTGTATTCAAGGAATGAGCATATGACATGACGCGTATGTGTATACTAGTTCTGTAAATATGTATTGTGAGCTTACCACAGTAGGGTGATACAAAATTATGTTTAATATTAAATGTAAACTAAAGGTTCACAGTTTGTGCAAGAAATGTGACAATGACTCATTCGGTTTACTGTGGTTTATTATTTACATTATTATCTCTCTGTGGCTATTTCATAAACTGCGAAAAGTACAAAATAATAATTATTGGGATATAAATATTATTCTCACGCACAATTAGTTAAAAAATCTATAGCCAATAAATTGGGGATATACAAATATTATGATTAGTACCAATGACACATATCGATTACGTAATACATACAGTTTTAACTTGTTTATTTCTAATTATACAGGTGTTTGTTCATTTACTTAAGTTGGCTTACGAGTACAAACATCCAAATCTAATTTACACTATATTTATAGGTATATATTTTCGGAACAGAGAAAGAAGTACAGATGGAAATTTTACTCTTTCTTATAACATTATAATCTATTCAGAGATTTATGTGTGGGTTTAATATTGTAATAAAAGCTAAATCTATAACAAGACGCGTCAATTTTCCTTAATACTCATACCATATTAAGATGTATTTTCTACACAGAACAAAAGAGAAAAATCAATCTTGACATAAGTTCATTCATTCATATAGACTGGAGCGGAAAATTCCAATTTGAGAAAAAGAAGTGTCAAAACAGACGCGGACAATAAAAACGATCTAGAAAAATACGCTTAATCCAGTCGTAAATATTGTCAGGTTATTACAAAATATAATGAGTACATAATTATTTCCTGTCTTTTTAACGCACCTGAGTCTGCTACAATTTCATGTGGAAATGATTAAACGTTACTAATGCTTAGAAACAGTGAGTAATGTGTGTGTGTGAGATTTGTAAATGCTACAAGCATTTAGGGTTGGAATGTAAGCGATGGAATGCAAAATTGTTGAATTCGATAGCTCTACCTATATTTAGTAGAGGATGCTTTTGCGCTTTAAAAAGAGAAATTGGAAAGCGAGGGATAGCGAATTTTCCAAAATAGTGAGTTAAAACTTACTCACAATATTTTTTAAATATTGTACTGTAAATGCATAATAATTTACTTTTCTCGGTTTTTCCAGATAATACAAATGTGTCTGGTTCAATGTTTTGAATGTTATGTTAAAAAATAAAACAAGAAAATAAATTCTCATTAATAGTACAGTGTCTCTCAAAAGTTTTAGGACAACGACATTTTAAACTAGGCAACCCAATTTACACAAGGCGTTGGTGGGTTGCGTGTAGAGTTAGGCTCAATTTCAGGGTTGCCACATGCACAATAGATATTTATAAAATACGCCAAAGGAATAAAAACAAGTAATATTGTATAAAATTATGAAAAATATCACTATTATATCGCAAGTGACAAAATTCTTTCTGAAAGAAAAAAAAAGGTTTCTTAGTATTTCATCGCTGATGAGTCTACAGAAATGAAAAAGGTGAGAGAAAACGAAAGGTGACAAAGGAGAGGAGAAAGAGAAAGCGAAAGGAGAAGAGGAAAAGTAGAGGAGAGAAGAAAGAGAGGATAAACGAGGAGAGGAGAGGAGAAGTAGTTAGGAGAATGGAAAAAGATTCTAGGAGAGATGACGAAAATGGAGCAAAGAAGAGAGAAGAGGAGAAAGAGGGGAGTGGAGAGTAAAGTAAAGGAGAGAAAAAGAGAAGAACGAAAATAAGAGGAGAAGATTGAAGTGGAGTCGGAAATCTAAGACAGGAGAGGAGATACGAGGAGTGGAGATGAGTGGGATGGAGATAAGATGCGAGAAAAGTAGGGAAGGCGATATGAGATAAAAAGCAGAGCGAGCAGAAGGAGGGGAGAGGAGAAGGAGAAGAGAAGAACAGAAGGGACTGAAGAGAAGAGGTAGTTGCAGTAAATATCGTCTCAGCGTCAAGAATTGATGCATTGGTCAAATTATCGACATGAAACATTCAATAACATTTTGAAATGTATTGGAGAATGTATTAGATCGGTTCGAAATGCATTTTGGCTTAGTTCAGAGCAAGGTAAAATCTTCCATGTAAGATATTTGATTTTACCTGCGATTATACCACTAAAAACATGAATGTAATTTGAATATTTATAAGAATTATCCAATTTTTGTCCACTTCTCGGCTCGTTGCAATGGAGATTTTGTAATTTAATATTTCCCCTCCCCCATCGTTAATTCCAAAGTGAATCATTCCGTTTCGCACGGCGTGGACAATGAACACAATGGGATAGGTCTAAAACTTACGAAAATTTTCTGCCACCGGAAGGGTTTGAACCTACGACCATCAGATTGAGAGTCCTGAACGGTAAACACTACCCTACAAGCTTTCGCTCCTGAAAGTAACTAGAAGGAGCTGACCAATGTGAAATGTAGATGCAACTCTCCTCCTACATGTAATGTGCAAACAATACTTGTTTGTAACAAAGAAAACGAAGGTAGTACGACTCGGCGAAAACATTTAATGGAGAATTGCACATGATGAGAACTTTTCATTCGATATTTGCGGAGGTATCCTTGCATTGAACTCGAGTGGGAAAAGGGGTAAAATTAGTATGTCCTGAATTGCCACAAATATAAATAGTTATTTCATTAATATTTTTCAATGACTTTGAAGCAGTACACAATTATCGTTAGAGTATCATAATTCAAGATCTTATACATGAAAATATCCCTTTGAATGTGTGTCAATTCATTTATTTGTTTATTTTTTTATAAATTCCATATGCAGAACAATGTAGCCACTATACACTGCTATTACAAATAATGTTACCATGCTCTTGTTTATAATAAAAAGATAATTTAAAAAAAAAAACACCTAGTATGGAGGATCGAATGCTTTCAAGAACTCTAACCAATACACTACGCCCTTTGTTTCCCTTGAAGCAACAATTCTTAATTATTCTGTCGCGTCAATATTGTAAACGTTATCCTGCAAAAAGATGTTTAACACTCTGATATAGCTCTGTACTTCTAGAATTACTCTATACACATGCATTTGAAATTTAACTCTGAATTTATTTCTTCTTTGTTAGTATATCTAAGCTTGTGAATATACTTTATTTGTAATTTTATAACGGTTACATGAACATCTACGAAATAGTTCCTTATAATAACCTCCGGTTGACCAAGTTGCCAATATAAACAAATGGAATACAGATTGTCTTCGAGCTAACATTGTTAAAAAGGAGCGGATACATGTATTACTATCCCAATACTTATTCAATAAGATTTCTTGTTTGTCAGAAATTATGACTTAAACTATTGCATGTTGAGCTAGTGCCCACCTAGCCGCCTCTGATGAAATCTATCATTCTTCAGATTCTCTTTCAAATTCGACTCTGGTCACTTGTTACTTGCTGGGTGCAGACACTGCATCGACGCACAAGAAGCGGCCTTGAATAGCGTGAGTGAGTCACTTTGAATGCGAGCAAGCTACGCTATCAAGCTTGTCTGCCTTTGAAAACCAAGTCATTTTTTTCACCGTTTCCGAGCGCGATTGCTATTGTAGAAGTACATATTCTCTCAAAAGAGCACGAAAGCAAATTTGACCAATATTCTCCCGTCCTTTAAAACCAAATATTATCTATTAAACGAAAAGTTCACGATTGTCAATAAACGGTTTAACCTATCTCAGCATAGGTTCGATCCCGTGTTCAGTCTCCGGGAATATTCGGCCTGTGTATAGGGCCGATGGCAACCCACCATCGTGAGGAAATTGGGGAGCTCCGAGTGAGTGAGCGTAATCCGGTCGCGAAGTCCTACAATGGCTGGGGGTCTGTCGGGCCGACCACCCGTCCCCCTAGTCTGTCTGCATATCTCCACGCCCCCCGTTGCCCCTCGTGGGAGGGAGGCCAGCAGTCGGTAGGTAAGCCTTGGCCCAATATTGGGCTGTAGCGCAATAGGATTATTATTATTTAAATAATAAAATTTAATAGAAAGATTCTCCGAAATTTCTCTCCCACTGTCTACGTCAGGCCAGTACCCAGGGGGGGGGGGGCATGCCTCCCTCGAACCCTGAAAAAATATTTAAATGTGAACCTATCAATAACTACGAAAATAACATCGTCGATTTTAGAAATGTGTAAAAATTTCAATTTTGTTCTTACATAAATGAATCCGTTTATTGCGCAAAAGTCTTCAAGCTGCAATATTGGGTAGTTTTAGTTTTATAATCATTGATGCAAGGCTACCAGACGTCCGATTGAGCGATTTTGTCAGGACAGTGCGTTACTTTCAATCCCTGTCCCGACTTTTTCGAACTGCAATCGTGATGCGAGAATGTCTCTTTATTATTGCTTTTTCTTATTTTTATCATGACTTTTCAAAGGCGCTCGGACTATTTGAACTATTTTGTAATATCTGTCTCTCTTTCTCTCTCTCTCTCACTCTCTCTTTTTATATATATATATATATATATATATATATATATATATATATATAAATTATAAATTTGGGTCTGGCCCCTCCCTCAAAGAAATCCTGCGTATGGGCCTGGTCTATGCCAATGACAGAAATGCAAGCAATATTTGTATTTATTTTTAACCCAATTAAAGGAATGTGGAAGAATTTAAAAGAAATAAGATAGAGCAGAATGACTGTTACTCTACTTTAAAAATTGTTGTTCTTCGAGGAAGAAAAATAAGAAGTATTTACTCCAGCACTTTAACACAGTGTCCCACGAGTCTTTCTTGACTAATACTGTCAAATATGAAGTGATATTATGAATAAAATTTTCCGCCTGTTTACGTCTAACGTTGCGCAGATTTGGTAGTTCGCAAAAGATGTAATTATTTCGTGTTACCTTACGCAACAGCAAATACATTTCATAAGACTGAACACGACACTTGCGTCAGTAAACAAGCATTTCGTCTGTTGCAGTATAACAGGAAAAGAATATCGTCCTGAAATGTTCAAGCCTCTAGATATTCTCTATTAATAATGTCTAATCACAATAATAAGTTAGAAGAAATAACTCGCATTCGCAACTACCAATATTCTCGTTTTTCTTCATCACTTCGAAAATTATTTCTCGAAGATATCTGTTATACTACAAGAAAGCAATTCAAAATTAAAGTAAAAGTTCAACTACATGTATACCCAACGACATTTACAATATTGGAGGGACAGAATACTTAAAAATTGTTGTTTCAATCGAAGGTAAGTGCGTGGTGTAGTGGATAGAGTTCTCGATTGGGCTGCTAAAGGTCCCAGGTTCGATCCTCCATACTAGGTGTGGAGAGCATGGTAACATTATTTGTAATAGCAGTGTATAGTGGCTACATTGTTCTGCATATGGAATTTATAAAAAAAATAAATGAATTGACACACATTCAAAGGGACATTTTCATGTATAAGATCGTGAATTATAATACTTTAACGATAATTGTGTACTGCTTCAAAGACATTGACAAATATTAATGAAATAACTATTTATATTTGTGGCAATTCAGGACATACTAATTTTACCCCTTTTCCCACTCGAGTTCAATGCAAGGATACCTCCGCAAATATCGAATGAAAAGTTCTCATCATGTGCAATTCTCCATTAAATGTTTTCGCCGAGTCGTACTACCTTCGTTTTCTTTGTTACAAACAAGTATTGTTTGCACATTACATGTAGGAGGAGAGTTGCATCTACATTTCACATTGGTCAGCTCCTTCTAGTTACTTTCAGGAGCGAAAGCTTGTAGGGTAGTGTTTACAGTTTAGGACTGTCAATCTGATGGTCGTAGGTTCAAACCCTTCCGGTGGCAGAAAATTTTCGTAAGTTTTAGACCTATCCCATTGTGTTCATTGTCCACGCCGTGCGAAACGGAATGATTCACTTTGGAATTAACGATGGGGGAGGGGAAATATTAAATTACAAAATTTCCATTGCAACGAACCGAGAAGTGGACAGAAATTGGATAATTCTTATAAATATTATAATTACATTCATGTTTTTAGTGGTATAATCATAGGTAAAATCAAATATCTTACATGGAAGATTTTACCTTGCTCTGAACTAAGCCAAAATGCATTTCGAACCGATCTAATACATTCTCCAATACATTTCAAAATGTTATTGAATGTTTCATGTCGATAATTTGACCAATGCATCAATTCTTGACGCTGAGACGATATTTACTGCAACTACCTCTTCTCTTCAGTCCCTTCTGTTCTTCTCTTCTCCTTCTCCTCTCCCCTCCTTCTGCTCGCTCTGCTTTTTATCTCATATCGCCTTCCCTACTTTTCTCGCATCTTATCTCCATCCCACTCATCTCCACTCCTCGTATCTCCTCTCCTGTCTTAGATTTCCGACTCCACTTCAATCTTCTCCTCTTATTTTCGTTCTTCTCTTTTTCTCTCCTTTACTTTACTCTCCACTCCCCTCTTTCTCCTCTTCTCTCTTCTTTGCTCCATTTTCGTCATCTCTCCTAGAATCTTTTTCCATTCTCCTAACTACTTCTCCTCTCCTCTCCTCGTTTATCCTCTCTTTCTTCTCTCCTCTACTTTTCCTCTTCTCCTTTCGCTTTCTCTTTCTCCTCTCCTTTGTCACCTTACTAAGAAACCTTTTTTTTTCTTTCAGAAAGAATTTTGTCACTTGCGATATAATAGTGATATTTTTCATAATTTTATACAATATTACTTGTTTTTATTCCTTTGGCGTATTTTATAAATATCTATTGTGCATGTGGCAACCCTGAAATTGAGCCTAACTCTACACGCAACCCACCAACGCCTTGTGTAATTTGGGTTGCCTAGTTTAAAATGTCGTTGTCCTAAAACTTTTGAGAGACACTGTACAATGTTATTAATGTGTCAACATTAATGTGCCAATATCTAATTTATATTTCACCACAGAATACAGTTGAAGGGTCAGGGGTAAACCAGGTAAGTCAATTTTCTGTCGTAAGCGAAGTAGTAGTGTGATTTTCTGCCATGTGGATGCTGTAATGGACTTAACAACATGCTTTCATTCGATTCATATCCTTGCCATTTCTATTCGCCAAAGTATATGCTTTTGTACCTTCTCATTTACATGTCCAGTAACGTTTTGTAATTAAAAGTTCATTTTCTGAAGTTTGACGAAAGGTAACTTACCGAACTTTTCCCCGACTCTTCAGTTGATGTATACGTAATGCGTATTAACGTAGCATTATATCAAACACTTACCTATTTGGACAATTGGTACGTTCGGATTTATATAGATGCACAAAACTGCCAGGTCAATCATTTTTAGGAATTTGTGCTATCGTATATAAATACACATGTTGGCACATTATGCGAAAAATTATTTTTTCACTCTATTCAAATGCGTTTGTTAGTCAGCGTTTTCTGCTGGAGAGAAACTATTGTTCAAACACTTTGAAGAATGTCAAAGTGCAGGAAGGAAATGAGCGATTGCGTAACGCTCTTTCACAGCGATGCTATCCATTGATTTTTCAGCTTAAAACAACAGGTGTCTGTTGTCGTCGCGAATAACAAAACGAATTCACATACTTTGAAAGAACTCCCTATGAAACAACGTGGAACCTTGAAAACTGAGAGTGAGATCTTTAAAACAAATAGTAAAAACCTTGTTTTCTGGTTTCTTTGAGAAAAATAATCCATTTCTAACAAGAAATATGTGAACGTAAAGAAGAGCCGACAATGACAAGGATTACATTGCGACTTACCTTATTTGTCCTTCCGAGTTGTCACCATGGCAATAATCGAAAGGAAGCTTCACGGAAGCCAAGAGCGAGAAAAACAATTTTTCATGCAAGATGCGACTCGAGTTACTCGTCCGCCCTACAGGACTACGACAGGGTCAAACCCACTCTCGCACTGGAATCCCACTCTCTACTGAAACAGCTAGCCCTGTCGGCATACCACCCGCGCCACACGCCTGTCGAGAGTGGTGCTCGTTTCGCGTCGGACGAGTTCGCCGCTGTTCGGTCAGTTTCGTAGCCCCGTGAGAGTTTGAAGCCAGAGCAGGGTTGCCAACCGTAAGTAAGTAATCCTTCGAAATGGATACACGTGTTCTCTGTTCCAAAGTTCATTGATTTACACCGCAGTCGGTGGACCAGAAAAGCATGTAGATGGTCATATATTATGTTCAACATAAATGAAACTTTGGTTCATTGATGGACAAATGAATAAATGAAATGAATGAACTGCTTCATCGATAAATCAGAGTAATGTGATTGTTATTCTAACCAATAATGATGATGATGAGTTGTCTGCCTGAAGGCAGGTCTTTTGACCGGAAGGTCGCTTGGCAAGGTGAACCCATGGTGGTTTGCCATTGCCTTCCATGGGATGAGGATGAAATGGACATTTACAAACAACCATTCACGAGCAGGATTCGAACCCGGCACCCCTAGCGTCGCAGCGCGATGTGCTAACCACTCGCCATGGTGTCCGGCCATTCTAACCAATAATAATTTTATTATTGATATTACTTTTTAGATCTAATATGATAATCATTATCGATATTACTTTCATTCGGTTGAGCTTTTCATTATAATGGCTATTTTCTTGAATATTTCATTACATACAGAATTGATTTTATTAATGTGCAATTAAAATCTCTCCGATGGCGTGGTGGTGGCGTTATCGCCTTGAAATTATATCGCCCCAGCTTATACCCGCTGGAGGCACATAGTGGTTCATCCCTCACTTTCAACTGTAGGTTTACTCCCGATTAGCCTACATGTGCATAAAGTGGACTTAAACTTCGATAAAGTTTATTAATGTATTCAGTTGATTTGCCCTGATTTGAATCTTCATTTTAAAAATAACTACAACCGATACAAACTTACACAAGGTACCTTTGGAAAGAGGAAGGTTCAATGTTTAATTTAGTATGTTTCAAATATGGCCACCATGCAGTTCGGCGACACGACGAAGGCGAACACACATGTTGAACATTTCAACGTCTCCTTCGAAAAGGTTGCCGGCATGGATTTAAGTCTGGACTTGTGGGAGGCCACGACATGACACAGTTGAACATTTCAGGATATCTATTCGAAATGACACGATGTCGGAAATGCTTGTTCAGGAATTCAAGAACTCTGCAGCCTGGCCCCATCTTGTTCAAACCACTGTCTTCGTATTGGAATGCGTTTGCGTCTCAGTTCTGGGGTGAAAAAGGTATTGAGCATTTCCAGGTAATTTTCAGAGGTGACGTACTCCTCCAAAGAAAGGGGGGAGGCAATGACACCGTGCCTCAAAATTGCACACCAGACAAGAATTTTCTCGGGATGGTGCGACGGCTCTTGAAACTTATGTGGGTTCTCGGTAGGCGAAAATCGAATGTTTTGTTTATTCGCTTCCCCGGTGAGATTACAATAAGTCTCGTCACTTACTCATAAATTTTTCAGCACAAAATTCATGCGGATAGTCCAAGGGTTTCTGCTTTCCTGTCTCTGACAGCGATTGCAGTACAGCGCAGAGCAGCCCGGAAAATATTGACAAACTGGTAGCGTCAACTATTTGTAGAACTTTGTGCCTTCCTCTTTCTAACGGTACCTTGAGCAAGTATTTTTTAAATGAAGATTGAAATCAGGGTAAATGAGCTGAAACACCCTGTACAATCAACTTTGGAGGGAGGGATGCAATTTTTTGCCGCCACTGAATTGTGATACCATCTAAAAAACAGTAAATGAATGCGCCATAAATGGAAAGTGATTAATTGATTTGGTTTAGTTTACTTCGGTTTTCTGCCTCTTCAGGTTATCGGCGACGATGATGATGAATGATGATTCCCAAAAGGGAAGCGTTTTAATAAGAACAAGTAATACGAGGGTCATTCGGAAAGTAACCGCCGTTTGGTTGTAAATAAAAAACCCGCATGGACACAACATATTTTTACTTTACATCTGACAGGTACAGCTGTCCATTTTTCAGCTTAGTCACCATATAAATTCAAACACTTGTCATAGCGTTTCACCAACTTGCGAATTCAACCAACCTGTCACAGCATTTTGAAGATCCTCATCGTCAGCGAAGTGCTGTGCCCCAAGCCACTTCTTCATGTGAGTGAACAGATGAAAATCAGAAGGAGCCAAGTCCGGGTTGTACGGGGGATGATCAAAAATGTCCCATTTGAATTGTCGCAAAAGGTCTTGTGTACGCCCAGCAGTGTGAGAACACGGCAGCCATAACCTTCCTCGCTGACAAAGTTTGACGGGCTTTCCTCGGCTTGTTTGGAGAACCGGTATGACCCCATGCCATTGACTGTTGTTTTGTCTCGGCGTTCACATACGCTACCCAAGTCTCGTCTCCAGTCACTATTTTGTTCAAAAACTCCTACCCTTCTGTGTTGTACCGGGAAAGAAAGTCTAAGGCAGACACCATTTGACTGGTTTTGTGGATCGCCGTGAGAATTTTCGGGACCCACCGAGCACAGAACTTCCGGTTGCCTAATTTTCCGGTGACAACCTCGTACAACACAGTCCGAGAAAAGTTCGGAAAATTTGCAGAAAGTTCCGAGATAGTGAATCGATGGTTCTTACGAACTTTGTCGTCAATTTTCTTGACGAGATCATCACTCACTACCGAAGGCCTACCATCCTAGGTTCAGCATGAATTTTTGTTCTTTCTGTTTTAAAGAATCTGATCCACTGACGCACAACACCTTCACCCATAATGTTTGGGCCGTATACGGTACACTATCCATTATGAATGTCTGCCGCTGACAGATTTTTTGCCCAAATAAATCTTATCACTCCGCGTACCTCGCATTTGGCGGGATTTTCGATGGCAGCATACGTTTTGTGACGTTATAACCAGCACACGCGCGGCACTACGATGCTCTCACTAGCACAGCTGGAAGCTTACTGAATCACAGATTACGTGATGTAACAACGGTTGCGCTCTGCCCACTACTACTAGCGCCACGCCACAACGGCGGCTACTTTCCGAATTACCCTCGTATATTTTGTTCAAGAGTAATTTTGTGTAAGTGCGTAGTGAAAGAAATTATTTATTTTACGTGAATGTAAATATGAGACGAGTTAGCTACATGCATAGTTGTTCTACGCAATTGGAAGTCAACACTGGATGGTTGAAGATGTGACTTAAGGCATAGATAGAGAATGGGAAATTATTGGTGTTATACGTACATTACGCTGTGAATCCAGTCCTCGTCAGCTTCCATGGATAAACTTCTTATCTTACGTGGTGTGTGTTGTTATTTAGCGTCGCTTTTCTGCAATTTTGGCTATTCGCGACCACGATGATCAGTGTTTTTATATGAAAATGATGAAAGGACATCCACGTTCAGTGAGGGACTCGAACCTGGGAACTTCGTGGCGACTTCGAAAGTCAACCAGTTAACTCTATAGGCTACCGAGTCACAATCCTTTCATATATTCACAAATACAAAAATGTTTGATATGTTGTGTTGCTTATCTATATCAATCATCCGACACACCTTATGATGAACAAAACGTAATTTTAGCACAACACGAAATATTATTTATTACTGGTGCATACTTAATACGAAAGAAGACACAAAAATATTTTCCTCCTTGCCCATCTGAATCAATGAGAAAATGGGTGTAAAATGTGATTAGGAAAGGGAATTGCAAATGTTATAATTGCCTCGTGACTGTGCAAATTTTCAAATGAAAGTAATCAAAATTTTGTCTTTTTAAAAATAGTTTATGCAGCGCACTCTATACTACACAGCATTAAACACAAAGGAACAAACCGAGAAGTTCTAAATAAACATTCCCACTTCGTTACAATTTTCGCAGATTAAGAAATATAAAGCAGGTTGGGGCTGGATCTACTAAGCCAAGCGTCAAGTCAACTTTGCAGCAGGTTTTCGCATATGTAGATCCAAACGTGCGCGCAAAATATAGTTCCACTGAGACGGGTTCTATTCCGACACAACTGCATACTTTCAAGAAAACAGTTATTTAATTTGTAAAATACAGACAAAATAATATATCCATTAGCAGGTATGTGCTTGATCGGTTGCAATCAATGTGCAGACGAACTAGAATCCGCAGATTCGCCAACTGGAGTTTGTATTGCGCTGAAGAATGGCTGAAGATCAAGAGCGAGTGTAGCAAGACTGAATGAGTTGCAGAGTGCGTGAATCCGTAATACCAGTGTTGAACATCCCACTATTTTATCCCTATGTTTATTGTGATTGATTAATAATGGTGCTATACAGCGGCGAGAATGGCTGAATCAAGGTCTCGTGTTCAGCGCGCGGTTTTACCCGAGTGTTATTTTGGGCTTCATCCGAAGGGAAAAGCTCTTCAAAGCAAGCAAGTTGTTTTAAATGCATAATCCTCATTACGACAACATGATCAAAGTAAAACAGGGCGTGAGGTGATTTGACGTCAATGTGCGCACGAACTGTATCACGGGTGCTGAATGATTTGTGGTTTAAGTTTAGGAAGAGGACACGATTATTTGTTGTTTGACGACAAAAGAATCTCTGCGTTATTAAAAGATATCGCCGTGATAAGAAACATGTTTATTTGGACGAGACGTACTTTAACTCGGAGGGGGCGGGGGACTACATTGAACCAAACATTGAAGGACACGACCGTGCAAAACCACCGCCAGGGCTGAAGCAACCGACGAGAAAAGAAGAGGGGAAGGGGGAGGCTTACTGTTTCACCCACTGGCGGCAATGACGTCTTTGTTGAAGGCTCATATTTATTTACTGTTCCGTGCAAAGAAAGTGTGATTATCAGCAAGAAATGAACAGACCAAGATTTGAATCCTGGTTTAGTGAAGTGATTCATAAATTGAAACCAGAGTAATAGCAGCAGACAATGCACCTGATTATCACCAATAACAAATCATGCTTTCTTTGCTGGTATAACTTGAAGTGCGTGTGTCTTACAGTAACGGATGTATTGCGAACGAAGCAACCAATAAATGTATTTCTTTCTAAACCAAAAACAATAATTTGTCAATAAATTCAAGAGGGGCCTATCGTTGTTTACTTGTATCTTTGTTTATTTTTCTTTTTGCGTGCTCGAAATATACACACATGCTCTCATGTTTAGAAGTTATTTCGCATTTATATTAACTAATGACACATTTATTAAATAATCTATGCGCAGAAAGTACTTCTAAAATTTTATGTTTCAGGAGACAAAAAGAAGAAGCAAAAATACATTCTGCTTAACATGCATGCGGGTTTTGATGTGTTGTGCGGTTGGCAATACTGTGGATTTTCTCAGTGTCTACGATGTAAGCAGCTCGGCGGTTGAGGCAAGACTGGCACGGAAGATTCTGAGCTCAGTTCTCGTGCGGATTGATATATAAAACCTGCTGCAACTTAGCTTGACGCTTGGTTTACATACCTCCGATTTGCCTTATGGGTACTAATTAGCACTTTTGCATATTACCCAGTTTATCCGCAATAGCTTTTTTAACGAGTTACTAATAAGAATAACTTATCATAATTAATTAGCATTTGAATCTGAATTCATTACCAAAAATTTTGTATATGTAGCATGTGTATTTTCTAAATATTCAAGGCCTCCCCGATGGCGCAGTGGTAGCGTCGTCACCTTGTAATCAAGATGTCCCGGGTTCGATACCCGGTGGAGGCATATAGTGGTTCGGATCCCACTTTAAACTGTAGGCCCAGTCCCGATTAGCCTTACTGTGCATAAAGTGGACTTAAAACTCCAACTCAATCAATCAAATCTAAATATTCAAACTTATGTAACTAATGGTTTATTAAAATTATTATCAATTGATTGATTGAATGCTTTGGTGTTTTAAGTCCACTTTATTCACAGTAAGACAAACCGTGACTGGATCTACAGTTTAAAGTGTTTCCACCAGGTATCGAACCCTGGACCCCTTGATTACAAGGCGACGACGCTACCACTGCGCCATCGGGGAGTGAAAATTATTATCTTATCGATATTTTATCCACAAGTATTTTAATTTGTTACCGATATGTCTGTTAATTGAATGTTGTCATTTTTTTTACAAACATTGACAGAAATAATATGTATCCCACTACACCAGCACCTGGTATTCTTTCACTTAACGAAATAATATATTTGTATCTACAGTATTTTCCGAGCAATCAACAGATATCGTATGGATATATTCTTGATATGAACAAAATGAACGGACAGATCTGTAGAGTTTTTGCAGATATATATCGATTTACCAAATTATATGATTGTAGTTATATGTAAATTCTGATAATTCGAAACATTTATCGATTGTTGACTTCTGACATCTATGTTTGTATCCATCGCATCTTATGTTTACGCCTTTAGCAGTTTCTGTTATCCAAAATCGATATGTATCGATTGGTTTCGATTGCTGGGTAGAACACACAAATAGACGGCGGGCCGTTCGAGAAGTGTGTTGGAAATCACAATTGTTTCTTCGCACCAAATTTCTTATTTATAGCTCGTATGGTTTCCGAGACATCGAGCCAACAAAATGTGTTTTATTTTCAGTTATTTTACCTCACAAAAAAGACAGACGTGCGAATCAAAATAATTTACTTCACGTGAAACTAGCATTTTCTGTGAGTTCATATGTAGAAAAATATTAGATCCTCGCATTTTATAGATTCCGAGATATCGACATGTCACTGATGATCGATTGTTACCTCTTACGACCAACAGACTTGTTGAATTCATTATTATCTATTCCAGTTATTAAATTGTAGATCTTATCAGGAAACCAAAGATTTTTTTGTAGTTTTACAGAGCCTGGGATTTCGATAGTTGGACAGACAGATGGACACGACTTTTATCGGGGTTATTTTCTAAAACTAACGCTACCTTTCAATTGGGCTTAGTAAGCAAAATGGATTCAATGCAATGTTTCAGCATGTCGGAAATTTAGTCTTAAAGATATCTTAAAAGGTGGAAACACTGCACATCAAATTTATTTTTAAAAAATAAAGCCATTAAGCTCAATGCTTTCATTTGCATCCACATGAAGAAATGAAAATTTAAATTTATAATGAATTGTTCATTTCAAGAAAATTATAATACGTTCAAAATAGTTTTCATGAGATATGCCAAAAGCATATTCTAAAATATTATGCTTATAAAATAATATGATGACGCCATATGATAACGTAAAGCAAATACAAAAACATAAACTACGAAAAGTATTTTTTAAAACATAGAATAATTGATATAATGAACATGTTTTATTGCTCATCGCCTTGTCTCATCCCTGATTAAAGGTACTGTTACGGCGGCCGATCCTAATGCTGGCAAGGGAAGTGGGAAGCGGGGAAGCGACCAATCCAGCACGATAAGAAACGCAGCAGCCAGTAGAACGAGGATCACGTAGTACTTCTTCCCGCCGCGTCTTAACTCTCGGCTGTTGTCTGGTTGGTCTGCGGCGTAATCCCCGCTCCCCACTTCCATTGCCAGAACTAGGACCGACCGCCGTAAGAGTAGAAAATACCTTTAATGACTACAACTTGACGGAGACCAGAGATATACCACAGATCCATACAGGAGGATATAATGCGAGAACTTGATCCACTTAGAATAATACTACTTCCGATAGATTTGTTTCGATTAGAAATGGTTCTCCGATTATAGATGACAAGTAGGGATATGATAGAAGGCATTGCTAGAATATCACCTCCATATCCTCAACAACAATCAAGATACAATAATATATATTGAGGATTGTTAGATTTTATCTAAGAGCGAAAGCATTTATTTATCTGGTTTTACTTGCCTGCCTAGGGGTTAGTAAAGAGTGATCGGGACCCAGGGTGGATTGGTTTTAATCAGGTTGACTTAAATCGCGATTTAAATCAAGATAAATAAATAAAATTTAGAATAATGTACATAAGGATTTTTTAGTTTTATCAGAATCACTTTTCGTGAAAGTACATTAATCTCATAATCATTAATGGTGTTTATTAGGTTCTAAGATAGGAAAATAAAGGAAATAAAATATATGTACTGATGATGTGAAGCTCATACGAATGGAAATGTAAACACAGGATCTCTCTTGATTTAAAATTCAATAATTTTATGGGCACAAATAGCAAACATTTTGTGTAGAAAAATATACAAAATACTAATCATGGTAAACCATAAATAGTGTTAATATCATTAAACTGTAAATAAACATGGCAGCTGATATTTTTCAAACTATCATTAAAAAAATCTCCAAATTGCAGCTACAAAGAGTATAAAAATATTTAAGTTAATATTTTAAGTTGCAATTACAGAGTACATCCAGAATGTTTTATTTTCACTGAAAGAAAAGTTACTGAAATTGTTATTAGTTTCATTAACAAACTCAACCAACATTTCCATAGTAGTTACTGTATCAGAAACAGAAAAATGTATATTTACGTATATTTTTATTTGCTTTAATCAAACTGTTCAAATATTTTACAGGGCCGTTTACTAGAAAACAACCTTTCTATAAAAACACATATCTTTGTGGATGGTGCCAAAATCCATGCAAGTAATTTTAAGAATGTTTTTCTTAATCGATTCAAATAAAAAAAATTAAAAAATATTTTTAAAAAAAATAATGAATTTTATCCACCCTGTCTGGACCCTCTCTCTCTTTCTCTCATGCAAAAAAGATAGTTGAAACAAACGGATTTGTAACGTACACCCTCAAATAGTACTTCATATCGACTTTATCTGTCCATGTTTTCGTAATTTTATAAGTATTAGTTGACACAGCCAGATGGAAACATTCTCTCATATCACATTTCATTGCAACCTTAAATGACGTGTATATTATCTCATTATCTAGGTACTGTTTCCAAAATAAACTAATTATTTTTCATTGTTTGCTTCTGCTTTGGATCTGAAATGTTGAGAACCTATTAAAGAGTAGGCCTACAGTACTTATCATTTTCTTCAATCAATGATAATTTTCAATTAGATTATAAAGTACACCGTGCTAATCGCACAGTACCTTTTAAGGGCGGGCACATAAAGGGAATGTGGAGGTGGAGCCAAACATATTCACCATTTCTACCATTTGAGGAGATGATGTGATCAGCACCACGTTTCGACCGTCTTTATCCTCAGGTACCCATTTATATTCAATTATAATTTACTATTATCTGCATGAAAACTGTAGCATTGCTTGAGTTCCGCATATTTGCATGTTTGAAAATTTCCCATTTTATAGAGATTAGGGACAATTGAGTTGCGTCTCTATAAGCCTTCCTCTCATCTCTTCGTGCGGCATCTGTGCCAACAATGGAAGATATTTTTAGGACCGCAATCTCTGTGGATCTAGTGACTGGACCATCGCAGCTATAACTTTTATATATATATATATATATATATATATATATATATATATGTATGTGTGTGTGTGTGTGTGTGTGTGGGACACGAAAAAATCGAATTAACAAAAACAAGCATTATTACAAAAAATCAATAAAAAATACTGTACTATAGTACAAATGAAGATGAAGATGTAGTTGACTTTGGAATAAAAATTGCCGCATTTTGTGCGTAATCCTATAGTGCAAGCGATAAACAATTCGCTCACAATAATAACTAAGCTACAGTAAATGAAAAACACCTAATGGTAACAACCAGAACTTGTTTTTTAAACTTCAGAATAATATTTTTTTAAACAAATACAAGAAATATACTTTTAGTATATAAATAAACATTACATAGAGATTCGCCAACTTCAAATAAATTTTGGGAAGAGACAAGAGCGACTACAATATTTTGTATGTATATACTTCTTGAGGAATTTGGGGGGTTGAGCAGAAAGTGCCTTGCCTATGTTACATAGATTATTACGAAAATTCATCCTGATTCATCCGTTCCGCAACGTGGCCCATATAACCCTACAGTATCCCACATAGGAAGCAAGCAAACTTACTTTTCGAACAACCTTACTTCGGAAAATGATGTTACTTTTTTTTGTTCATCTGTATAGTTTTTTATTTATCTATTTAAAAAATAATATATCCCATGATATAGCATGATTACTGAACGTGCTGTTTCACCAGTACTTCGAAAGGGCAAGCAAATAATATCAAAGCCCTTAGAGGATAGTTACTCTAGCTATCTGAAATGGACTGGTTAATAACCGTGTCGACACCAGAACCAGTAGAGTCAGATTATTTTCATAACAACTCCAGCTGACCGCGCGAGTCCAGTTAGTGAGCCTTCCAACAGTCGAGAGCGCGTGCAACAGGGATAGCAATAGGTGCTGGGTAGAGATGACGCCATCGGCTCGTTTGTTGATTGGCTGCTCCGGGACTTATGACTCGCTTCAAGGCTGCCAATGCAAAACAGCCAGAGATGTTACCAAAGTAATCTCACTCTACTCCGGATGTTCCAAATGAACTTTCACGCGCGAAGCCTCCATGCTTCAGCATTGAAAACTGATCTCGAAGGAGTGACTTTTATTACAGTGACAGCAGTTAGGAAACAAAAGGATGACAAGTATCGTGCATCAATGTAAAGATTACATTCTAGAGAATAACTAAATATTTTACTCATTCCCCATATATAAGAGATTAGTGAAGAAATAACGTTGGATTCGCAACACACGAAAACATTCCAAAAATTCAGTTTTCTTTTTTCTGAGCAACGTTCTTTACCAGACATCGCATTGTACAAACGAATGTAAACAAGCGCTGTGGCTTTGATCCAGAAGTAGAGCAACGTTTAACATAACCAAAAGAGAAATAAACAAAGAATGAAGATATTACTGATGAGCTTTCCAACAACAAACATTGTAAAAATGCTACGTATGATTTTTTTGTTTTCGCGCAAAACATGACTTGCATTTATATGAGACTTAAATTTTGGAATGTGCTATGACTTCTTGGATTGCAGATATCTAAATGTACCGCATGTATGTCACTTTTTTCCAGTCGCGTAAGCTTTATCTACCATACTGCCAATTAATCATGATAAGTATCCCAATTCATTACCGTGCGTTTGCTGAAAAAATTAGGAACACTTTTTAGTAAAGTGTTCTGTAATAGAGTAATTAATTGGGAGCTCAATTATGACTATTCAATAATTCATATGTTCATGTTCGGACAATTTCTCTACTGATCGTACTAATAGGGTGAGATTACAGGACTGTATTGTATTCGGAATTAACTTGTGTGCGTGTTTACAAGCATGTATCGTATCAGCATCCGCCCACAGGCTGTCGTGGAAACTATGGCAGAACACAAATTGGTGTGGAGACCGAATGGATCGAGAATAATTTCTCTGGAATAGATCTGCGAAGTAGTGACATGAGGGAAAAACTAAAGAGACAAGGCAAAGCTATGGTGCACTGCAACATGCTATGAAGGCACATAAGGGGGATGTAGGTAGGACCACACACATTATCGATCTCGACCATAGTTGGAGGTGATATGATCAGCTACTTGCTCCGGTCGCTTGTTTCTTTCACACATTAAATATATAATATCCACTCGTTGGTTTATTATTGCTGATTCAGAGCAAAATGCTCATCAAGATAATTCGAATATATACACAATGTTCATTATGACGATGATAGCAGTATTTATGTGATTTAGAAACGTGGACTGAGCCAACACCATGCCAAATCAACACAGATATGTGCAATTTTCAACCTGACCATCTCAGATTTTCATGAAATTAAGGGAGTTGAAAGTATGAATGGAATTTAGTAACTATGAAAATTTTGAGTCTCGCTTGTCTAGTAATTGTAAAATTATTCAAGGTCAAAGTTCGTAGAAATTGCCATTTTTGAGCTCGTTTAGCTGTACTAAATATGCTGTAACTCTGTTCCTATTTGGCCTAGGAAGTTGAAATAAAGTTTATTGTGCAGGGAATGGAACAAGCTTTCCAATGGTATGAACAAGCCTTCCTTTGAATAAAATGAAATTTTTGTCACGTGACGACCATGAATATCTCAAAACATGTCATCGCCAAAATTCATGAAAAAAATATTTGGCACCCCATGCTATAATCTAAAAAACATGAAAAATCAAACTGGGGCTGCAATGGGATCAGAAGATACAAAATAATGTGTAGCTATATGACTGATGAAGGCCTTATTACAATGTACTGCGGTGAGTCAAAGGTCCCTTTACACCTCCTATAAAATGTAAGAGAGTTATGCTGGGAACATTTACTCATGATAGAAATATCTTAGGCCCTGGGAAAACCATAGTCAATGGTGTGTCAATCAGAGGTCCGCCATATTGTTGGCCGTCATATTGAATTCAACTCAAACATTCTCAATGGAAAGGGTGTGATGTGATAATAAATCAGGCTAGAATTTCACCAGAAATTCAGTGGCGAAGGTTGGAATTACTATTTCATTGAAAGCCAGTGATAACGTTACAACCCAGAATTGTTCGTGACTGTACTAGTGAGGCAGTGATGCCTTACCATATCTAACGGTTGCACAATGGATAACAATAAGGAAAGCCCAGCATGTCGCAATTTCCCTCGTGTTGAAATTTTTCTCACCGAGACATGCCGGCCCCTTACGAACACACTTACTCATTAATAACAATAAAATAACCCGTGGCGCAACAGCCCGTGAGGGCCAGGGCCTACCTACCGACAGCTGGCCTCATTCGCACCTGCCGAGGTGGGAGATCATCCAACCAGTTACGAGGTGACGTGTGATCAACACGAAGAACCCCCAGTCGTTGTTGTAGGTTTCCATGACCGGGTTACGATACTCATTCGTAGCTTCCCAATTTTCTCTCGATGGTGGGTGGCCACCGGTCCCATGCGCAGGCCGAAATCTCAGGTAAAGTTGTTACGCTTCCCCCCCCCCCCCCCCAGGAGACTCGAACCTTCGCGCATCCCGTAGCCGGAGCCCAAAGCATGACGCCTTAGACCGCACGGCACAGAACTACTCATTAATTAAAGTTATTAATTTATGTATAAGCACATGGCGTCCTTTGATTTATTAACTTTTTGCTTGAATGTATGAAGACAGTGGAGAACATGAAGGACTATTGATGCGAAAGTTGTAAGTAACTCTCCAGCAGAAAGTATAAATAGAACATAGTTACTTTTAAAATTACGTATAATTATATTTTGGCATGGGTGTCTAATTAATTGCACTAGACGAGAGTAATAGCACATTAGTCATTTCATATCGTATCATTCATGTTATTTGGCTCTTGATTTTTGAAGTGTCGCATCAAGCCTGGCTTCTATTGGTATTGTGAGAAGTTAACTATTGATGTGGATTGCTTGATATATCTTCTATATATAACTCCTTTCGCTGTCGCTTGGAGTTCGATCTGCTTTGTAGTGGTCCTTGAGTGGGCCGACATTCTATATGATTTTGGTGGTATTGGTAAGGAATTACTTTTTCCTAGAAGGCTATCATATCGTATGGATAATAAACCTTTTCGAGCAGGCCTCATCTCCAACTCGGGGCAAGCCCCAGCACCTAGCGACCTGTTGAGTAAGGTGAGTCAAGGCAAATGGATAATAAACCTTTTCCTACTCCCACAAATACAGTCAATAGTTAGGCTGAAAAGTTCAAATGAACGGGCTATAAAATTATCTAGTATCTTATTGTATCATCTGGGATTATCAATTTCAATTTTTTTATACCAGTACCATATCGGAAGAGGTAAAATGTTTCACATTGGTACATCCCATGGTAAGTTTTAAAAACATATTTCATGATCCTTTCATTCCTTTCAATAAAGCCAAGATTTACTAGAAATAAGTAAGATTGCTTGAGGAAAAAATCTGTTGAGCTTCATCTAAACTAAGTTTGAGACTATTTGTGGCGACATCTATTGAACACAAAAGTGAATACGTAGTTCATTTTAGCCAATGGTGGAGTATTAAGGAAGACTGACGGAGGTTATATACACTGGGTGGGGTGCAAAATGGCGGGCAACCTGACAGTACAGGACAGAAAGTGGTTCTCGAAGAATTAATGAAAATACGAAAATGCAGAAACGGTGCGCAGGAGTGGAGAGAAACGTTCCACACTTTGCCTGACCTGCGTGGTTTCATTACATTTGCCTGCAACAACAACAACAACTTCGACTTCTGGATCACAGTGTGGTTGGCAGACTCCAAGAAAGTGTCATTGTTGATGGTGGACACTTTGAACATCTAAAGTAACAGTGTTTTTGTGTTGTGTTGTTCTTGTGTGTGTTTCGTGTTTGTGTTTACAGAATGTTCAAATAATGTCACTGCTGTAACGCTAAACCTACTTGGTATGTTTTAACTTTGAACTGTCAACCTACTTTTGCACCATCTTGTATAAATGTATATCGCTTGGTCATTACAAATCATTAGAGTATGGGTGAGCTCCAGATTCCCTCATTGTCCCTGAAATCGAAATCGGGTCTCCTGGGTGGCAATGCAGACTGCAGAACGACTGGACTCCAGCAGCTCCTTTATGCACACACATACGCGTTAATAAAAAGTTAAATATAGCAATGTGACTATTAAAGAAATATATCATACACACTAACTTTTACGATCATACCCCCAGCAGGCTTCTGAGCTTTGACTTCTCCAAATGTCTTCAAACCGCATCAAATATTATGGCTGTGGAGTTCCTTTTGTCTCAAGATATGTACATTATGTAATGTAACATGCTACTTAAATATTACGAATGTCCTAAGGTAAGACTACAATGTATTCTATATTATAGCTCATCTTTAAATACTTATAATTGATTTATTGCTTTGTTTTATTTTTCTTCGCCTTTTGTGCCACTTTTGGCAAATTTGCGAAGATGTGGTGACATGAAGAGATTGATGAATGGACACTCATAAACATCTATACCAGACCGGGATTCGAACCCGGGACCCCTAGACTAATAAGTGTATATGGGTACATAAATATTTAGGAACCAAGGTTTTCCAGCCTGTAGGACTTCAGCGCTAGAACCGGGTTTGATTTCCCGGTTAGGTGATTTTAGATGGGAATTTTTAAAGCATAGGGGCTCTGGGGCGGAGGGGCGGAGGGGCTCTGGGATTCACTCATTCTTTAAGAAATTGGTACCTGGGGTAACAGTGAGAAGATCAAGTTGACTGGCGCGTGGTGCTGATCACATCACCTCCAAAATGTCACTGAGATTGTTAACGTGTGGGCCATATCTACACACACCCCATGTGCATTCAACGCATGTTGCATGCAGGGGTAGCTTTACCTTCTTGCTTCTTGATTATTATCAAATGCAAAAAGGTATTTTACACTAAATCTGCAAGGCTACAAACCTCGCGCTCTAGGAACAAACTTTCAAAACGGCGTGCATCAAGCAGGTGGAGAAGAAATAATATTCGTTGTACTCTAGTTGTACGCAATGATCTTTTTATTGGAAGAAAGGTTCCGGTACTCTTCAATTTGGTTTATCATTGTTGCTCTGTTCATTATATGAATTGAGGACTAAAAGTGGAAAACGTTGTAAGTGCCAAAAGCGAAAGTGTTGGGAAATCGCATCGTTCCGCACATCACCCCTTAAGAACGTGCACACTAGTGACCTCTTTACACGCCCTTTGAACTACTTAGAGGGCTACCAGCCATATTTTACATTTACCACATTATAAAGCATGGCACATTTCATAGTTTAACGTGGAAAACGGTGTTTGAATTATTGTGGCACTTACAGCGTTTACCAATTTTAGTCTTCAATTACTCAAAATATTGTGCTATAGGATCATAAATGATTGTGCATCTCGTAGTTACACACACATTTGTTCCGTTACAATAAAATATCATTATTTTTACATTACCGGTACGGTGTACAGTTAGAATAAAAGCACTATATATATGGGCATGGGAGGGATTAAAATTGTGATAACTGTTAAGTGTGCATAATATCTGAATCGATATTCAATTGTTTGTAAAGTTGTTATTGATGAAATTGGGAGTTCAGCCATCTTAGAAATGGTTATTGTAAGTTTAGTATTAAATCGTTATTTTGTATCCTCGTTTTTATCTTTATACTGTGAAGTATCTACGTGTGCGAATCAATTAACCTCTGCGTGTGAATACACGACAATAACCTGAGCGGTAATCGCATTTCCACTTTGAAGTGTTGGGTTGAGAGACTAAAATCTAGTATAGAATGCTTGTATCTTCAACAGGGGTTGCGGGGGTTAAGTCAAAGGTGACTGTGTCTGAAGTACGCCGCAGGCTGCGTGCTTGCATACGTAACCGGGGGAGGCAATTTTAAGAGGATTTGTAGTTTTTGTAACAGTTAATTCTGACAACATGGAATCATGAGAATGGTAAATAACATTATTATTTCACTCATTTTCGTCCCTTTATTTCTCACAACCGACAACTTCTTTTCACTTTACAAAGAGGTCTACAACGCGCCTACTTCGCTTTTTATTCAGATTTTTCCCCCAACCCGTGTGTCAGTTGACGACATTTGTATATTTTTGGAGAGCTTATGAAACGAGGAAGTTTTTTTCCGTAATTTTTACGCTAAGTGTGTTACCAATTTTTTGAGTAATCCTCTTCGATTTAAACGATAATTTCCAAATTTCTTTATGACGTGTGCACCAATGACAGTTTCTTTCTGTGAGTATGGGAATTATGGGCTTGAATTTTTTCCCCCAGTAGTCACTCATTCGTCAGCTGTTAGCAACGTGTCGATTAAATGTCTAGGGTGTAGTAGTTTTTTCACAATTATTAGTTTTTTGGTCCCAAGTCGGAATATTTCACGAAAATCTACAAACTGCAATAACTCGAAACCCATTGATTTCCGACCCCCGGTGCATAGGGTCAAATTTATTGGAAATGTGCTCTAGTATTACCCCTTTCCAGGAATAGGTCGAATTACCAATCACCCTGTATATATATATATATATATATATATATATATATATAGTGTGTCTGTGTGTGTGTGTGTGTGTGAGAGAGAGAGAGAGAGAGAGAGAGAGAGAGAGAGAGAGAGAGAGAGAGTAAGTGTGTATCTTATTATTTGTTATTTTTTTCACTGTTTGGATTTTCAGATATAGTAGTAGTAACGTCGTCGCCTTGTAATCAAGAGGTGCCGGATTCGATAACCTGTGGAGGCACACAGTGGTTCGGATTACACTTTAAACTGCAGGTCCAGTGCAGATTACCCTATCTGTGCACAAAATGCAGTTAAAACAAAAACTAAAATTAAAACTCTTTTTCTTTCACTGTTGATATCCTGATATAAAATAGAATTTATTCTGTATTCAGGATTTTAGAAATAAATAAAAGAATATATTCCTAAGTATCATTTCCTTACAGGAGAAACATGATGATATCTAAATAAAATGGTTACTACAACTAAAATTTTACGTTTTAAGTTGCAGTCATATCCTGTAGCCTCAAGCAGAAGAGAAGGGGCACGGGGTTAGGGGGTCATGCGTGTTCTGACACAAGAAACATCTGTTTCGCTTCATCTCGATAGGTCAATCAACAGCAGCTGTTGCTCGGCGTGTAGCAGATATAAATTACAGACAGGAGGAACAAAAGGACGCGTGCGAGCAGCATACTTCACATCCCCCTCCGTACAATGCAGCTTTGCATGCAGCGTAGTTTTCAATTATTTTATTTCTCTCGCACAAAATCACATTACGCTCGATTTCGAATGAATGTTAAACACCGCAACTGTATTGTTTTACGATCGTGCATTCATTGCTGCAGCATTTTATACCATTTTCCTCAATGACGTCACTCGATCGATGAAGGGTTGGCAGTGCTCTAGAAATTATGGGTTCAGCTCAGGCACGTATCTAGAAATATGTTTCGGGTGGGTCCGAACCAAGTGTGTCAGGAATAATAATAATAATAATAATAATAATAATAATAATAATAATAACAATAATGTTTAAATTAAAATATTTTTTATTAAATCAAATTAATACTAATTAAAATACATAAATTAATATGATATTATTATTACACGAGTAGGTAAAAATACTATAAGAATAGAGCATATTCATTACGTAGCATACCTGTAGTTAAGGTCGGAATAAATTACATAAAAACAAGTGCCCTGGGAATGAAATTAATGTCAAATAGATGAAAAATTGAATACTTATCGAATAACAAAAATGATGTTAAATGTAATTGGAGAAAAGTAAGTTTCTGATTAAAATTGTATGCACATTTTGAATAATAGTGTACATAAATCATCTTTGTAATGTCATTCAAAGCCGTATGATCCCAATATAATCCTTGCCTTCTAAAACGTTCAGAGGAAATTAATAACCATCGATTATGCAACAAATGCTAATATTTGCATTACTTAATTTTAGTACTTGGTAAGTCTTTCGGGGGTCCGGACCCCCTAAATACGTCCTTTCCGTTCTTCAAAGCCCTATGATCCCAATATAATCCTTGTCTTCCAATAAGCTCAGAGGAAATTATACAACAAATACTAAATGAGTATATTTTCATTATTAAATTTTCGTACTTAATAAGTCTTTCGGGTGGGGGACGGGATCCGGACGCCTTAAATACGTCCATCTTGTCCTTCAAAGCCCTATAATCCCAATATAATCCTTGTCTTCCAATAAGTTCAGAGGGAATTATACAATATACTACACGAGTATATTTTCAATATTTAATTTTAGTATCTACTTGATAAATCTTTCGGGAAGGTCCGGACCCCCCCGAACTCCCCTTAATACGTCCTAGATTCAGCTGTAGGAATAAGTGAAAACGAATGGATGAAAAGTTGATTGATTGATTTTGGTTTCTGCCGCTTTTCGCTAATCGCGAAGAGGAGGATGAGGGATAATATGATGAAAATGATGAAGGGCACTTACAATGAACTCCCGTGCTCTAGTCGGTATTCGAACCCTGGGAATGGATGAAGGAAAAATATCAAACACACAAGGACAGCACAAAAAATAAGCTCCACAAAGGATACTGGCTGAGAGTCCAGACACCAGAGCCTCAGCAGTCAGAAAAATGCAGTCCAGGGTGCATTACGTGGAAGGGAAGTTGACATTTTGATGTCGTCACTTAGGGCCACCCCTTACATAACACCTAACATATTTTTGGTGGTGTTATTAACTAAGGGTCACCCAATATACTTTGATCCTTCACCGCCACTGTCGCAAAAGCATTTCCTGTTATTGCAGTGGAAACAAGAACAAAAGGCCACAAACTTATATTTCCAGGTTAGTTGCCAGCTCGGGCTGCAAGTCGCAAACTTGAGAACTTTTCGCGGCCCGGTATAATTGATGCCAGGGCCCGCCATCGGTCTGCGGGCAGCGGTTAAGAACAACTGCTCTACAGACTCCTACCACGGAGTAGCTATCGGTTATTTCATTGTAGACCGCAAGTCTTGTCTTCCAGGTATGTGAGTTTCAAGTCTTTGCGTGTCTGCATGATTCGAACTGTCCAAAGTGACAAACCAATAATACAATAATCACTAAAAAGTACAGTGTGAAAAGTAATACAAAATAAGCATCGTGAACAAAATGAAACAAGATCACGAAATTGTTATTTCGCTGTGAGGGTAATTCAACGAGTTGTTACATGAAACCTACAACGCCTAAATATCACAAACATTATGCTGTTAGCAACGTGTCTATATTTCATCCAGCGCTAACTAACACAGGAACATAACCCTACGAGGAAAAATTTCTCGTTCAGAGAGTTGTTAACAAGATGAAACGACAATCCGTTAATTTATTTCCGACAACAAACAGGAAAATATTCCAGAGAGCTGTTTACACCTGCGCTGTAAATGTTATAGCAGAACTGTGTTATTTTACACGTTCTGCTGTTTACGTATAGTTGAAAACGGATGTTTATAACACTGCAGATTCCAGTGGCGTGCCCAAAGAGGGTTGTGGGGATTAACCCCCCCCCCCACGCACACACACCGGGTTCAATACCCGGTGGAGGCACATAGTGGTTCGGAGAACACTTTAAATTGTAGGTCCAGTCCCAATTAGCCTTGCTGTGCATAAAGTGGACTTAAAACACCAAATCAATCAATCAACATACATATGGCGCACATTTATTTTTAAAAAACATCAGATACCTGAAAAGACGTTAAAAGTTTTAAAAAGAACTGAAAAATAATAATTTGTAATATGCTTCTTTATTTTCTTCTTAATCATGAATATAAGTGTGAAGAATGATGTGATGGAAGTGATAAGAGGAAGTGTAATGGGAAAAATGATGGCCATACCGAGACTCAAACCCGGAAAAGGTTAGTCCTGGGATCGAATCCCGACCTGGGCATGGATGCTTCTGAGTCTCCATTCACCAATTTCATCATATCATCACTCATCCCCATCTTCGCAAATTTGCAAAAAGTGGCACAAAAAGCGAAGTAAAATAAAGCAAATAAAAAAAATTAAACCCGGAAACTTGGGAAACGAGATCATGAGTCGAGATCGTATGGAGCTAGTGTTATAAGCACCACATTCCACGCTGGCCTTTACCGATTTATTAGAGGCTGGTGTGTCCCAGGGCCGCTCCATGCAATATCCATCCCAGTAATCGAACCCAGGTCTTCTGCATGGCAGGCAGACGCCATACAGCCTTTATCACCGCCACTCTTGTATAAAAGACACTCATTTATAATAAGGTGTAACATCATTGATAAGAATAAATCAAATTAAACCACGTGGTACTCCACACAAAATTTGTTTTGTGGAAGAAAGTTCTCCAATTTCGACAAAAATGTTATGTTTTCTAGAAAAATCGAAAATTAATTTCGAAAATGTGGGGACAACATAATTAAGTCAAGTTTATAAAGTAAGAATTAGCTGTTAACAGAATCAAACCCGACAGTGAAATATCAATCTGAGATTGCTTGAGTATGTTTGATTTAATTAAGTCTACTAACACCAACAATGGTAGATCTTTTTCTATCCATGTTGGTAACTGTCTATTACCATGTGTATCAAATTTATACACAGGGTGTCTCCTGTGTATCAGATTGATACACAACTTAAAGGCTTCGTGTATAATTCGTATACACAGATGTTTGAAAACAACTGTGTGTATGAAACTACATGGTGTGTATAATTGTTATACACGCGGCTAAAAAGTGTATTATGTAGGCCGTGTGCATAATAATTATACACGACATCAAATCAGCTCCGGTCTCTCACAAGAAAGTTCAAATTTCGGCCTGGCAGTTAAAGTGTTAAAAAGATAATACAAAAGTCAGCAATAATACGTTTAGAAATATTTGGCATATCATGAAAAATAGTTGTAGATGTATAATTATTAATTCTATTGAGTTTTCCCACCTTTGCGTTTTGTTACTAAAACCATTCTTCCAGGTATCCTGTGATGTGCCTTCACGCCACTGGGAGATGCCGTTGCTCCTATCGTAGTATAAGCGAGATGACTCAACCAGGCTACTGTGAGCCTTCTCAAGGTTGGAAATAACTGTAAAATGTAATAAAACTTCATCTACAGGTGTATCTCTCATGTATGCTTTTACATACACCATACAAGATTATATTCTTAAACTGGATCAGATGAAGAACACCATTCTTGTATCATTTACAATCACAAAAACAACAACGCGATCACAAATAGGATGAAAGTTTGCATTAAAATTCACTCCAGTTCACTCACAAGACGCCAAAAAATGAAGAACTGTTCAGTGGACTCCAGTAGCGGGGATTGGGTGCCAAAATTGGGAAGGGGCAAGGACAGCTTAATTTCTCTTGGCAGACTTAGTGCATAACATTAAGAGACCATAGTGCGGGGGGAGGGGAGTGGCAAAAGTTGCCACCTGTAATCGCCGCCACAGGTGGACTCATAATCATCTCACAATGTTGTTGACAATTCTGTTTCTCTTTATAGCACGGAAATTAGACAGACGGACAGACATATCCAGGTCGGTCCATACTTTTGAAGCAACGATTTAGAAATGTAACCTTCCATGCAGTAGTTTATGATGCAATTTCAAATCAGGACAAAGATTTGTTTAACTAAATAACTTTTTCTGTGACACAATAAATATTTAATTAAATACCCAGAAAATGAAACATTAAACTTCAGTGCAATAATCAAAGGCATTACGATTTTGATAATATTATATTTACTAACGAATCGTTGTAAATTTTTATTACCAGTTGCATAAAACATTTTTATTACTAGAAATATTTATTAATAGCAATATAAATACATCAGTTTGTATTCAGCTGGAAACAATGGTATTCACAACAAAAGAGTTATTCTCCTTCAAGCGTAAGTTTCTGGAGAAGAAACTTAAAAAAATAATAATGAATTTGTTTATTTCTGTCTTTGTTATGTTCTGATTGTGAGCCAAATTTACAGGAATTAATTCCGGAACAAAATTTTATACTCAGTCCGTCGCTGGGTTGGTAGAAAGCAGCACAAAGAAGCAAAAATAAGAAAAATCTTTCATCAGCTTTTCTCGTTTTCAGTGAAGAAGATAATGATATTCCAGTGTTTTGTTGCGGTAGCATTGTTCTTAATATCCTGAACTTTTTACGAGAGAAACTGGCAACTTTATTAGGCAAATCTCGGCGAAAGAAAATCCCCTAAGGGCTTGTGGTTTCTTCTTCCGCAAGAGATCTTGTGTTTTGTTTCGGTCTGGTCTGTTCACGGTGGCCAGGGGCTGTTAAATGAGACGATGAGAATGAATAACTTTAAAAGCTTCATAGCACGCGCCCTTTCCTAATGGAGACGACCACTACAGCAGAGGAAGGGGGTACCAGAAAATGGAACCGCACGAACTTCAAGAATCAAATTACTTGGAAAATAAATAGAAATCTCTCGCCCAAGAGGGGCCAGAATGATTCGGTTAGGCCCCGAATGGTTCCAGTAGCGAAACACCACGACTTGAGTCCCGTTAACATAATTCCCGAGCACAATAAGGTGATTTTTGGAGACGCGTCCGACGAAATGGAGAAATTTTTCTTCATCTTCTTCTAAAGAGTTTCGAGCCCTGGAAAGAAGCGAACTCATTATAGTAGCAGACCGTACCATATGTATATCTTCACTAAATTTATTTGTGGGCATTGCATACTGCAGTACGGTAGCCGAAGCTCCGCCTTACCATCATTCTGCTTTTCACGAACCCGCATTTGATGTTCCGGGTTCGGATTGCATCCATGACATCGGTTTCCTCGTGTTTTTTTTATCGTCGTTAGGAAAAGCGATGTATTGTTTGAGCTCTTGTTTTAAATTCACTTTAAACACAGATAGTCTAATCGGGAATGGGATACAAACCGCTATGTACATTCACTGGGTATCGACCCCGGAACTCCTTGATTACAAGGCGACGATGTCATCACTATATCATCGAGGAGGCCACACGAAGCCCTGTAAAACTATATCTTCAAGGCATTTATGTTTTGAAAAATAAAAAAAGTAAAATCTACCATTTATTAATAAAACTTCGTATGGAACATAAATTATATTGTGTTGAATTTATTGTGTAATAAATATCACTAATACCTAGGTATATAGAAAACAATATATTTATAACTATATGTATATATCCTCCACAAAACACATTAGCCTAGCTATTTCCCTGGCGAGGCCCCTCAAACTACAGGGGTCTATGAATGACATACGTCGCATACCCCTAACGACGGCCCTGGTTTTATCTCTTTATTATTCACATTCATTATCGCAATTAACTTAAAGAGATATAGGAACGGTGATAAATAATTAAGAAAATTCAAAACTAAAAGCCTAGCTTCAGAATATGGCTGAGTTGCACGGATGTCTACAAGCATCCGTGACTGTACATTCATACAAAACGCTTATGGTACGTACATTGAAAGGAAAACGACGGTGACACAAGGATCGGATGACAATGAATTAATTCTCCGGATCGGTGTCCGAGAGCGTTATGTGGTCGACTTTCGAAGTCGCCGGGTTCGAGTCCCGACCTGGGCATAAACTTCTTTGTGGAAGTCCCATCATCAATTTCAACTAAATCATCACTTATCCTCATCTTCGTGGTTAGCGAAAAAGTGGTAGAAAAGCGACGCTAATTGTCACAAATGATTTGATTCGCCTCATTATCAATAAAATTTCTCCTTATCCTGTATCCTTGCACAAAGACAACAAAAATTATATTGAAACGTACTAGAATTCATATTATCCCATGGACAAAAAATTGACATGAAAGGCAATTGAGTTCTGATTTTCGCTGAAAGTTTGAAGCCTCTGTTATACGCCTACAGAACAACCCATTCTGCCTAGACGTGGGCGAGTCTAGCTACAGACAATGACGTAAAATGTTATCGCAAAAACAAGGCGTCCATGCGCAATTTATGTTTTAATGGATCTGTGGTAACGTGTGGGAGTTGATTTAAAGCGGATTTGACTTTAGCAATGAAGCTGTTTAATTTTTCTTCACAAACCGTGTGGTTTTATTAAGTAAGAAACTTCTCTAGTTAGTTTCCAGATTTATCAGTCATATTGAATACATCGCTGAAGTAACAGGTGCCTCGGTGAGTTGATTAATCGACTCCCCATCTCACCATCGTAGGTTTTCAGTTCCGGCCAAGGTGTGTGCTTGGGTGTCAGTCTTGAGTGTTCCTTTTTCAGTTTTTTCTAATTTCTTCCTTCGTCATTACCAAAAGTGGCGGAAAGAGGACGCAAAAGTACTATAAATTCAAACCTCTGAACTTTACACGTTCAAGGGTAGTCGGTGAAGTTTATACCCCCTCCCCTTTTTCAAGCTTTGCTAAGAATAAATATTTAATACTTGGACAAATAGAAAATGTAAAAATAGGTGCTATATGTCACACGCCTTAGGGATTGTGCGAATAAAGTAGTCGATTCATGATCTCATAGGTTTAAGCTTCGACTTCCTACCTCAACATAAGAGTTCATTTGTAGGTGTTGCTTTATGGATTTACTTTAATAGCCGTGGGTGTTCTTTGTGAGTGTCCCTTCATCAATTTCATGACATCAGTGCTCATCATCATCGACGAGCTTAGCTAAACACTGGCAGAAAAGTGACGCTAAATAATAAAAATAAAAAAATTCAAATATCACTCAGAATTTTTTTCTCCCTGAACAAAAGTATTTTGCAACGATGATGCTACCGCTGGCAACACTCGTGTGCAAGTCTATGGGCCCCTCTATAAAACGAAACGTTTCTGAAGGGGGATGATTTCACATCGACTAAACACAAGCCTCCATGTCTGTATGCAATTTGCTTCCCTCTACGCCCTAGCAGGTAGGCTCAGCATGCAATCTTCATGCCTCGCAATCGATAGCTGAAAATCTACGGAGATAATTCTGGTTCACTGGATAGCGCCGCTGGAGTATAGCTAAAATTCCATTAGCTAATTGCACCCACGCATTTCTTGCGTAATTATCCAGCTTATCAGATTACGCACATCCCTGCACGCAGGGCACAGGTGATTACAAGCGTTCCCTCGGTGTCAGAGAACCAGGTAATTTCTTCCCCCTGGATATTTATCTATAAATTATTCTTATTTTAATGATACAAGGCCAATTTTGTAACGAACCTGAGAGTTTAAGGTTTTATATTTGTAAGAAGTTAAGATTTTTAAAATGTTTGTTACTTCAAATAATGTGCAAGCTGTCACAGACAATTATAGTTAGATTGATACAGTTGTAGTTGGAACTTTTATATATGTTTATAAATACGTCAAAATCTGTTCGTATTGACGTCACTTTCTCATCTCAGCAGAGAAAGTGAACCCACCTGAAGGTTTCTCACCTGACGACAGACTGAGTTTGAAAAACAGGTGAAGGTGAAGGATCAATAAGTACTTGGAAACAGAGAGAATTCAAGTATAGATTTTAGGTTTTCTTCTTGCCGATAAGTTGAAAGTAAGGAATTAATTATGTACTTTGACTTTCGCTATATGTGAGTGAATTGCCCAACGTTAGTATTGAATGTTCTAGTGTTTTATTGGTAAGTGATTATGAAATATACGCGATTATAAAACTGCGTATAACTTTGAAAACAGTGTTGTGTTTCTTTTCTACCCAGCAAGCCCTGATGATTTCCAAAGATTCTCATGTTCCCGACTAAAGGAGTAGCGGACTAACTTCGGAACGACTGGTGTCCAACTGGAGGACGTTGCAATGTACTAAACAATATGTATTTTAATTATATTCTTAGTTCAATGATGCAATGCTAATGAGTTTTTTATTTTTATTGTAGTGTAATGAAGTGTATTTTTCATTTTTACTTTGGTGTAGTGATGTAATGTATGTTATGATGTACTAAACTAAATACTATTTTATTTTGTATCTTGACGTTTTCTATGCCCTTCAATGAAGGGTCAACGGAAGAAAAGAAAATTCAAATTCACATATTTTACCTGCTGTTAACGTGATACATATATACTCAGTTTTGTGCATTTTTTTCTTCTACTATAGGTAGTTATTTTGAAATTTATTGAATATTTGTCCTAAAAAATGTAATTAGGCTTAAATTAGTAGTGGACAAGCTGACATAATTCATTCGAATGTTGTTTCCAAGTTCTGTCTCTTACGATTACTGCAATTTCTTCTTCCGTTAATTGATTGATTGATTTTGATATTTTTGTCACCTCAGCACATAGGCTATATTTGCCCGTCACGCAATACTAGGATATGCCCTTAACTAAAATAAAATTGAATATAGACCCCTAACAAGGAAATAAAATATTTGTGTTAAAAATTTCCTGATTCAACATTTGAAACAAATTCATTCATTCATCGCTTAACACGAGCTAAAACTACAATCTCTGAGGACTAAAATAGTTTTACCTATTAAAAGCTGTGGCTGTAAAGGGACTCTCAGCACACAGATTGATAAACACAGGAGAGCACAGTTCTGCGGAGGATTATACTGGTCGTAGCTGCAAACGCCAGAGCCTCGTTGGCCTGCAATATTGCAGTTATCGGGGTGTACTACGTGGAAGTGAGGTTGACTTTTATGTGCCTTACCAGGAAGTAGCTCCTTACACCCCTCTTGGTTGTTGCATACAGTGGCGTGCTCGGGAAGTTCTTACCAAGAGGTTTGACCTTAAGCGAGGTAAGCCTTACATTTTTAGTAGTCAGTCCTATATTTATACTATAGTGCAACGTTTTTTTAGAAACTGTCGGTTATGTCTCTTGAAGTTGAACTTCAATTTTGTACTTTTTCAATTACGATGGAAAACTATGCAATGTAGAGATGTGAAAGTGGTGCCAAAATGTTTGAAAACTAACCAAGTTTATTTGTTGCAGGTTTCAGTAATGTAGCTGTAGTGTAGCAGTGTCAGTGATAAGGAATCCGGAATTAATGGCATCTTTCCATACAATGTTTCTTGGACTTGACAGGATTTGGGAATGAAGATAAATTTCACTTTTTAAATACCAACTTATTGATGGCAGATTTTCTAGACGAAAGAATTCTGTGCATTTGAAAGTTCCTCTGCACTGTTATTGGTGACCGGGTCTCGTAATACCAGAGGACATCCTGAGCTTTTTCCTGATTTGTGAACATTTCCGGTTTTCTGGGCACTGACACTGCTACACTACAGCCACGTTACTCAAACCTGCAACAAATAAACTTGGTTAGTTTTCCAACATTTTGGCACCACTTGCACATCTCTACCTTGCATATAGCGGATATGAATAAAGTTTGTAATCAGGGAAAGACTTCTGGGACACCCGGTATTTCATATACGATATAACACTGAACGTTAGGGATTGTGCTGTACGGCCCTCAGAATTATGGAGAGACAATTAATATGGCTGAACCATAGCTAAAACATATTCAGGCATGGTATTTTATTTTTCTCCTCTCTTAATAAACCTCGAGCTTTTCCTTTTGAGTTTGAGTTTTTTTTCTTTCAAGTTCACGTTATGCACAGATAGGTTAATCAAGGCTGGTCCTACAGTTTAACATGAGATCCAAACCATTATGAGCCTCCATCGGGTATCGAATCCGGGGACCTCTTGATTACCAGGCGACAACGTTACCACTGCGCCATCTCGGAGGCCCCTTTTGATAGGGAGTGGCCCAAAAGTTTGTACGTAAGACTATATTTCCAATAAATCTCCAACTCAGACCCTTAACATTATTGATGAAGCTATTAATATGATTTTATTTGGTTTTAGTCTCCATTAACACTTCACAAGACCAGAGGAAAATTGTTCAGTAAACTCTCGATCAGTATCCGTAATCAGAAATTCATTACTTTATCATGTAGAATTTGTTCAGTATCTAGAACGATCTCACAATGGTTTGATTACATTGACGGAGACAAAACCTGAATGGTTCCCTTGCATATTTTACCGTGTAATGAAGGCACATTTATGGATGTTGGGGTGTGATCAAACCAACACGCTCTGTCCACCTTTACCGCCCAGGTGCCCATTTCTTTGAGACTGGGTGAACCCCGGCCCTCTTTATGCAGGGACAAGGACGGAGAATTGCGATCTTAGATCACCCACCCCGAGAATCGAACCAGGGACTTCTGTAGTCAGACACCCTACTGACTAGACCACCGCGGCTCCATACCCGAATAGTAAGTAAGTAAAATGTATTTCATTCCAGTCGGTTGGGCGTCTGACTGCTAGAGACCCGATGCACGTCCCCGGCCTTGTCCCTGCATAAAACGGCTCTGGCGCTCACCCAGCCAGCCTCAAAACAGTGGTTACCTGGGGGCAACCCTGGGGGGTAAAGGCGGCCGGAGCGTGGTGCTTATCACATTGCTAGGGAGCGGAAGTTGATGACCTAAAAAATGTAGGTATATGACCTATAGAATGTCCTTAAAAATGGGAAATAATGACGTAAAAATGGCAAAAAATGACCATTAAATTTGTTAGTTTCAGGTTAAAAATTGAAATGAAAAGGAAATTAAACAATCCAGCCTCTCCATATCTGATCTTAAATCTGACTTTGCCCGAGACGTACACCTGGTAGTTTCCCCCGACACAACAAAGACTGTCGGCAGTTCAGCATTTCTTTTGCACGTAAATTGCAATCCTGCGAGATAAATATAGGCCTATGTTCACCTTGGTGAAAAGACTCAAGAATATTACCAAAATGAAAGAAGTGACAAAATATGACGAAACAATACACCGAATATTGCGAAAAATGAAGGGAAAATGACCTAAAACCTAAAAATTGGCAAAAAATGCACTGTAAAATTACCTTTTTTGGGTTCTAGACGAAGTGTAATATTGTGTATATTTAATGGGCATCTTGTACGAGATGTCAGAAAAAAGATGACATTTCATCAACTTCCGCTTCCTACATATTACCTTCAAAATTACCGAGATCGAGAATGTCTGCCCCCCCCATCTAAATGTGCCTTCATGGCACGATGCTATATCCACGGGGAACTGTACCTTTTTACCTTTCCTTTTCTAACTTGGAACAAACAATGGAATTCTCTAATGGACACTGGCCGATCTTACAAAGTCAATGCGCACAACCCTTCTTGGGCTCTGGAAGGACGAAAATCACTGGTGTCACCTCCAATTCGAAAACTAGTGGCAGATTCTTTTCATAATTTTTGCAGGGCAGTGCTCTGAGTTTGCAGAAGTTAGCGTCGCCTAATGGGGAGCATTGTTCGCGAATTGCGGTTCTCCTCTTTAATGCGTGGGCCAACTTTCAGAGGGTGCGTGCGTCTTCGTTTTACGATCTTCTCGTAGCAACTGGGAAGTGGCAAGCTTCTCTGCCTTCCCCTCTTGCCGTAAATTTGATTATCTGTCGGGGACACAATTCCGCGGAAAGTCTTCCTGATCAAGTTACGGGTTGTTTGTCGCAGTTCTTCCTCTTCTTCAATTTCGTCATCTGTGCCATGGAACAGGCCATCCGATTCTCCTTTATTTCCGCTCAAATTCACGCTCCCTTGGAGAACATGTGTGAACACACGGAAACCCTGTAACGACCTTGAGTGGTCTCCACATAACATATGATGGTCGCCATCAGGGTTGTGCAATTACGCGTAAAAAATGCGTAAAATGCGTATAAAATGTAACTACCTAAACAAAATCGAATTAAACATAAAAATGTATATAAAACATGATTTTTTCCATGGGTTTTATCATGTATGGGAGTTGGAAGTGGTAAAAAACAAAAAATAGGCTTTAAAAAACTTTCATTCCGAATCTGTATATACCCTTATACTGGAAGTTTATAAACAGACGCATTCAGATTCACATCATAATTAGCCCATGAAAGTGTATAATACACATGAAAAAAGAATTTCAAGCTGTTACTAAAACTTTGAAATCCAATTCAAATAAATTACCGTTAGTCGTTAGGTTATAAATACAGGTACTGTAAGACGTATATATCAACAGGTTGATCAATTTTTAAAAATATGAAAGAATAGTTCAATTTTTAAAAATCTGTTAGTGAGAGCGTGAGGTGGCTACATAAACAATCTTAAGAAAATGATGATTTTGTGCTGAAATATTTAAGAAAATTAAAGTTTAAAATGTAATGTAATTAAAGTAGTTTTATATTACTAATTTACGAAAGAAAATTAGTTTTTTCATATTTGCGTAAAAAACTGATTTTCTACGCCAAGGAAATTACAAGTAAATTACGCGTAATTTAGGTAAAAAAACGTAACGAGTAAATTACCTTGCCAACCCTGGTTGCCATGTTCAAATTGTATTAAAATTGCCATGACATGTGTTTTAAATAGGGTTAAGCCGATACCAGCACCGATTTATCGCTATCTGTAAGGATCGGTTGAAATCTTTTCACCCATACCATCTGATACCGTGATTTTTATGCGGTTGGAAGGTCGTTCAGGAGCAACATTTGTCATTTTCAAAGGTTCATTCACCCTTACTTTTGCCAGGTTGGAAGGCCAGCACAAGATGTTCCAGGTAGATTTTCCGAGAAACGCTGGATAAACCTCCCATCCTCCTGGAAATTAGATGATTAACAAGATCAAAGGCGTAAGTTAAGTGAACGCTGCACATAAACTTCTCGAAGGCATTAACTGCCTGGTAAAGGCTATGAGGAAATTAAACAAATCGGGAATCTCTGGAGCAAAAGAACGAACACAAGTCTCTGCGCAAGTTCTGACTCTAGAAGGCTCGACCAATGAACGCCTGAGAGGTAACTTAATTGTATGTAGGGGGAGAAATGGACTCCAGCTACCAGGAGTTGGCAGCAGTGTGCACTGCTTCGCTCCGCCCACTTTCTTCCTCCCTTTCTCTCCCATTATGCGCGACCTTGCTCCAGAGATTCCCGGGATAGAGTATAAATAAGATTATTGCCCTTCCCACTGACGCCTCACTGCGAGAAATACATTGGATGGTCCCTTGCCTCGCCTTTTCTTCGAGACTTGGAGTGCAGTGACGTCATATCACAGATAAACTATACTCTGTCCCGGCTATCTCTGAAGCTAGGCCGCGCATAACGGCAGGGAAGGAGGGGAAAGAAAATCGAGTGGGCAGAGCGAAGCAGTACACGCTGCTGCGAATGATGGTAACTGCAGTTGCTTTCACCCCCACCACGCAATCCCATTCCCTCTCACGTGTTCAATGGTGGAGCAGTCTCACGTCACTATTTGCGCAGACTTGTTTCCGTTCTCTTGCTCCAAATATAATTGCGACAGACCTTAAAGCATGTATAAACGGTGGAAACGTGCTAACGGGTTTTTCTATATGCTTTGTAAATAAACTTGACTGAAGAAACGGTGTAACTTTCTCCTCTCCCAGCAAGCTCTGAGATACTTCAATCTTTGTTTCTACGATTGATTGATTGATTTAGTTGGCGTTTTAAGTTCACTTTATGCACAGTAAGGTTAATCGGGACTGGACCTACAGTTTAAAGTTGGATCCGAACCACTATGTGCCTCCACCAGGTATCGAACCCTGGACCCATTGATTACAAGGCAACGATGCTACCACTGCTCGGGGAAGCACGTTTCTACGATTGATATACAGTTAGGATACATGCGTAAACTTTTGCCACGCAAACTGAGTCCTGTGGTCGCATTTCATAGAATAACAGTTGGATATTAGCCAATCGCAAAGATTGTTTTTAACTCCACTTTATGCTGAGGCTAATTAAGACTGGACCTACAGTTTTTAAGAGCCTCCGAAAACACCGGTCCTTGTGCTACCACAGGTGGAAAAGGTGTTTATCACTGAATGCGCAGAAATGTCTCTCTTCCACGTAATAATCCCACGGTTGCATTTTGCACGCTAAGGAGGTTCTGGCGCCTAGACCCACAGTCCTTAAAATCTTCTATAGGGATATGTATTGGTTCCATCATTCATGTCATCACTACACACCCCATTAGCAACAAATTGTCAGAAAAGAGACGTGCAGTTAACATAATCGACAACCATGTGCCGCAACCGCGGTTCGTACCCGCGACTCCATGATTACCCTGCGTCAGTGTTAGTGTGGAGAAGGTAACTTGGACATTTCTTTGGCCTTTACTTCACCCTCCCATACTTCTTCCCGCTGAGAATAACGCTATATGAGGCAATGGAAATAAGCGACGAAAGCAAAAATGTAGGTTGTTCTAGGAAGTTGAAACTAACGATTTTTTTCCACATTATTGATGAAAGTCAAACATGTAGTTTTCAGGAAAACTATTTACTAGTTTTGGTTAGTAGTGTGGCCAGTAGAGGTGTAAGGCACAATATGTTCACGAGGGCATGTGGTTAATTCTCAATTTGCCAGTGCTATGTTTTTCCATATTTTCCCCTGCATATTATTTTTTTAGGAAGTATGAGACAAAATAGCGATATTAAATTTCCCACTGAATATGAAACCTCTAAATAGCAAGTCTCACATTATAACAAAAAAAAAAGAACAAAACCCTGCACATATGGATTCATCATGTTAGCCCTGTAATATTACCCGAATAAAAAAGTAATTACAGTCAATTAGATTGTAATTGGAAATAAAGTTTAAATGCAATATTGAGTAAGTATGGCGTGTATCGCAATTCAAAAACCACTGGAAACAAAACGAAAGCATTGTACATCTAATGTAAACACATAACATGGAAACAATGGAAGCTTTTGTCGCTAAATTGGCCAAAGAACATGAGGAAGAGAAGGAAGTGTCGGTATTATTATTATAATTATTATTATTATTATTATTATTATTATTATTATTATTATTATTATTATTATTATTAGGCATTTCAAGGAATAAAATTGAGTTAACATTTCATGCAAATAAATTACTAAGGCGTACCGAGAGATTGGATTGGAGTCCAATCTCTCACCTTTGAAATAATATTATTAATAAGAAAATCTGAAAATCATATTTCATTTTTATTTACATTATATACAGTATTCAACATCTTCAATGCCAGTGGCACATGTGCATCATTTTGGGTTTTATCTCTGTGCCTATGACGTACTATCTTTCCATTGTCGAATCGAATGCATGGGCGTATTAAAGGGGGTTCAACGGATCCAACCCCATCCCTTATAGTTCATTCAGATTACCTGTTCTATCCACTTGTTCATAAAAATGTATTCGTACTTATTTCATTCTCCTAAATTCGAGACGTATAGAATTAGATAGGGATGGGAAGGAAATTAAGTAATTCCACACACCAGATGAGACTACAGACCAAATGTCTGCAATTTCATGATAGTTTCGGAATTTCTGCGATAAGAAAGTGCATTGGGACTGTCAAATCAGTTATAATTTTTTTTTCCTATCGAGTCTCACCGTAACATTCTCAAGTTGCTTAATCCAAGATGAATAGAAAAGTATCAACACTAAGCAGCGTGACTTGTGGAAATGTATTCACTAATTGTAGAAACTTTACAGACTTTATTCAGCAAGCTCTTCAGTTCCTTCGCTCTGAAACCTTCGGGGAGTTTGAAACATCTCCACTTGCTCTAACCAAATTGTTTAAATGCAGTGCAAGATTATGTTGGGCACCTCAAAAGGTGAACTGTTCAGTACTGTAAACATGAGAGAATTCTAATAGATATTTTTAAAAAAACTAAGAGAGAGTTCTGAGAACTTTAATGGAATTTAATCCAAAGTAGAGAGACTACATAGAGACTATGATGAAGAAACGAAGAGACCTAGAACACCCAGCAGTCAAATCTGAGGGAACAATGCATCACCTCAGAACCCAAAATAATATTAAAAGGCAAACCTTCGTTGTTCATTTTTTAGTAGAATTGAACTCACGTTTCTCTGAACAAAGTCGACACATTGCAAAAATTGCAACAACTTAGTCCAAAAATGTGAAATGGCTATCACTCATTCATTGGAACAGTGTGTTAAAATGTTGGATGGCCTGGTTGATAGATTGGATTTTGATAGCCTGATCACAGCTAGACCTGCTATACGTCCCGGATTTTCCGGGACAATCCCAGTATGATATAATTTGTCCTGGTGTCCCGCATAGTTTCTTCGAGATGCACAAATGTCCTGGAATCGGGTGGGAAAGAAGAAATGATTAAGACTATACTTTCCTCAACTTTATTTATATTTAAATGAGTAATATTAAAATGCTCATTTTACTAAACAATCTAACTGTACATTGAACTGCTCCCTCTCGATAATACAAGAGTTATCGAGTTACAAAAAGATATTTGACTTCACGATACTTCCGCCGTCTGCTAGCAGCACATAGATCGTATCCGAAAGGTTGCAAGACCGTACTTGAAGCGAGCATCCTACGAGTGTAGTCTTGCAGTGTCGTCTTGAAGTCGTGAGCTGGAAGTGAAAGTCTTTCGAAATTCACTTCGACTTTTAGCCACATACGATCAGTAGATAAAACTGAGGACTCGTTGTTTTTCCCGCGTTTTAAACACTTGTCTCTCACCATAGAAATCAGATAGCTCCACACACTAGAAGACCTTCAACCAACAACTTGCTGGCCTAAACCTGGCTTTCTACCTCCTTGATTTGAAACAAATGAACAACGAATGCGGAAATCACGTGACCCAAGTTGCAACGATCCGTATTCCGAGTTATGGTCTCGATAGCTTGCGTACTTGTTGCTTTCGAACCGCACTAGATGACGTCTAGTGTTGCCCACGGGACGAGACGGGACAGGCTTTTAAAAATTCGAGACGAGACGAGATTGACCATGTGTCATAAGACAAACGAATATTTTCGAGACGAGACAGCATTTCCACGAGACTCCACGAGACGAGACAGGCCAAAGTCTCGTCTCGTGGGCAACACTAATGACGTCACTTCCGTGAAGACCATACTTCAAGTCTGTACTTCGTACCTTTCGGACACAGCCTGGCATATCTCCTCCATTGCATAGTAAGCTGTTTATTGTAAAGAGTCAGTGCTTGGGTGCCGCACTGTTCAGTCCGCAGTTCTCAAATAAAGATTCGACATTGTGAGAAAGCAGCTTAGTTCATTATGGCACCGAAAGGGAAGTAGGAAGTACTTCGAAGTAGATTTCTGTTTCTTTTTAAGAAATGTAAAGAATATGATAATGGATATGTACATACACACAACTTTGTCGGGTCCAGCACCACCAACAACACCCTACCCCACGCTCCCCAACAAGGTTCCGATCCGATTTTCACTTATGAAATATAATCATACCAAAAGTTGAACCCCCCCCCCCCCCTTTACGTGAACTATATATACGCCCATGATTGAATGGCATTGACGTTCTTATTTTTCCTCGTATCAAGAAATCGTTGTCAGCAAGCATACAATTTTCGTCATTTATTCTTGGTAACATTGTTAGTCAGAAAAAAAGGTAAAGTGCTCCCCTGTGCTATGCACCACGCCATGAAGGCGCATAGAGATGTGTGGAGTTAAAGCACCACACTTTCTTCCTCACGGCCGAAGGTGGCGGTGATTGTTACTTTATTAATACCGGCAGAAGTGACTAGTGCAGAAAAATACCATTACGTGGCGTTTTGTTCAGCTGCAAGTGAAAAAAAAATTGAGGCCTCCACAGGATAAAGAAGAACTGGAAGAATAATCACAACTGAAGATGATGTTCTAGCAACTTTAGAAGAGTTAGAACGAAGTGAACTAAGTGGGAAGAGAAAATCGAAAATGGAGTAACGATAATATTGAACAAATTGTGCATCAATATAGCCATTTTGATTTGTTATACTTTGTTATACAATGCTTTGCATAGTAATGTGTTACTCTGTTTTATTAAAACAAACAGGCAAAATATAGATAAAAGCGATTTTTGTGCAAATGTCAATATTGCGACAATAAAAAAGACGGACTTGTGCGTCAAGCGACAGAGAGTAATAAAAATTTACATTATATGCCGGTGACTCACTACATTTGACAACTCTGTTTCCAACCATGTGTGTTCCCTGGATGCTAAGGCAAGGAAGCTAGGTTTTTTGCATGCTAAATTTATATCATCCACACATTATTGCAATTCGTCATTTCTAATTGCCTACGAGGACTGCAGTGTTTGGGGGGCGGAGGGTGCTGCATTTATTTGGAAGGTTGCAGTGGAGATATAAAAAGTTATTGTCGAGCGAGTGAATCTCTTGAGCTCAATTTAAAGCGAGTGAACTTTCTTGTTTAATTCGAGCAAGTGATTAAGGTATATGAATATATATGGAGAGAGTTAAATAAAATAATTGATTAGGAAAGCTAACTCTTTGTTCTAATCATTTTTTGTTTGTTGTATTAATAATAGGGTACATGAAGACATGTGTTGTGTACCAGTAACATGTGTTTATTTACATAATTACAATTAATATCTAATCATTGATTGTTTTTCAAGAAAGGTTCTAGCATAAAGTAATTGCGAATGTAACTTTTATGTAAGATTTTAATTACAGTTTTTACACTTTCTTTTTAAGAACCAGTAACTGTAATTGTGATATATTTTTTTAAATGAGTAGGGGAGACCGGGGCATAGCGATCCCCTGGGGCAAAGTAATCCCTCCAAAAAAAATGCACTTTACGGTGCTGCTTTCAAGCGGAAAACATGTCAACTGCAGACCAGCCATCGTGAGTGTGTTGTAGCTGATGAGTGTTGCGGAACCTGGGCTGTGAAAAAGTGGCGATATATATATATATATATTTTTTTTTTTGGAAAGTCTGAACTAAGGTAAGCAGTTTACAATATCGTGTATTGTGAATTGCGTTATTGACCGAGTCTGCTGGTTGAAGCTTGTTGTGAGAGGGTAAAATATGAACGCTATACACATATGAATACTTCTGTTCTTTGACGCTGAGAATGGCCGCTGATATCAACACTGTTGTGGGGAAAAGCGATCCCTGAAAAGGAAGGATGGATCAAGTGCAATGGATGCAAACAATGGACACACGAAAAATGCGCTGGTGTGGAGGAACATGATAGTGCTTATACTTGTGACTTTTGTCTTGAAAATTAGGCTAAGTACACTTTCAAATTACGAACTTGTATTTCCTTAAAACAAATTTTTCTTTGTTCTTATTTTTTTCATATGAACCTGTTTCATATTTTCTTCTCTGAATGACACTTGTTTTCTTCAACGTGTTTGTAAGTTAGTTTCTTTTAATACATTTACTTTTTATTAATAAAATTAATTAAATCTATACTTAAAATCGTATTTGATAATAACATTTTGAAAAGAGATCACTTTGCCCCGAACCGGGGCAAAGTGATCCTTTTGCATTACCTTACTTTTGGCCAAATTACTTCTTAAATACACAATGAAATAACTTCAAACATATATCAATATAAGAACAAATGTTGTGGTATCAAAGGTGTTAAGTTTCAATGTATTCGTCGATTAACAGTGTTCTGTAGGAAGGGTCAAAGCTTAGGGGGATCACGCTGGCCCGGTCTCCCCTAACTCTAACTCGGTAATTTTTTGAACCAAGTAACCGAGTTACTTTTAAAAAATAACTTTCCAAACCCTGCTTATTATCTCATGAGCTGTTAACTCGCTTTAAAGCAGACTTTTCAAGAAACATGTTTCATGAAATCACAGTTCTCCACGAGAACCATAGCCAGTGTTTTTTTTTTCCCATAGCAGTATGTAATATTTCGCTGTCTTACTGTGTATATCTGGCCAAAATATCTGAATAATATCCAAGCTATGCATTTAGAAGAACCACTTGAATATGTGTATACTGGATGGTATTAAGATTACATACGCACAGTCGGGCATGACATATTTCTTCTACTCTTGGCAAAGAATCAGCAATACAGTTGGCAGAAAATATCCAGAGAGAAACTTCAGAATGTTCCTTCTTCACCCAAGGCACTGATATACAAACACAAACAAATATAGGCTTATGGAGATGGTTTAACGGCTCAAACCCCTCCCATTGGTTTAGTAAACAGTTTATGCTAATTGTACAATCAAAGAAACAATTTCTCAAAATTGGTAAAGACACTACATTGGTTGAAAAAGCTGTGAAAGTTATATTAATACGCGTAGCACATACATAGACACACATAAAAGTAGGCGTTTTAGGAATACCAAAGTTAAATGTAAAATAATGGTCAATATAATTAATGTACAGTCACCGGCAATGAAAATGGCACACCTAGATTCGGCCCTACAATGAGTTATGTGTGTTGCCTAACTCTACTTCGATAAGTGGATTTTAATAGCAAATTTGCAATGCCAGCTTCCATCATCGCCGTACAGATAGGCAATACACATAACGTCTTGCAGGGACGCTAGTATTTCAGGACCTATTGCAGGTGACTGTACATGAAGTCAATATATTTAGATCCAAATTGTTCAGAGAGATAATATTATTGTTTATGTTTCAAAATTGATAATAAATAAATAGTAACCATTAAACTATAACTATTAACATTGTATCATCCTTGGGCTGATAAGTTGAACCCACCCATTATTTCTGTATTTATACGGCAATGTATATGTGTATGTGTGTGTGTGTGTGTGTGTGTGATGGTGTATGTGTATGTGTGTGTGTGTGTGTGTGTGTGTGCAGTGCGTGTTTCTGTAATTATAATATGTAATTATATTTTAAGTGTTTAATGCTTATATCCTTTGAGCTGTACACAAAAACTAACTTTTGTATTAATTTCAACCCAATCCAGACTCGTATTTCCTATTAACCTAAAATGTAGAAAAACTACGGTAGATAACCAAACACAAACAAAATACAAGCAAACAAAATCAATTTACCCCGATTGCAACACGATAGCTCCTGTATAAGGGTTTCAGATGTAAATGATTGGTAGCTGGGGACCCCGGTGTGCAATCCTTCATATAGCCCATGTCGTCCCAACCCCCTTGTTAAATAAACCGACCTGCGTGTCGAAGCCCGGCCAGTTAACCGCGCCTTCTGACATAAACAAGGCAGTTAACAGCCTCCGAACACGGCTGCCTCATCACTCCATTATTAGATTAACGCTCCGGTGGACGGCTGAATGAAAAACCAGCGGCGTAAGTATCACGCGACGTTGCGTGACTTGAGGTGCTGAGATATGACGACGTTCGGCTACTATTAGATTTCTTTCAGCCACTTTTCCAGTAAATCACGTGACCGTCTGGCTTGTTAAATTGCCGAACAGTCACTTTCGTTTTATTTTCATTTAGATATTTCGTGGTTTATGATGGTGGAGTTAGGACATAAGACTTTTTTTTCCCATTAACTAGCTTTACATTATAGAAACATAGATGTATGAAAGTAGTAATTATAAAATTTAAGAACATTAAAATATAGGTGAACAAAAAATATTAGTATATATAAGACTATAAACATAACCACATACACACATCATACAAAGTTTTTTTTTAAAAAAAAAACATTAATAGAGAAAAGTACGTAACAAATATTATGAGCACACGTGTGTGTGTGTCTGTATTATATATATATATATATATATATATATATATATACATACATACATACACATATAAGGGTCGCCATCACATTAAATAGACGCAAAAGTGTGTTGTTTCAGGTAACACTGTGTGTAGCATCATAGTAAAGTCCCTGATGCAAATATGGCCAAGCTGGTGGTGGCCAACTGGCTACCTGCATGTAATTCCTAATGATAACTGCAGATGGTCCTGGCATGTTATTTGGGCATGTCCCCTGAGGGGCTTCACAAGAGCTGGTGACGCGGTGTCCGTTACAAAGGCGTGGAGACTCCATATTGTCGAGTTTTTGTTGAGAAGAAAACACGCTTGTTATTTCGTTGAGGTAAGTTCACAATTTGTTTTACGTCTATTTTACTGATAATTTCAATTTCGTAATTCTATAGTGAGTAGTATTCTGTGCTTAAACAAGTAAATTGTCACGGGCTGCTAATTTAATAACTAATTAACTCAATTAACTCAACTGAACTGAGCTTAGCAACGCAACAACGAAGAATCGCTCGCCTCACCTGCTGGGCGAATTAAACATTACATGAATTATAATACGGTCAGGATAAGTGCCTAACAGTCGGGTTTACCGAGAATAAACCTAGGAGGATTTGATTTTAAATACCTGAAATGACGTTACATAATGCTACGGTGTTTCTGAATATACACATATATTAAAGCACGTATAAATAGACAGTACATCTTGCCCTCTTTCACTCGATCTCACATTCATACTCTCATTCCATGGCATATGGCGACAATATGACAATTACAAAGGTTAGATTATTTACTACTTTGACCATACTCTTGCTATGTCTTGGCTACATTGCCTTTTACAATTTATCGTTTAGGATTTTAAGTATAAAGTGAATAATTGTTCCTTGTGCGAACCCCTTCTATCTTTTCTGAAGGTATAAATATATTCAATGAACTATTGTTTGCTCTTAACATAAACTCTCATCTTTAAATTGATTACTCCGCCGGAAAACAGATGTCTAGGGTTGCCATAGCACTGATTTAAGTTATGCAATGATTTGATTTACGCAGATTCGCGGTAGATAGTCGTCATCTTTCTCACACACGCACATGGTTGGATCTTACCTTCGCTGCATTCCTTCTGACCTAGGTTGGGTGAAAGTGGTCCTACAGTTTTGGAAGACATCTGCACTCCAGGGTTGCACTTCGCGGTTATCCTGGTTGACGAAAGTGGATCAGTCGGCGGCTCCATCTGGCCTCATCGGATCCTGGCTTCACTCGTTCACTGTCGACTCCATACGACAACTTGCGCAATAATAGGTCAGTTCTTCGCGGTCACTCGTAGGTACAGATACGTGACTTGGGCGATGAGACGAAAATACGCGATGAGCCATTCGCGGTTTCACATGAATATCAAATATTATTAACTTTCACTACTTTGGACGTTGTTTCGGACGATTGACACAGGTGGACGTGTCTGGCGTTATGCTCACATAAGCACACGTATGTGCACGGATGCGTAGACGGCGAGGGGGAGAAGGACCCCCTGGTTCTATTCTGCTCTACTCCATGGCTCTGAAACACTCACTCGAGGAAAAACAAATCCAGACCTCGAGTCTGCTTGCAACTCGCAGCTCGGTCGCGCTTAGCTCACACTCCGGTGGCGATTGTAGGCAAAACTGTGGCAAACTGTCTCTCGCTATTCCAAATCATCCCTTTTATTCCAGATTTGAACGAGGTGACGCGCTACCCTCTATCATCAGGTGCTTGTTTATTGTTTCTGGTGCTTTGACCGTTGTCCTCCTATCCTGGTCAATGCTCACTCAGGTCCTTAACCTCTGGCCGCAGCCCCTCGCGCAGAGATTAGGCTAACTCTTTCTCTTTTGTATTCAGACACGAAAAGCAAGGACAACTCGGTAGGGTAGCTTCTCCCTTTCAATTCAGCGATGAATCTTTAATAATTCATAACTCCCGTATTTCTGTTCTGATTAGGCTCAAATCTTGGAATCAGTACTTTGATGATGTGGTCTTCCGCTGGTTGAAATCTCATCCAATTCGGTCCATTGGTTTAGAAGTTGCATTTTTCTTGCTATTCCCATAAGAATGCATGTAAATCCGAATTCGGGCGAAAACGGTGGTTGAGCAAGCTAGTGCTGGCTAAGACAGTTCGCTAGACACCTGTATTCGCGACGGATATTAATATTACCAATTGCAATTAATTCCTACTAACGGGCAATTAGATTAATTACTTGTCACTCAATATTTGACCGTTATAAAATTGCCATAATTAAATTTATCTTAATCGTTAGTTTACTATTTACAATTTGTGTAATATTACGTTGAGGTTGTTGATATGGCCATAATTGGCATTTTCACTTGTCTAAAATGCACCCAATAAAGTCAACATAAAGAAATTAGGTAACTTATTGTTTTATTGTAATTCTTATGTTCTTCTTTTCGTATGTAGTAAGCTTAAATGTTTTTATCTAAAATTTCAATGCATAAAAAGTAACAATAGTTATTTTATAAAACGTAAACAACTAAAAAAGGTTCTAAATGTTCCAAACGTCTTTTAACTTGCTTATTATTCTTTACATGTTTAACTGTATCAAATTTAAACCCATGTAACAGTATAAAATGCCATTTAAAAGTTGTAAAACTAATTTTATATTGTATTTTTATTGACTTATACCATTTCAAAACAGAAAAACAAATGGTGGCCATATTAACCTCATATGCTTTTAATATAGCCCAAAGTCAGACTTACGTTCACGTGCTTATTTTTTTTATTCATATTCACGAACGAAACTTGTGTTTTGGTATGTTATAACCAAAAGACCAACAAATTGCCTCGCACAACTTTTGTTTGCAAATTGCATGCTACGATGTCAGGATAATTAATTAAAGCTTAGTGTGGCCATATTTGTATCAGGGACCTTACTGTTTAAGTTATCAGTGTGAAAAAGGGGACAACTATAATATGATCGATAGAGTCTACATTCCTTATCTCTTACACCATGTCTATCTCATAGCATTTTTTTTATTGTACAGTTCTCTAATTCGATTCTAATTTAAAATAATACAAATAAATTACTTACTGTCTTATTATTTGCATCACGAAGTCGAATATGGGCCTGTTATAAAATACTATATAGCGCGGAAGGGTGGCATGGTATCCAAAAATTTGGGAACCCCTGTCACACACACAGTATCCAAAGTAGGTCAATTGACACAAATATGTTGACTCCAGTAACACATTATAGTGCACATGCTGCTAATTGTGCAAGTTTAGTGCATCAGAATACACATAGGGATGCATGAAATCATATGTTTATCAGTTTCCAGGGGCGCCGACTTGTCAAAAGTATTGGGGGGAGGCTCTGATCACTGAAATAAATTAATGATTGATTCACTCCTTCCCTTTTTTAAGTTTTGGCCTCAGTGTTTCCAGAGGCCCATGAATTCCTCAAAAATATTAAAATTTTCATTTACAGTTCGAATCGAATGTCAATTGTTCACGGATGGATATCTCACACGTTTTGCCATAATAGCAAAATATTCCCGACTTTTAATATCTGCTACCACGTACGCAACACAGATCTCACTTATATATCAATGATCTCGTTCTGAATGTCATGTGAGAGCCATTTGTAGCCCGAACGTGCCATCCGCTTTCCTAGTTCATGCACATCTTCTTTTGACACTCTTTTTAGTAAAAATGTTAACAATACTCACAATTATATACTTAGTATATAGTAATAAGTCATGTGTTTAGCTGTATCTCGTCATAGCCCCCCCCCCCACCCCCACCCCGAAGTTGATGGTCTAGAACATTTCAAATGTGTATTTAAAGTTAGGTTCGTGTGGCACAATTCAGAGTAAACTTTACAAGAGAAGCAAGATAATACATTAGATCCACTTAAGCAAAATTATTTGGGGTGCTCTGCCCTCACATCGTTAACATTGGGGGGCTCGAGCAACCCCCCCTCCCCCAAGCCCCATGGAGTCGGCGCCTATGTCAGTTTCTGTCCCGTGTGATGCACTACAAATGCATCAACTGAGAGGATACGACAATTATTATCTCAAATAAATGACAATTACACGTTTAACAGTGTCAATTGATGCATCAATTTGATGCATTTCGAGTTCTGCGGGAAGGTGATCAAACGTGGAAATGGGCGACTTTTGAAACACCCTGTTGTAGCTGTATTGTCACACCAGTGAAAATTTTAATGGTACTGGGAGCAACAGCAATATTTAGATTGACTGCATTGTTATTTTCTATGGGCAAGTCATTTCCCTAGCGGTTTCAGTATAAACTACATGCAGTGTAACGCTGGTGTAATTCTCTGGCAAAGAGACACGATGGACCGGAGGATGAGTTCAACCACGAACTGGTGCCGGATGTCCATGACGTCATTCAGCAGTTCGAGACAACGTCCAATTCCAGCACAGCCTCGGGAGAACTCGGAATTCCTATTCTCTCCGAATCGGGAGGAAACTGAATTTCACCAAGGAAATTGGCTCCGTTGCCAGGAACCCTGTGAAATGTCATCTGTTGCAATTATTGCAGTGGAAAGAGCCGTGAAATGAGAAGAAATTGAAATGGAACCTCACGCTATTATTTTTTTATTGTTATTTATCTTCTTTTACTTCCGTTTTTGTAATCGAAAGTTCTTTATAATAACTTACTTACGAAAGTATTCAAGTCGAGAACAGAAAACTTGCGGCAACAAAGATATACGTGTTTCGAAGTTTGAAAGTAGCTGCTTCTCTGTCACTACACTGTTGCCAACTGGGGCAGTTTATTTGTTATTTTCTGTAAATTGTCGTTTACTTTGGACGCCTATCTAAAATAATAGGATATTTGGTTGTACACATTTTAGAAATTAGAAATATATTTATGTATCATCGGATTGTCCCAATACTCAAGTTATTAGGTTAATAACTTGAATGTTAGGTTAATACGAATAATCCAAAAACGAGTATCAAATAAATTGATATCCGCTTATCTGTATTCCATCTACGTAAATATTCTTAGATAAAACAAGAAAACAACTATCTATGCTCATTTTTGCATCACGAAGATGGAAATGAACTGTGATTAGCTGAAATTATTGAAGGTCCTCTTCCAAGGAAACACTAGTGCATAGTAAAAGGTTCAAACCCAGATATGCTATTCGTCCTTTAGTATTCTACCTGAAGGTGAGAATATTTGCCGTGAGGTTTGCAAAATAACAGTTTGTATAACGGTTTATAAATAACAGTTTGGCCTATTCTTACTTGCACGTTTTCTAAATATGTATCTCCTTTCGGAGATCTTCTAAATTCTAATAAATTAGTTTCTGTTTAGAATTCTACAGAACCTTCCTATTGTACTAATATTTCATTTCTGTGTTTATTTACAACAGTTTCAATATTGAGAAGTTCGTAGTTAACGGGGTCGGATGAGAAATACTATATCCATTGATTTGCATGATTTCACAAAGATAACATGATAATTTTCGGAAACAGAGTTTGCAACACTGCTCCCCGGAACACATCCACCGTTCCACGCAGTTGGACGTCGAAAACTCTCTCTTCGATTTAGGCGGACGTTTAATGACTGGAAACTGCCAGTGGTCCCTACACGCAGTCAATTCCAATCCTCAATTGCCTCAATTTTTTTTTTGTCGGTACAAAACCCAATAACCCAACTCGATCGAGAGGTTTGTTCTAGTTCCGTTGCATTTTCCCTCCCTTTTCATTTTTTCCATTTAGCTCTTTTTCTTCCTCATGCTATTTTTTCCTTCAGTAAATTCTCTTTCTCTCTCTCTCTCTTTCTCTCTTGCTCTTAGCTAATGAAACAAGTTACAGTTCAACCGTAGCACGACAATAGTACAAAAAAAATTAAAAATTGTCACATATTTCTCTTTTTTTATTACTTAGCAACCAATAACGAAAAAGGAGGAATGGTGTTAAAAATAAAACAGTGTTCGAATTTATCCAATCGTATGAGTTCAACTGGTCGCAAAAACATAAAGAGCACGCTAATTATTAATTTTTGACGTAAGTTCCAATATTTCCTTTCATGATTTTAATTTAAAATATTCTGAACAAAATCACTTTAGCAACGTAGAATTTTGTTTCTATGAAAACAATATTAAAAAAGTATCTTATCGAAGCATAAATAATATGTTTTATAACCAGTAAACGTTCATTTGTATCTTTGTGGGAGTTGCGTTTGAAGAGGAAGTTAATAATAAAATTATAATAATATAGCAGAAAGTTCCTTTTCTGAGTGGGTCTGTTTTGGCTTCAAAACGAGTCATTAAAAATTTCGAAATTGCATTATTTTATGCTTTATTTCCGTCTCTTGAGATGAGAATAGACTATAAGTAGATGAAATAAATGAAACAATAATACACCAAACTCCGTGGTGGGGTGGTTACAACAGCATACTACGACCCAATAGCTACCCGATTTTAACCATTTTGTAATTTATTGGTATTTTCACCAGTTGCTAAAGGAATTAGTTTGCTCCTTTATATATATCTGTTTTATAAAAGTAAAAAATGACAAATATAAATTTTTAAATATTTAGTAAGTTACTTTTACATGCAATAACAATAAATAACCTATGGCGTGATAGCCCTCGAAGGACCTTGGCCTATCTCCCGACTGCCAGTCTCCCTCCCACAATCTTACCCAGAGGTGTGGAGATCTTCAACCGGTAATGGAGTAACGTGTGGTCAGCACGTCGAACCCTCAGTCGTTATAGGGTATCGAGACCGGGTTACGCTACTCATTCGTACCTCCCCAATTTTCTCACGATGGTGGGTTGCTACCGGTCCTATACACAGTCCGAGAACCCGGAGACTAAACCCAGGCAGACTCGAACCCATGCCGTCCGCAGTCGGAATACAAAGCATAGCGCCTTAGATCGCACGGCAACGTAGGAGGACTTTAAATGCAATAGTATAGTAAATATGTATATTATATATTTATTCACATACACACACATATACAGTGTGTCCGAAATGAAACGCTCTAATTTCAGCTGTGTGCTAAAAACCACACAGCATTGATTGAATACACCATGTCCTTGACATACCCCCCCAAGAAAAAAATCGAGAAGGGTAATGTCAGGCACGTGTAGAAATATACTAAATTGTACAAAATGTACTAAATGTACTAATTACTAATTCGTTCACAAAAACTTGTTGGAATTAGGGCAGTAGAATCAAAAATACTTAGGAGCTATTAATTTATTCATAACGACGCTCGGCTATTGTTATTCTGTCATTTATAATTATGATTAATGGTTTTTTATTCCCTACCGAGGGGTGACGCTATTGTTAATTAATCAAGAACCACGTGTCGGGGGTGGAGGAAGAGATGAGTCATCGATGACTCATGCACACGTGTGAGTTTGGAATTAATGGTTTTCCATTAGTGCACAAAAGATACTATTATGTATTCCGTTTTTACCCTAACCTAACCCTATTGTTGTACTTTATATGTGCGTTACTGCTGGATATGAGGCATGGGTGCCTTATGCACATGTGCGAGTTTGGAATTAATGGTTTTCCATTAATGTACAAAAGACACTATTATGTATCCCGTTTTTACCCTAACCTAACCCTATTTTGTACTTTATATGTGCGTTACTGCTGGATATGAGCTATGGGTGGCTCATGCACATGTGGGAGTTTGGAATTAATGGTTTGCCATTAAGGTACAAAATACACTATTATGGAGTTCGTTTTTTTTACCCTAATCTAACACTATTGTTGTACTTTATATATGTGTTTCAGCCGGATATGAGTCACGGATGATTTATAGAGTCGGGGTACTTGAAGTTAATGCGTTTTCAGGACACGTTTTGGCTATTCTAAGCCATTTGATGGCGTCAGGCAAGGTTTCAAGGCGTCGATGGCGTCATGTGGTGACGATGCTGGATCATATTAGGTATAATTAAGGATCTGGATTTATCCGAATTCAACCGGTCCCAATGCGATCAGAGGTAGAAGATATTATAACACAATATATGGTGTTAGCCTATGTTCGCTTTAAAGTCGAAGAAATTGAACGATGTAGCCTATATGAAAACGAAGTATACGGGCAGAATGCATGTTATTAATAATAATTGCATTTAAAAAAGAGAAGAATACCTTGACCGCAAGAACCCTTCTACGAGGTTGCGAACGAAATTTGCACCAGAAAAGAAGAATACTTCATTCATCGTCACCCCAAACCGTGAGCGATCATTGACGGCCGAAGGGGGGAGAAAAGAGTCCATTGTTATGTTCCCCATCCGTCTTCTTCCGATTACAAGAAATATAAATGAAATGCGCTAAATAAGTACAATTGTTTGGTTTTAAGGTAGTGAATATTTCGAATATTGTGCAAAACTTTGCATTATAACCAGTAAATTAAACAACGTTTGCCTTAGAATAGCACAAAATAGCATACTTATTAGATTAATAACAAACTTTCTGATGCAGTAAAGTATTGACTAGGGCAGAATGATTCAATTACTGTAAAATATTACTCTCTGATTGAAGTAAATAAAGTGCAAACAATAGCTTTTGTTTGTAAAATAGTGTTGTTAATTCCTCTGATAGCCGAAATATCAACTTGTACACAGTAAATTTGAGAGTTTCAGCAATATTTGTCCTGAAATGGATGTAAGTGTAACTTGTTAAGCGTGCTAAGCACAAAATATTTAAGAAACAGTACAGATAACCTCAATTTTGAAAGCTAATAGTACTCTAGTGTTTCTACCTAGGCGTCTGTAGTGGTAAAATATATCCAGTCTTTAAGATTTTTGTCCTTCCATTCATCCCCAGCGTCGCAATTAGTCACAAAATCAAAAAAAAGCGAAATCTTTTGCTTGTTATAATTTCTACTTTTCATGCAATCACCTACAGTACAGTAATATGTTTAGTGAATTTTGTCGTCTTCCTGATTGGTCTGTTAAAGTTAGTAATCAATAAAAATATACTTACTTAGAAAAATCCTAATATAGTTGGATTCTCAAAAGTATGTATAATCAGTGTTCTTGCTACATTTAGCACCTAATATAGTATAAATTGAAGTCTAGTTAGTGTTGGGCTGTAAGATGTTTTGGTACATGTAGTTACTTGAAAAAGCGAATATTGACTGTGTAACTGGTAAAGCACTCAAAAAAATCAACTTCGTTTCCTCGTAGTACTTCCTGAAAGTGATTCTTGCACGCTAATAAGGCTCTGGCGAGTGTTCCTATGCCTCCTACAAGCCTCTGTAAAGTTCATATTGAGCTGTGATTAACCATTCAACATGCTATAGAGCCTAAGCTTTAAGCTTCATTCAGTGGAATTTAGTCCTGATTGTAGCAAAAATAAGACTCGCATAATATAACAGATACAAATAAACCCTGATATTAAGTCTATCAGTCCAAAAAGCCAGTAATACTTGAAAAGTATCCTGAATAAAAGACTATAAGGGTAAATATTTCTTCTAGGATAAAAAAAGTTTGGTAGGTGGACTTAAAAGCCACGTAGTCATCTGCTAACATCGACTTGTCCTGTGATTTGTCATTATATTGTTATATTTAAGGAAAAAAATAAACAATATTAATAAACGTCCCGTTACAGTTCTCTTGGTAAAGGGGTTTCAGTCCTTAGACACATAATAATCTTAGTAACAGTAAAAGTTTGGTCTCTTATAAGTGCAAAAAGTACAAATATTAAACATTTCGTGCAGTTTATCTAGTAAGCAAAAGCAAAAAATACAATAACTGCGCATCATACTTAAAAATTAAGCAAGCAGAGATATTCTAGTGGCACATAATAAGTCTAAAATATACTCGAAAATACTCTGACATAAGGTTGACGGTTATCTGAGATCGAAATTTTCAAGCTTTCTCTCATGCATAAAGTGGCTCTAGAAATCACTAAGCCTCAATAAAATGGAAACATGCAGTAAAGGCACTTGGAGAGTCGTGCTGATCACATCATGTCAAAAACATGCAAGAACGAGAATATATGGAACCCTACTCATATATTTAGGAAACTTTACCTACCCTAACAGTAACAAATACCAATGAAACTCTAAAATAAACAAACTTTCCTACGAAGCAAACCAAAAATAGATTAGTGTAAGTCAATAAACCCTAACAACAACAACATTCAACAACTACATAAATAATAATAATAATAGTAATAATAAAGTTTGTGGCTAAAGTTTTACTTAAGAGTACTTCTTCCTTAGTGATTAGAGAAATTTTTTAAATAAAAAACAAAACTCAAAGTTAAAAATTAATAAATATAAGATACAAAAGGCAATAACTAGAAAAATTAATAAAAGAAGTTGAAAAAAGTATCTTTGCGAGTCAAAACTGCAATAAAAAATGTAGCCTGAATAGATGAAATTGTGATATTAGTAAGAGATAAGCCTAAACTTGTAAATAATAAGTTAAAATTTGAAAAAATCTCTTTGTAAGTGCAAAATGTAATAAACAGTCCTGCTTAAATTGTGTTATTTGAGTAAAAACTGGAAATAAACTTTTAAAATAACAAGTTAGAAGTTGAAAAAATGTCTTTGTGAGTCCAAAATTTAATAAAAAATGTAGCCTGAATAGATGAAATTGTGATATTATAGTAAAAGATAAGCCTAAACTTGTAAATAATAAGTTAAAAGTTGAAAAAATCTCTTTGTAAGTGCAAAATGTAATAAACACTCCTGTCAGAATACCTTAAATTGTGTTATTTGAGTAAAAAAATGGAAATAAGCTTTTAAAATAACAAGTTAAAATTTAAGAAAATGTCTTTGTGAGTCCAAAATTTAATAAAAAATGTTGCCTGAATAGATGAAATTGTGATATTAGAGTAAAAAATAAACCTAAACTTCAGGTAAAGTTGAAGAAACACAGTTTGTGTGTCTAAATTGCCATGCAAACTCTTGCTTGAATTGTTCAAATAGCGTTTTCTGAGTAAAAATACGCGAAAAATGTGAAATATTGTCCCTAACAGTAAAAAATCTGGTCAATTTTACGTGAATCCTGCTGTTTATAAGGCAATAATCAAAAGGTCCGTAGTTTGAAACCTAGAAATAAGGGCAAATAGTGGATCGCATCCACTTTAACCTGTAGATAGTGGAACTGATTGTTCCTAGTTCAGCCAAATTCCTTACGCTTTAGGTCAAATAGTCTTTGCAATGTTACGAAAGGAGGAAAAAAAACCTCGTAATTTACTTCCACAAAATAAAATTGGAACCTCAAAGAAAATCAATACACGCGTGTTAAAATATTGGCGATACGCGAGCTTATCCCATTCAGCTCCGGAAGAAGACCGATAGGGAACATAACAATGGACTCTTTTCTCCCCCCTTCGGCCGTCAATGATCGCTCACGATTTGGGGTGACGATGAATGAAGTATTCTTCTTTTCTGGTGCAAATTTCGTTCGCAACCTCGTAGCAGGTTCTTGCGGTCAAGGTATTCTTCCCTTTTTTTAAGAGCAATTATTATTAATAACATGCATTCTGCCCGTATACTTCGTTTTCATATAGGCTACATCGTTCAATTTCTTCGACTTTAAAGCGAACATAGGCTAACACCATATATTGTGTTATAATATCTTCTACCTCTGATCGCATTGGGACCGGTTGAATTCGGATAAATCCAGATCCTTAATTATACCTAATATGATCCAGCATCGTCACCACATGACGCCATCGACGCCTTGAAACCTTGCCTGACGCCATCAAATGGCTTAGAATAGCCAAAACGTGTCCTGAAAACGCATTAACTTCAAGTACCCCGACTCTATAAATCATCCGTGACTCATATCCGGCTGAAACACATATATAAAGTACAACAATAGTATTAGATTAGGGTAAAAAAACGAACTCCATAATAGTGTATTTTGTACCTTAATGGTAAACCATTAATTCCAAACTCCCACATGTGCATGAGCCACCCATAGCTCATATCCAGCAGTAACGCACATATAAAGTACAAAATAGGGTTAGGTTAGGGTAAAAACGGGATACATAATAGTGTCTTTTGTACATTAATGGAAAACCATTAATTCCAAACTCGCACATGTGCATAAGGCACCCATGCCTCATATCCAGCAGTAACGCACATATAAAGTACAACAATAGGGTTAGGTTAGGGTAAAAACGGAATACATAATAGTATCTTTTGTGCACTAATGGAAAACCATTAATTCCAAACTCACACGTGTGCATGAGTCATCGATAACTCATCTCCTCCTCCACTTGATTAATTAACAATAGCGTCACCCCTCGATAAGGAATAAAAAACCATTAATCATTATTAAAAATGACACAATAACAATAGCCGAGCGTCGTTATGAATAAATTAATAGCTCCTAAGTATTTTTGATTCTACTTAGGGCGTTTCAATTTGGACACCCTGTATGTATGTATGTATGTATCTATGTGTGTGTGTGTGTGTGTGTGTATTTATATATAATTTTTGACAGAAAAATACCCGAAAAGGTATGTTTGTCGTAAACTAGAATTTTGTTCTTCTATCAACCAAATCGCTGTTCCTAACTATATTTGTTCCTGAGATATATAGCATTAACACGGATGGATGGAAACAACTGTCATTAATGAAACTTATTTTGTCTTGCATAATTTCACTACACTAAAAACACAATTTTGTAAAGGGTAACCAAATTTCATTCTAATGTGCATGAAGCGAAAGTTTTCCCTCTTACATTGTAATTTCCTGTGCTTGTGCGTTCCCTTCAAACGATGGATCTTCCGGTGGATTACTAATTAAAAAGAAAGTGGATGAAAGATCCTTTGTGAGGACTGCGTGTGGAAGCGATCAACGTCATAACTTACTGGTAATAGGCTTAGGGCACTTTGCGATTCGTCGAAAATTAATCCAGTAATGAATCAGTGAGGAACACCGTTTAATTGGCTCCTCTCCCGGACAGAAAAACGTCCCTCTGTGCTTCCCTTTGACGTTTGCCGACTGCCGCGCGCACCTGCTGCGACTCGGTTAGGCGGATCAAAAAAAGCGCAAAACTCTCTTCCCCCGTCCGAATAGATCCAATCACAAAGATAGCTATGATTAACTTTGAATCAGCCTCACTGCATTCGTTACCGTCGTTTCATCTGCCAGTGCGCAGTGTTTCCATCCCAGTTGAGTTCATGACGCAGTAAGTCTCTCCACGTCTACATTATTTATCCTGATGCACATGAAACCCGATTTACCTTAGCGTTAGTTTGGTTGCCGGTATTCAAGGAGATGATACAAGCTGTTTTCGTCCATTTCCCCATTTTGAAAAAAGTACAGTCACGGACACTTCTGGGTTGTAACGACCCTATAGAAGAAGCACTGAAGCAAGACATCGATGTCTGACCACCAAGCGCCTTGTGAGTAGATAACCCAACTAACATTGTAATTCTGCGGGTTGCATACCAGTCACGGTATACATCTCTGTAAATTGAGTAGTGATGCCAAAGAGAAATACGAGGTAAAGATTGTCGGTCGTAATGTCTCGTGTTCTTGACATGGAATAATACTCGGTCCACGTTACGTTCCATTATTTAATGTTGTTTGGGAACGAACCTGATGGACTGGGTTTATATTTTCACTCCTTGCATTACAGAAAATTCTATATTTTACAATTATATTCATGCTTTGAATGAAAATAATACCCAGAACAACATCGAACACATGTGCACACCACTCTTGTCACACACACACAAAGCTAAGTTTTAACTTCCAAGTGAAGTCCAAATAACAGTAAACTCAGAAGCACGATGTGCGTAACATGGGATATTTCGCAGAATGAATGCATCTATTTTTGACATACGTGGTTTCTATTAATAGACAATGAAACAATTATCAGATAAATTAAGATGCATTTGCTTTTTCAGGTGTTGAGGAAGAAAACATACTGACTGGGAAAAAATATATAGTGTTATTGATAGGGTGTTGGTTGGCGTGCAGAGCTTTCATCGGCGAGGCATGGGTTCGATTCCCAGCATGGACAAAAACTTTTATTATTTTCTGTTAGTGAAGAAATGAGTAATATTATTTTTTAGGCACTTTGACGAAAGGATACATATCGAACTTGATCTTTTAATCTGTCCTTTCATTCATTCTTCTAATAGGTTCTCTATCACAAGGGTATATAGAGATTCTCTATCTAGGCGAAGGATATATTCTCAATGGTTCCGTAGCTACGATTCTCCAGTCCCTTCCACCCACTTGACTAATTTATTTACTTTCTTCATATCTACTCACGAAATACCATGAATCTAACGAAAACACACAGATATAGTTAGAACAAGAAACACACCTCGCATCGAAGGTCCCACGCTCAAGTTCTGGCTTTTTTGCAAGGGTGATTATTCCTGTGTGTATCTATTTATCATCTTCGTCTAAAAAACATTTCTCACTATTCCCGTGATTAACCTAGGGAGAGACCGAAGTTACTCAGACAACAAAGTACAGAAAATGCAAGACACACCTGCCTAGGTATGTTATACCTTGGGAATTAGCAATCTGAAAATTAACTTGCGTTTCACTCGACTACTTGCAAAAAAGTATCGTGTCGGACTAGCTACGGGCAACCTGAGTTCGAGCCCAGCGGAAGGTATCATTTTTTTGTCTAATTTCATCCAACCTTTTTTATAATACTGAGCTTTTTTCAAAAACTTTTGAATTACATGCTACTTTGTATGTTGGTAATGTCAAAGCAGCAAAAATGAAAAATTGTTGTTCCGAAGCGACGATGTATTTGTGAATGTGTTGAAAAAACACATTTATTTATTAGCGAAAGGTATGCTGGCACGTGATCATTGAGATCGCTTCCTAGTTGTCACTGCTAATATGGCAGTAGCTACATTCTGTCAACACACACCAACTTTCACGTTCTCCGTAAAATGATTACCTTTCCACGTTCCAGAATCGTGAGCGCTGTCAAAAGTAAATACTTTGATTCTTGCGTTTGCATGTTCGAATCCAAAGTAATACGATTCTTTTCCCAGCAAATGACATTGAAACCATTAATTAATGTTTTTGCAATGTGATATTGATATCATATGAAATAATAAAAATGGAAAAATTTGCTTAAACCAACTTATAAATTATATTAAATTAAATGGAGCGTACCCTGATGTGAAACGTAAGATGCAATTGGTGGTCAGACATCGATGTCTTGCTTCAGTGCTTCTTCAATAGAGTCGTTACAACCCAGAAGTGTACGTGATTGTACAAATAATAACTTCCGCTACGCTAACACTTAATTTGACATTTAACTACACCATCAGAAATAGAAAGTTTATTTTTAATAGTTCGCCAACAGTTACGTTGATTTTTCCCGGCCTTGTACAGTCACGGACACTTCTCGATTGTAATGATCCCATTGAAAGTCAATGAGGCTGTTACAACCCAGGACTGTCCGTGTCTGTACAAGGACGCCACGATATCAGCATAGTTATCGAGCTATAGTTCTACTAATAAGACAAACCCTAGCAAAGTCGCGAAATAAAGTGTTTACTCCTCTCGCTTTCCTTTCGCTCATGCCTCTGTGCTCTGAGTTCCACATTCATTGCACTCGAATATGTCAAGGAACGAGATATTGTCTCGTGTTTCATACTAGTACAACGAACATGTGTATATTCATTCATACATCTTAACAATGTTAAATATTACGTCTCTGCACTCGCTGTGAGATTTTCCCCTTCATGATGATAAAAACATTTGGCACTGAATAAAGCTGAAGACAACGAGCTTTTGACAGCACTGCACATTTTGGTAACGAAGACTTGGCAACTATACAAGCGTCTGTTTGCATCATTCACTCTCTCGTCGCTCGCAAAGTTTTGAGAACTAGACGACGGTGCCAGAGAGTTTTTCTATTCTTGGTAAAGCTGTACATCTGCTTTATGGAACACGTGTGCTACCTTCCAACGGGTTTTACGATGAAAGGTCTTGAATAAAGAACAGAAACAGAGCCATGCTGGTACATTATTGATAACATTCCACAACAATCGTAATAACATGAGCTGAGTCGTGTTTACAGGTTTAATATGACGTACAACCGAAGACGCATTTGGGCTGGGTGTAGAAGTCGTCTTCTCCACTGAAATACACCTACATGTGTACATTGAACACCAGGATGATATTGACTGTTTTCTCTTTTTTTTACTGGGAAGGACTTTGCCGTACAAATTTGTTTCACACATTCATGTAGTGAAAACGAAGTTATACGTAACGGTTTTTAAACGTTTGACATGTGTTGTGAGCAGGAAGCTCGTACAACAACGCTCCAGCCACAGATAAAGATATATATCTGTGGCTCCAGCTGACTCATAGAAAGAGCCCCTGACACATTTCTCGTTTGTCTCTAAACTGAAAACCAACCTATAAAGGAAATAATTTTGCAACCATAGAGACAATAGAGCAAGATATGAAACCTGTGCATCACATCAAAAAATTCAATTTCAAAATGAAGGGGGTGGTGATGTGTAGCCAGCATTAGAAATTTTGTTAACAGATAAAAAGGTTTCATAACGAAGATTTACGTCATTTTTAATATACTTCATAATAACAGTAAATTCAAATCTTCAAATCTTATAAGGGCCTTTCCAATGGCGCAGTGGCAGCGTCGTCGCCTTGTAATGAAGGGGTCCCAGGTTCGATACCCGGTGGAGGCACATAGTGGTTCGGATCCCACTTTAAACTGTAGGTCCGATTAGCCTTACTGTGCATAAAGTGGACTTAAAACACCAAATCAATCAAATCTTACTTTTTTTTTACTACATTACAATATAGCTTCTGTTTATTCCAAAATGTTCTTTATGATGCGTAGCACCATCAAACCAAGACTAATCTAGGAATAGTTAGGGTCTGTGTCCCAACATAAACTGAACTTTAACCTTACGCTAGGCCATTAAACTTATTCGGACGAACCTTGTGTTTATGATATTTTAAACCTGCATATAAAGTTTCTGTTCACGCCCGGAGCACCTCATCTTTATGGGCACACTCTGGAAACAGAGGGACTAGAATAGCGCCGCGCCATAGGTTCATTCTGGAACGGAATTAGTCACAAGTTCTCCTTGGCTTCCACACCGTTCCTTTGGCTTAACGGCGGGACTGAATCGTGCTCCGAAACTGCAGAAGGCAGGATGGAAGAAATATGGGCGGTGGAGTCAGAGGTTATTGACCTATAAATTTACCAACAGTTTGCAGAGAGAAGGGGTTGAGGTTCCCCAACGTTTGATACGTCCTGCACAATCCGAGGATGCGGTTTCCTAAGGACCAGAGCCGAGAACAGACGCTCTTGAAGTGCTCTCAGGCACAGCTTGCTTCGTCTTTTGTCTATCGAAGAAGAACCACGCGTTCAACAATATAAGACCTAGATGATTCACTGCTTCTTGAATTTACGGATGAACATTAAAATGATTTTGAAAGCTTGTTGCAAATTCACCCTGTTCAAGTGTTAGAGATTTGATAGTGCAGATAGTAAGCAATCTTTCAGACCAAAGTGACAAACGACGAATAGCAAGCGACACTTGTAACTTGGAAACGAACCTTCAGAAATAAATGCAACCTTTTATGCCAGGGGCCACTACAGCTTGACCCAAAATTGAATGCCTCTGTGGCGTTGTAGTCGTAGGTTTCACAGGCACGAGAGTAGGGGAAGCGAGAGGAGAAAACAAATGACTGCACTTTAGTTCGTAAATTTGCAGGGCGACAATTCTTGGTTAAACTTTACAATCTGAAATTTCTCTCTCTCTCACCATACGAGTAAACTTGACGTATAAAGTTTAACTATTCTCCACCAAAAAATAATACTGGTCAACAGCCAGGGGAACCAATAGTCAACCATTACTAATTCTAAACTACATTTTGCATATTTATAAATCGTGAATTTAAATTTATAATTTATTGCATGTTAATTTTACGTATGTAGGACAAAAACCTGCTTGATATAGTTAGAAAATAAGTAATAAGTATAATGAAATCTGGGTTCTTTGCCGTTTTCAAGTTGCAGTAGGTATACCTGTTTCGTCGTATCCTGCCCATCTCTTGTTTTAGGGTAAGTTTGGCAACACTGTATGTTAACAATTTCAACATTTTCTGTGCCAAGAACTAATATCCTCATTCTGTACCCATAACAACTTGATTGCCATTCCTCTATGACCTGTTAATTAAACAGGAGAAAAAATATCTGTGTTGCTTACCAAAAAAGACTATAAATTGTCTCATTGCTATACGCTGATATCATGTCTAAAATATCAAAGTTTCGCTATTGTACACAAAATCCTTCCACTCGTTCTCCTTTGTACCGAATTTAAGCTCCAGATTCTGCATTTCGTAAATTACTGAAAGGTATTTACGCTGATAACCGTTCTCATTTAATATCGCTTTGATGAGAAATTCTCCCTCACAATTAAATATTTTCAATGTTTACATTTTTAAGAGTACATTTCGAAAAGCAGATTAAACTTTCGTAGTTTAGTGGATTTTTAAAAAAAAATGTTCCGTGTAAATTAGCCTAGTGGTTGCAGAGAAAACGACCTGGAATAAAGAGCTTCCACAAAATTCACTATGGAGTCATATTTTAAGATATCGCACACGTAGATTATGTTTATGGATAGAGAAGCAAGATTCATACTTTAACATCTGTGTAACGTAACGCAAGCAAAGCGTCAAATGGTAACGTGTTACCAAATTTACAACAGTAATTGTAACGGTACTTATTTAATTTGAATAACCTTGATATATTTAGGACTGGACCAATTGATTTATCATAACGAAACATGTTTTGTTGTGTTGCATTTTAAGTTACTATAGGAAAACATGTGATGCTATACTTCTCTTAACAGTTTAATGTTCTTAATAGAGGACAGCCGGACCATGTGGCAGAGTGGTTATCGACCTCCGTGGCGGAGTGGTTAGCAGAGCGCGCTACAACGCCAGGTGTTCCGGGTTTGAGTCCCGGGTAAAGCATGAGTATTGTGTTTGTCCAGATGATAAGAAACTGAGAAACTGTAACAATTGAAAAGTGAAAGTGAGAAAAAGTGTGAATGGTGAGGGATACCTCCGTGTAGGGGGTATTTCCTTTTTTAAAAAAAAAGTGGTTAGAACATCGCGCTGCGACGCCAAGGGTCCCGGGTTCGAATCCCGCTCGGGCTTGGTTGTTTGAGAATGTCAATTCATCAATTTCATCATTTCATCACTCATTCCCTTCTTCGCAAATTAGCCAAGAGGCACAAAACGCGAAGTAAAATAAACTAAATCAATCAATCAATCAATTAATAGAGGACAAAGTACTGAACGGCAACATTGGGAAATGACTTAATTGTAATGGTAATATAGTAGAGTATCGATTTTCCGAATACCGATCAACCGAACCATCGATTAACTGAGAGCGTTGCTCTGAAGTAAAAGACAATTTTGGACTTCTTTTCCTAAAATGTAGGCCTATTTTACTGTACTACTTTATGTAATGTATGTATTTGTAAGATTGATTGATTGATTGATAATTGATTTGGTGTTTAAAGTCCACCTTGTGCACAGTAAGGCTAATCGGGACTGAACCTACAGTTTAAAGTGGGATCCGAACCACTATGTGCCTCCACCGGGTATCGAACCCGGGACGTATTTGTAAGACGTGTGATATAAAATACGTATATACAGTTTTGTGTTTCATATAAAGTTTTCTTTGTTTTATGTTTCTCCTATGACACTGGTACAACTTTTCTCGTAAATGATCGGTTATCCGAAAAATCAGTTATCCGAAGACCCCCAGTCCCGAATTGTTTCGGATAATCGATGCTCTACCGTATGTTGGACGCAAAGTAACGGCAACTGTAACAGGTTACTTCATTCTAGTAACTTACCCGATTCTAGGATGATGGAATTACAGTCGTACTAATAAGAGAAACACTGTCGCCAACTTTCGAACTAAAGTGGACAGTCATTTCTTTATTTCTAACGCAGTCACCGCAGACAAAATAAGGTTCCCCTTCACTTGTGCCCAAGTGTTCAGGCACGTAGAAAAGTTGGGAATATCCGTCAGATATAATAATAATATAAATGTTGATAATTAATATCCTAATGTAATTTGTAAATCTATAAATAATTATTTTTAAAATATGCAAATTAATTTTGTTATTATTGCATGAATAGGTAAAAACGGTATAAGAATAAAGGAAATATTTTTTTGTTTGTTTGAGTTGGTGTTTTAAGTCCACTTTATGTACAGTAAGGCGAACCGGGACTAGACCTACAGTTTAAAGTGGAATCCGAAGCACCATGTGCCACCACCGGGTATCGAACCAAGGACTCCTTGATTACAATGCGACGACGCTACCACTGCGCCATCGGGAAGGCCGAATAGAGGAGATATGACAGCAGTTATTCATTATCTAGCTTGCTAGAATTAGTATAAAAACAACTGTCCTGGCAAGAAAATGATGTCAAAATTATAAAATTGAATATTTATTGAATAACAAAAAAATAACAAGTAGCTGATTGCATCACCAAAGCTCCCTTAACTCGCTTAGGACTGAAAATTCGACGACAGCGTCAGATGGGTTTAGCTCTTCTTGGTAGAACCGTACGAATACACGCTGTTATTCAATTTCACACTCTATCGGTGTTTATTATTTCTTGCCTGTTATTCTACCATATCTCAACCGCCTAATCATTCGGGAAATGATTGATGATTACCTTCGAAACATGCACTTGGTGTCGAATACGAAGTTGTAATCTGTGTCCCGCTGCTGTATAGCGATGCGGAAGGAAAACAGTTAGTCGAGAGCAGGGTTAAACAAAGCATGTTGGGGGAGCCCCCCCCCCCCCATCGACCGCTAAGAGGGAAAGTGAAACCACCGATAGGTTTCTATCCGTCTTTCGTTCCGCGCTCCCTCCACGAGCCAATCCGGATTCATTAATTAATTGGAACCGTTCGGCGAACGGGTACCAATTACGTTGATTGAAAGTGAAGTTCTGTTTAATCAACCAAATTATGGTTGTTCGCGTATATTGAATGGGAATGAGATTTTCCACACGAAAGAACAGGATTTTGAAAGGTTTTTTTTCCACATATCAGCTAAAACAGGATACATACATGTATTATCCGTGTGTGTGTGTGTGTGTGTGTGAGTGTTTGTGTTTGTGTGTGTGTTATTTAATTTTTCCTAATCAATTCTGACATACAACTATTCCCCCTCTCGAATATAAAGAAATTTGGCCGAAAGCTATCTCTGGTATGTAACTTGTACCGTAGAGGTGGATGCATAAGTATTACCAAGCAAATTGTCCATCACCAGCATACGTCAAAATCCATTTCTTAAAAACACGTTGGATGCAGAGAAAATTTAATGAAAATAGTCGTGGACAATTTTCCGAGCAATACTTATGAGGCCAACTGTACAATCAAGGACCATACAGTCGGCGTAGTGAAAAAATGAAGCTAGGCCATGACACACACCTCCACTGGTCCTCTAGGGCCTGTGACTGGCCATAAATGACCAGGTCCTGACTGGTCACTGGTGTCGGATTTATACCTTCTCTTATATGAAATTAAAAGGTTATGGAAAGGTTTGTATTTATTTTTTATTCACACAAATGCAACAAAACTTTTTGTACTGACTATCCTGGAACGAGTTAACATATGTATGTAGATCTGCGTACAAAAAAATGGGTAACCCTTCCAGAATCTATTCACGGCCTTTTATAGATCTTGTCTACTCTTTCGACAGTCGATCCTCATGCTGGCAAGGGAAGTGGGGAGCGGGGAAGCGACCAATCCAGCACGATAAGAAACGCAGCAACCTGTATAACGCGGTGCACGTAGTACTTCCTCCCGCCGCGTCCTAACTTTCGGCGCCACCGCTGTTGTCGGGTAGGTCTGCCGCATAATCCCCGCTCCCCACTTCCCTTGACAGCATGAGGACCAGCTGCCGTAAGAGTAGACAAGGCCTATAGTATCTCAGGAACCTCACACGTAAGTATAAAAGTTTACGAAGAACGTTTCATTGGCAGTACTTCCTCCCAATATGTTGACCTGAGATACTAGACTTAGCAACCGGAAAAGTAGGTCGAAAAACTTACAATTTGGTCTCCTTTTATGCAAGAAAGCTGTTGACAAAATTTCTAGGCAACTTGGCTAATATTCACACCTATCTATGGTTTTACATAATTACATCATTCAATTTTGACTTTTACAACTTCTACATAAAATAATTAAAATTGACATACCTTCATTAAATAATTGTTATGCCCAACTAAATTCTAAGAGGAGTTAAGTTTGATTTCTAAAATAACAACACATTTCTTCAAGAAATGTACACAGATTAATGTACGCGAAGATGTTACAATGTCAAATTACGGTGTGTGTGCACGGTCCGATTCTACCGGGGCGACGCAACCATTTGGCTCCAAATGAAGGAGGGGTCCCCTGATGGTACGGTGTTATCGCCTCGTTGATTAACAGGCAGTCATGAACGACTCTTCGATCAGTAAACATCTGCTTTCCCCTCTCAGCTGAACCAAGAAGATCGGGAGAGCAGAGGCATTGCAGAAACTAACTCCCTTCCATCTTCGTGTTTATACTGTTGCGGCTGTTAAGTTTGGCAACGCAGAGCCAAGGGCGAATCCAGGGGGTGGGTTCATGGGGTCCGCCCCCGCCCCCAGAAACAAATACTTTTTTAAAAAAATACTATGGTAGATTCAGCATACTTCCCGATGAGACACTTTAATGTAGCCGGTATAGATCAATTCTCTCTGTGTGCACGGTTTGTGGATTTTGAAAATAATATCCACTAAAAGTTTTCAAGTTTCAAACTTGGTAGTGATATGTCAGCTGAAAATCTGACTTCAGTGAGAAACTGTTTTGGTTCAGCAAGTGAAGTTTGTGTTCTCTCTTTAGAAATGACACATGCTGAGGTGAAATACTAAAAACAAATACATCGCATCATGTACCAGACAGGAAAATTGAACTTTTGTCAGTTCGAAACCACAGCTGGAAAATATTGTAATAAAAAAAACTGTTTCCCTGACATGGTGACAAGTTCAGCCAAATATTTCACACTGCTTCTGAAAAGTGTCAACAGACATTTAATTCCAAGAATAACAAAACACAAAGAAACGAGATAACTATCCTCATACTATTATAAGGGGGGAAGCACTATTGACCTTGACGGATGGGCATCCCTGGCTGGACTCCCTCCAAATTTTATTTCTGGATACGCCTCTACGCAGAGCAACACGAAAATTCCTCGTCGCCTTAAAACGCACCTTCCTTGATTGGTTCGAGGGTCAACATTTCCTCTTTCCATTTGGCTATAGAACTGACGAATGTCAATTCCCAATCTAAACTCTCGGAAAATAAGGGTGTGGAGGCAGGCTTCATATATTCTCGATCTCGGCTATAATGAAAGTTATTTGATCCGCACCACGTTCCGCACTCACGTACGGTACACATGTGTACACGGTACTTTATGGAATGGTACTCAAACCATATCAATCATAACACATACTTAGCAATAATGACAAATGAATATCTAAATCATTTATCTGTCATTGCTAGCAAGATATAACAGAAATCATAATTCAATCAATCTTGCCATATTTGCCGTGTAGAAAGAAGTACTCGTAATCGAAAGCCTATCAATTAGTATCATTGGTTTTACCCAATTTTCAGTCATTTACCGGAATTCTGATCCCTAGGAACTTTCAAATAAATGCGACTCATCATTTCGATATGAAAGAATGAATTTACTTGACATAATTCTACATTTCATTTGGCCTTGATAATTGTTTTTAAAAAAACAATGAAATGTACACGTGTCAACACATGTGAATTGGTTTCATTGTGAATCATTTCATCAAGATTAGCCTCCCCGATGGCATAGTGGTAACGTTGAAATCAAGGGATCGCGTGTTCGATACAAGGTGGACGATCATAGTGGTTCGATTGATTCATTGATTGATGTTTTAAGTCCACTTTAAGCACAGTAAGGCTAATCGGAAATGAACCTACAGTTTAAAGTGGAATCCGAACCACTATGTGCCTCCACCGGGTATCGAACCGGGGACCTCTGGATTACATGGCGACATAGTGGTTCGGATCCCACTTTAAACTATAGGTCTAATCTCGATTAACAACATAAAGCGAACTCTAACTGGTTGATTGATTGATTGAGTTTGTGTTTTAAGTCCACTTTATGCACAGATAGGCTAATCGGGGAGGGGGCTTACCCACAGGTTAAAGTGGAATCCGAGCCACTATGTTTTTCCACCGGATATCAAACGTGGGAACCCTTGATTATGAGGCGACGATCTTACCACTACGCCATCGAGGAGGCTTTGAAACTCTATCTCATCAAGTAATAAATAGACTATGCATTTCCGTAAACAATACTGTTGTTCCACAAGGCGAGATATGTGCAATACATTATGGCTCCCGAATATTCGAAACAATATGTAGATGGCTCCAAACTTTACATACAGCATATCACTCTAAATTAGAAAACTTCGGCACAGCGCTAAAGCAGAGAGTTTATCTTCCATATTTGAAAAATAAAAGACAATATTTTCAGTGTTTTAAAAAAACAATTTTCGTTGGGAAAATTTCTCCCCAAAATGTTGATGGCGCAGTTCAAGCCAAGTACCTCCTTCGTGGGCACCACTGCTTATATTTACTATACCTGTACTTTACCGAAAATACAGATACTAGTTTCTACTCTAACTGTCTACGGTAATAGCAATTAGATTAGTACAATTTCTACAAAGCTCTGAAATGGCAACATTTGGCTACCACTTCTACACAATAAGTACGAAAATTTAATGTTAGTCCATTTCAAACTACCACGCAAAAGTTAAAACACAATTAAAAAGAAACGCCGGACCCTGTGGCCGGGCACATCGCGCTGCGACGCTAAGGGTCCCGGGTTCGAATCCCGCTCGGGCTTGATTGTTTGTGAATGTCCATTCATCAATTTCATCATTGCATCACTCATCCCCCATCTTCGCAAATTAGCTAAAAGGCACAAAACGCGAAGTAAAATAAATCAAATCAAAACAATAAAAAAATATTTTTGTAAATAGTCGAGAAAATATTTACTCCAATTCTGGATCATTTTACAAGGAATTGCCCTACTGTTGTTGGTCTAGTGCTATATTATCATTTCAACATGTCCTTAGCAACAATCATTGAATTTGCTGCACCATTTGCTGTATGTAATGTTAAATCCCAGGCTCCAATGTCGCAAAACCGCATTGCAGCCAGCCAGATCAACTGAATATTTATGCCCTGCCAGATTCCTCGTTCAAAATGTATACGTTTGTTTGTGTTTGAAAACAGCTGCGCAGACGTAGAAGGCAAAAAATACCAACGATGTGACGTCAGCTTCATTAACACACTGCAAACGACCATAAACAGACGGCAGATGTCGCTGGCAATTAGAAGTGATAGGTAATTAACTTCTAATGCAGATGCGATGAGCTGGCAGATGGGATCGTTGACCAATACGTATCGATCTCGTTCGTGTTTACCGATTTCTTTCGCACATATGGTTATTTAGCTTATTCTGCTATTTGCGTCCCAATTGCATTGGTTTGAATACTTCGTAATTACTATTAATGGTGTATTTTTCACTTTCGAGAAGAATCTCCTACTGGAAATTGAGCCCAGAGAGAGGGGAGGAAAATCTCTCTCTCTCTCTCTCTCTCTCTCTCTCTCTCTCTCTCTTTGTTTCTCTTCTCCCACTCTTTCTTTCTTTCTACTGAAATGAGAGAGAGAGAGAGAGAGAGAGAGAGAAGATAAAAGGAAAGTAGGGAGAGGGGAAGAAAGACAGTAAGAGAGAAAGAACTCTCTCTTTCTTCCAACCCCCTCTCTCTATCTTCTCTTCCTTCCTCTCTCTATCTTCTCTTTCTTCCAACCCCCTCTCTCTATCTTCTCTTCCTTCCTCTCTCTATCTTCTCTTCCTTCCTCTCTATCTCTCTCTAAGCTTTCTTCTTCCTCCTGCTCTCTCTCTGGTCTTCTCTTTATTCGAACAGAGAGAAAGAGAGAGGGGAAGGAGAAAGAGAAAGCAGCAAGAGAAAGAGAATCTCTCTCGGCGGTCCAGACTCTCATCTGATATTTTCTGAAGGAAGAGTTACTCAAAAAATAGATTTCTAATTTTACAAGTTAGAGATTATTTGCTATTGCCAATTGAAGATCTCGGTGCAAGAACCGGTCAAGTCCAAAAGTTAAAATATTTTAAAAGACTAAATTCTGTTCTAAATTTCTTCCTTGCCATTGTTCGTCACCAAATTCCATCCACAAAACATTTACATAAGTCCATCCTTCTGAAAATGTTAAACATCCATAACCCTCATGATAGACACAAACTTGCAGACCATATTTTCCTTCATAAAATAGCCGATAGGAACATAAGAAGTGATCGCCTTCTTCAAGAAATTCACTTTCGAGTACCGTCCCGCACCACAAGGAGCATTCAGGTTTTCCCTTATCAGAAACAGAGATTAAGTCTAATACAGCGTTCTCTCTTCCACACACTACCCGGCCAATACAACACTCTACCAAACCGAGTTGACATTTTTGGAAACCAGGCAATATTTAAAAGGCTACTGTGTAACAACATGTAATTCACTTTATCTCATATATGTATTTTAGTTTATGTTATTATTCTTTATTGTTACTTCCATTGTTATTTTTTGTATTTCCATTGTTATTACATTCCAATGTAAAATGCCCAAAGCTGTATTTGGAATTCTCTGGTAAATATAAAATAAATAAATAAAAACGTTAAAAAAAAAGTCAAATGAAAACGGATATCGAACTTATGTTTGTGTACAACGATTAAGATAATGTCAAGGCAATTTATGTAGTAATCAATGTTCTTGATAGTTAAAAATAACTGCACAGTATACTATGTAAAATTATTTAATTTGTGAAATTCTTTAATTGAAAATAATATATTTTCCAATCGTGAATCTCTCAACATTTTTGTAACTAATCGACTCAATTTACCAATATCTCAAGCATTCTGTCCCCTCAACTTTAAAGGGGAAAAATCAGGGAAAAAGACGGCGCTTGGCAGGTTGTTTCAAGCGTTTGTTCTCATCTTCTGTGACATTACTTTTCTTCTTGTGAAGGGGACAGAGCTCCGTGTTAATTCCAGAGCAGGCGGCTGCAGCTAATCGAAATGGAATTACCCCCGACATGGTGTGAACTGCTCTCGTTGTCATAACCAACGTGGCAGATGACGTGGTAATGAAAGGTGATGACATCGGAAGAGGGTGGAAGGGTGAAGGGTGCCCATTTGCACCGCTCGTCGTCACTTTCGATGGAAGCTGTTGCGGGCGACAGCTATGTACCTCTGGATAACCCGAGAGGGGACCCGAAAATGATGAGGGAGAAAAAAAAGAGTAAATCGATTCAGACGTCGAAACGTTAGCACGTCCTTTCCCGTTGGACAAATAAATATTTATTTTGTTATTTTTGTGATTTCCGTAACTTCATATGTGATTGCTGTTTCATCAATATTTTAACGCGTTTCTGTTTATGTCAGAGAATAGTGACTTGCCTGTATATGTACATCTTGATTGCTATAGCGGATTGCGATGTTGTTTTGTTTGGCTTTCGGTTTTGGTTGTGTAGTAGTTAGTGGAGTTTACAACCAAAAAACATGGTTTCAGACATACATACTTTGTGACTGACAAGGATGAAGATTCATTTATTGTTAAATTGGTGCTGATGTATAAAACATTATTTTTGTTATTAATTGCTGTTTTGTTATGTTTCACGAAAATGTTGTGTTGAATTAATATGATGTATAATTAATAATCGTATACCACATTATTGCTAATATAAAATTAGGCTGTATAAATTCATATAAATTTTGCGCATCGCAAAGGATAAGAAACAAATTAATGTAGATAAGTAATTAATATATGGACATTTTCTAATAGTGACTTCTGAGTTTTTCCTGAACTTATCGAATTGTAAGCAGCTAGTAGTAGTATTTGCTATAATACCAGCACAGGAAAGGAAGAGCCCCCCTCAAGCAGGTTTGGCTATACTTAAAACAAGCTCAACATGTCCATATGAGCTTTTTGCTCAAGTGTGGAACCCTGCATAATCCAAGATTTTTGTAAAAAAGCCCTCATGGATTCCATGAGAAAGGAAGAGCCCCCTCAGATTGATTTGTCTACACTTATAAAAGCTACTTCTGTGAGATTATTGTCCATAATCCTATCAAAAATATGCCCCTCTTGATATTATTTTTGGCCACACTTAAAACTAAGCCACCCACACCAATATACACACCTACACCCACACACACCCCCGCACACCCACGCCACCCCCGCACACCCACGCCACCCACACACACCCACGCCACCCCCGCACACCCACGCACACCCACACACATATTGACCTTGACCTTGACCTTGACCCTGACCTTGACTCGTTGACGTTGATTGACGTTGACGTTGACCTTGACCTTGACCTTGATCTTGACCCTGACCTTGACCCTGACCTTGACCTTGACGTTGATCTTGACCACACCCACCCACATACACACCTACACCCACCCACACCCACCCACATACACACCCACACCCACCCACACCCACCCAGATGTTTTCAATGCGGTCCGTGCTTAGGCTATATAAAGAGCTTTTGCATTGCATATCAGCCAGTATTGTGAGAGCTGTTGAAGAGAAAGGGTGTGTTGTTCCAGTGCTGCTTATATTTTTTAAACACAAAAATATTGCAGATTTGTATAAATTGAATTACAAATCTATTTGATTTAATTGACAACCTGTCATAGGTTTATTAAGTATAGAGTTTTTGATTTGAACCCCAAAAAATTTTATATAAATACCAAAGCCAAAAATATTAACACACATACACACACACACACACAAATCACACTGCTGAACCCAACTGATATTTTTTATTCAGCATAGAGATTTGATTTGAATCCCAAGAAATTGTATATAAATACCAAAGCCAAAAATATTAAGTGTATACACACATACACACATACACACACACACAGCACAGTGCTGAACCCAGCTGATATTTTTTATCCAGCATAGAATTTTGAATTGAAACCCAGGAAATTGTATATAATAAACAACAACAAAAATGCCAAATCAAAAATATTGTAATCAATGCAATAAAAATATATTTAGCTCTAATTGGGCCAGACACCAAAAGATTTGTAACCCAGACAAATACAGAACTCCCACAAAAATTTGCCCCAAATGCAATAGAAAATACAGCATGCAATACTTCACATATACACATAAAGGCACTTGTTCTGCACAGTCATCAACATTGCCCTCACAACCATCTACATCTGGTCTGAAAAGAAAGCACGAAGCACCTGTTAATGCTGGACCTGCAAAGCAGCCACGCCATGCACCCATCCATAGCAGTTTTAATGCCCAACTTAGGGATTATCGGTTTGTATCAGAGCAAAAATGTGGCATTGAGAATTTTTTGAACAGTATAAATTCTGATCTGCAGGCAATTCTTAATGCACAAAATGGCTCTTATAAGCTATCCCTCAAATTGTATCCTCAATATAAGAAACCAAACGGCACAAAATTTACACAGCCCCACATAACAGAAACTGTACCGGTATATTCAAACGCAAATTCAGACACAATAATAAGCAGGTTGATAGATCAATTGAATATTAAACACTCTGAATTTGCAGCAAAAGAGTCTGGATGGAGCCTATGCGGCTCTCCACACAAGTTATATGTTAATATTTCTGAATTCAGCCCATTACAAGGTTCTACATATCTGCCATTACCTGTCAATATTAAAAACAAACAAGCCGTGGTTAATATTGAAAATACCGACCAGAAATGCTTTTTGTGGTGTATTTTAGCTGCTTTGTATCCAGTTTCAAGAAATCCTCAGAGAATAAATTATTACAAACAGCATGAACATCTTTTTGACGATGCAATGGAGGGTTTGGAATATCCAATGTCTGTTCAGAATATTGATAAATTTGAAAAAAAGGCCAGGCATATCAATGGCAAACAATTATCTATTAATGTATTTATTTGTTCCACTGGCAATTGCTCGATAGAACCTCTCAGAATCAGTACATTTGATGATGATTCTGCTGTTCCGATTGATCTGCTCTTAATTGAAGGGGATGGCACATATCATTACACTCTGATACATAATCTTGAAGCTTTAGTCAGAAAACAACTAGACAAATCTAAGACAATATTCAAGTTGTGTAGAAGATGTTTAACTGTATTTGATGGCAGGAAAATGGTAAATAGGGTTCCTGAATGTAATACAGAAATTGCTAAAAACAAATTAATTGAGCATCTGAAATACTGTGGCAACCATAAACCTGTTCATATGGTAATGCCCAATCCAAGTGAAAATTGCAAATTCAAAAAGTTTGAAGCCTTGTTGGAACACCCAGCATATATTGTCTGCGATTTTGAATCGAACCTCAAACCTCTTGCATTCTGCAATCCAGATCCTGAAGAATCTTCATTTACACCATACCAGCTACATGAACCTTCCAGCTTTTGTTATATAGTTATACGGGATGGTGTAGCTAGTGAACCACACTTATACATGGGAGCAGATGCCATCAAAGAATTTGCACATAGAATAGAAAATGAGTGCCATGACATAGCATCTAACATCTTATTAAAATCAAAGCCCATGTTGCCTTTAACAGAGAAACAGATTGAGGATTTCAACAATGCAGAAAAATGTCCGGTATGTGATTCTGAATTTTCAGATACAAATATCAAGGTGAAACACCATTCTCATACAGATGGTAAATTCAAAATGGCCCTGTGTAATAGCTGTAATATTAAGATCAAGAGACCAAAATTTGTCCCCATCTTTTGCCATGGAGCATCCAATTATGATTTCCATCATCTGATCAGGTACGAGGGGTTTGACAAGCAGAATTTAAATATTTTAGCTGAAAATGATGAGAAATATATATCTATTAGCAAAATAATCAAAGTTAATGGTGTTTCTATTCATATAAGATTTCTTGATTCTTACAGAATTTTATCTGCTAGCCTGGCTACACTGGCCACTCAATTATCTGATGATCAATTCAAAATCACATGTGCATTGTTTCCAAATCAGGACCTGAAATTAATTAGGCGGAAGGGTGTATATCCATATGATTATGTTACAGATTTTTCTAAATTTGATGAGTGTTCTCTGCCACCACAAGAAGAGTTTTACAGCAAAATCAGAGGATCTGGAATCACTGATGATGATTATCACCATGCCCAGTTGATGTGGAACAATTTAAAATGCCAGACATTTGGTGATTATCACATGGCTTATTTGAAACTTGATGTGACCCTCTTAGCTGATATATTGCAGGCATTCAGAAAATCTTCTATGCAAAATTATGGACTGGACCCTGTGTATTTTTTCAGTGCCCCGGGCCTAGCATGGTCTGCAATGTTTTTCAACACTAAAAAGCAATTGGATCTGATCCAAGATCAAAATAAGTATCTGTTTATGGAGAAATGTATAAGAGGAGGGACGGTGCAATGTTCCCAGAGATATGCCAGAGCAAATAACAAATATATGCCTGATTATAATCCAGCACGGCCATCAAATTATATACTGTATGTAGATGCAAATAGCCTCTATGGTCATGCCATGATGCAAAAACTGCCATATGCAGGGCTTGAGTGGGTTGATGATTTCAATATTGAAGATCTTCAGGACTTTGATGACAGTGACTATGGCCTCTTCTTAGAGGTTGATCTGACAATTCCTGATGATTTGCACAACAAATTTTCTGATCTGCCCCCAATTCCGGAGGTTCAGTGCTCACCTGGCTCTAAACAGAAGAAGCTCATGATGACACTGGAGCCAAAACAAGTCTATGTCATATATTACAAAAACCTCCAGTTCCTGATGAAACATGGTGTTCAAGTAACCAAACTTGGCAAAGTCTTAAGGTTCAGGCACTCAAGATGGTTGAAACCATATATTGATACAAACACGGATCTTCGAACATCTGCAAAGAGCCAATTTGATAAGGCCTTGTTTAAATTGATGGTGAATTCAGTGTATGGCAAAACAATTGAAAATGTCAGAAAACATACCGATGTTAAAATAATTACTGACCCCAGCCTGAGCAAAAAATTGGTTGCAAAGCCTAATTTCAATTACAGAAGAATTTATGATGAGCACATGGCACTCTTCAACATGAAAAAAACAAAGATCAAGTTTGATAAACCTATTTATGTAGGGGCTGCAATATTGGAATTGGCCAAATTACATATGTCAATATTGTATTATGATGTGTTGAAACCTTTTTATGGTGATAATGTAAAATTGATGTACATGGACACGGATAGTTTTATTCTTGATATTAAAACAGAAGATGTTTATCAAGATATGTCCCAGCCTGAATTGTTTCAATATTTTGACACCAGTGAATTGCCAGGCCATTTGAATATTCAACCCCACAACAAAAAGGTGCCTGGTAAGTTAAAAGATGAGACACTTGGTGATGTTATTGTGGAATTTGCCGGGTTAAGTGCCAAGATGTACAGTTTTAAAACATGTAGTGGTGTTGCTGCCAAAAAGGCCAAGGGCATTGGCAGAGTAACTGTAGAAAAAGAGCTTGAATTTGAAGATTATAAAAATTGCCTCAAATCCCAGAGTTTAATCAGAACATCAGAATCCAGAATTCAGAGTGTGCATCACTTGCTGACTAGCAATATTGTAAGAAAAGTGGCTCTGGACCCACATGATGATAAGAGATGCATTTTATCATGTGGCATACATACTCTACCATGGGGTCATTGTTATTTGAAAAATGGGAATCAATGCCCAATTACAGAGCATGATTTGAAATAAATAAACATGCCTATGAACTTATTTGGGTTTAAAAAACAAGGTATTATGGACCTGCCAACACCACAAGCCTCTCCTGATATGCTGTCTAAACTGAGTGCTTTGTTAATTATTCATCTGAACAGCATACTTACAGATGTTGATGATAAAACAGGCAAAATATTGTACATATTTAACAATAATTTGAATCATTACTAATTACCTGTAGGTGGGCAATTGCAATTTATTACAACCCCTGAGGGTGATGTTAAAATTTCAGTAGGGAGAAATATTTACAGAATTAAGCACTCAAACATGGTTTCTGGCACTGTTTATACTGTTTCTGCTGGTGACTGCTTATATATTGAGGTCTCTGGATCATATGACAAGCTTATACCTTTTTTTATAGAATTAAGAATCAGATACTCTATAATAAATAACCAATAAATCAAAATGCCTAATGATATTTTTGGCCATACAAGACATGAAGATCACAGTGATGAGATTCTGATGCTTGATGTCAGAGTCAAGAAATTAAGAAGTGATTTACAAGCTTTACAAACAACACTCAATGCCAGTCTTCAATTAGAAATTACAAATTTGCAATCACAATGCATGGACCCTCTTCTTAAAATTGATTCTGAACTCAAATTGCTGCTTCAGAAATATACTGACCTGGCCACATTGGATAATTTTCAAAGTTTGGAAGAGGCTGTAGCAGCTCTTCAAGCCAAATTTAAGACCCAGGCTAACAACTCTGAGCAATTGAAACAACAATTGGAAGAGCAGATTAATAATGTCCAGACACAGCTCCAAACAATTGTCAAAAGCATAAAATCACAAGAAGATTTTGATCTAGTGATTTCCACTCTAAAGGAACAGATTCAGTCACTCCAGATACCTAACCTGGAGTGACTGAATCTGTTCCTTTAGAGTGGAAATCACTAGATCAAAATCTTCTTGTGATTTTATGCTTTTGACAATTGTTTGGAGCTGTGTCTGGACATTATTAATCTGCTCTTCCAATTGTTGTTTCAATTGCTCAGAGTTGTTAGCCTGGGTCTTAAATTTGGCTTGAAGAGCTGCTACAGCCTCTTCTAAACTTTGAAAATTATCTAATGTGGCCAGGTCAGTATATTTCTGAAGCAGCAATTTGAGTTCAGAATCAATTTTAAGAAGAGGGTCCATGCATTGTGATTGCAAATTTGTAATTTCTAATTGAAGACTGGCATTGAGTGTGGTTTGTAAAGCTTGTAAATCACTTCTTAATTTCTTGACTCTGACATCAAGCATCAGAATCTCATCACTGTGATCTTCATGTCTTGTATGGCCAAAAATATCATTAGGCATTTTGATTTATTGGTTATTTATTATAGAGTATCTGATTCTTAATTCTATAAAAAAAGGTATAAGCTTGTCATAGGATCCAGGGACCTCAATATATAAGCAGTCACCAGCAGAAACAGTATAAACAGTGCCAGAAATCATGTTTGAGTGCTTAATTCTGTAAATATTTCTCCCTACTGAAATTTTAACATCACCCTCAGGGGTTGTAATAAATTGCAATTGCCCACCTACAGGTAATTGGTAATGATTCAAATTATTGTTAAATATGTACAATATTTTGCCTGTTTTATCATCAACATCTGTAAGTATGCTGTTCAGATGAATAATTAACAAAGCACTCAGTTTAGACAGCATATCAGGAGAGGCTTGTGGTGTTGGCAGGTCCATAATACCTTGTTTTTTAAACCCAAATAAGTTCATAGGCATGTTTATTTATTTCAAATCATGCTCTGTAATTGGGCATTGATTCCCATTTTTCAAATAACAATGACCCCATGGTAGAGTATGTATGCCACATGATAAAATGCATCTCTTATCATCATGTGGGTCCAGAGCCACTTTTCTTACAATATTGCTAGTCAGCAAGTGATGCACACTCTGAATTCTGGATTCTGATGTTCTGATTAAACTCTGGGATTTGAGGCAATTTTTATAATCTTCAAATTCAAGCTCTTTTTCTACAGTTACTCTGCCAATGCCCTTGGCCTTTTTGGCAGCAACACCACTACATGTTTTAAAACTGTACATCTTGGCACTTAACCCGGCAAATTCCACAATAACATCACCAAGTGTCTCATCTTTTAACTTACCAGGCACCTTTTTGTTGTGGGGTTGAATATTCAAATGGCCTGGCAATTCACTGGTGTCAAAATATTGAAACAATTCAGGCTGGGACATATCTTGATAAACATCTTCTGTTTTAATATCAAGAATAAAACTATCCGTGTCCATGTACATCAATTTTACATTATCACCATAAAAAGGTTTCAACACATCATAATACAATATTGACATATGTAATTTGGCCAATTCCAATATTGCAGCCCTTACATAAATAGGTTTATCAAACTTGATCTTTGTTTTTTTCATGTTGAAGAGTGCCATGTGCTCATCATAAATTCTTCTGTAATTGAAATTAGGCTTTGCAACCAATTTTTTGCTCAGGCTGGGGTCAGTAATTATTTTAACATCGGTATGTTTTCTGACATTTTCAATTGTTTTGCCATACACTGAATTCACCATCAATTTAAACAAGGCCTTATCAAATTGGCTCTTTGCAGATGTTCGAAGATCCGTGTTTGTATCAATATATGGTTTCAACCATCTTGAGTGCCTGAACCTTAAGACTTTGCCAAGTTTGGTTACTTGAACACCATGTTTCATCAGGAACTGGAGGTTTTTGTAATATATGACATAGACTTGTTTTGGCTCCAGTGTCATCATGAGCTTCTTCTGTTTAGAGCCAGGTGAGCACTGAACCTCCGGAATTGGGGGCAGATCAGAAAATTTGTTGTGCAAATCATCAGGAATTGTCAGATCAACCTCTAAGAAGAGGCCATAGTCACTGTCATCAAAATCCTGAAGATCTTCAATATTAAAATCTTCAACCCATTCAAGCCCTGAATATGGCAGTTTTTGCATCATGGCATGACCATAGAGGCTGTTTGCATCTACATACAATATATAATTTGATGGCCGTGCTGGATTATAATCAGGCATATATTTGTTATTTGCTCTGGCATATCTCTGGGAACATTGCACCGTCCCTCCTCTTATACATTTCTCCATAAACAGATACTTATTTTGATCTTGGATCAGATCCAATTGCTTTTTAGTGTTGAAAAACATTGCAGACCATGCTAGGCCCGGGGCACTGAAAAAATACACAGGGTCCAGTCCATAATTTTGCATAGAAGATTTTCTGAATGCCTGCAATATATCAGCTAAGAGGGTCACATCAAGTTTCAAATAAGCCATGTGATAATCACCAAATGTCTGGCATTTTAAATTGTTCCACATCAACTGGGCATGGTGATAATCATCATCAGTGATTCCAGATCCTCTGATTTTGCTGTAAAACTCTTCTTGTGGTGGCAGAGAACACTCATCAAATTTAGAAAAATCTGTAACATAATCATATGGATATACACCCTTCCGCCTAATTAATTTCAGGTCCTGATTTGGAAACAATGCACATGTGATTTTGAATTGATCATCAGATAATTGAGTGGCCAGTGTAGCCAGGCTAGCAGATAAAATTCTGTAAGAATCAAGAAATCTTATATGAATAGAAACACCATTAACTTTGATTATTTTGCTAATAGATATATATTTCTCATCATTTTCAGCTAAAATATTTAAATTCTGCTTGTCAAACCCCTCGTACCTGATCAGATGATGGAAATCATAATTGGATGCTCCATGGCAAAATATGGGGACAAATTTTGGTCTCTTGATCTTAATATTACAGCTATTACACAGGGCTTTTAAGAATTTACCATCTGTATGAGAATGGTGTTTCACCTTGATATTTGTATCTGAAAATTCAGAATCACATACCGGGCATTTTTCTGCATTGTTGAAATCTTCAATCTGATCCTCTGTTAAAGGCAACATAGGTTTTTATTTTAATAAGATGTTAGATGCTATGTCATGGCACTCATTTTCTATTCTATGTGCAAATTCTTTGATGGCATCTGCTCCCATGTATAAGTGTGGTTCACTAGCTACACCATCCCGTATAACTATATAACAAAAGCTGGAAGGTTCATGTAGCTGGTATGGTGTAAATGAAGATTCTTCAGGATCTGGATTGCAGAATGCAAGAGGTTTGAGGTTCGATTCAAAATCGCAGACAATATATGCTGGGTGTTCCAACAAGGCTTCAAACTTTTTGAATTTGCAATTTTCACTTGGATTGGGCATTACCATATGAACAGGTTTATGGTTGCCACAGTATTTCAGATGCTCAATTAATTTGTTTTTAGCAATTTCTGTGTTACATTCAGGAACCCTATTTACCATTTTCCTGCCATCAAATACAGTTAAACATCTTCTACACAACTTGAATATTGTCTTAGATTTGTCTAGTTGTTTTCTGACTAAAGCTTCAAGATTATGTATCAGAGTGTAATGATATGTGCCATCCCCTTCAATTAAGAGCAGATCAATCGGAACAGCAGAATCATCATCAAATGTACTGATTCTGAGAGGTTCTATCGAGCAATTGCCAGTGGAACAAATAAATACATTAATAGATAATTGTTTGCCATTGATATGCCTGGCCTTTTTTTCAAATTTATCAATATTCTGAACAGACATTGGATATTCCAAACCCTCCATTGCATCGTCAAAAAGATGTTCATGCTGTTTGTAATAATTTATTCTCTGAGGATTTCTTGAAACTGGATACAAAGCAGCTAAAATACACCACAAAAAGCATTTCTGGTCGGTATTTTCAATATTAACCACGGCTTGTTTGTTTTTAATATTGACAGGTAATGGCAGATATGTAGAACCTTGTAATGGGCTGAATTCAGAAATATTAACATATAACTTGTGTGGAGAGCCGCATAGGCTCCATCCAGACTCTTTTGCTGCAAATTCAGAGTGTTTAATATTCAATTGATCTATCAACCTGCTTATTATTGTGTCTGAATTTGCGTTTGAATATACCGGTACAGTTTCTGTTATGTGGGGCTGTGTAAATTTTGTGCCGTTTGGTTTCTTATATTGAGGATACAATTTGAGGGATAGCTTATAAGAGCCATTTTGTGCATTAAGAATTGCCTGCAGATCAGAATTTATACTGTTCAAAAAATTCTCAATGCCACATTTTTGCTCTGATACAAACCGATAATCCCTAAGTTGGGCATTAAAACTGCTATGGATGGGTGCATGGCGTGGCTGCTTTGCAGGTCCAGCATTAACAGGTGCTTCGTGCTTTCTTTTCAGACCAGATGTAGATGGTTGTGAGGGCAATGTTGATGACTGTGCAGAACAAGTGCCTTTATGTGTATATGTGAAGTATTGCATGCTGTATTTTCTATTGCATTTGGGGCAAATTTTTGTGGGAGTTCTGTATTTGTCTGGGTTACAAATCTTTTGGTGTCTGGCCCAATTAGAGCTAAATATATTTTTATTGCATTGATTACAATATTTTTGATTTGGCATTTTTGTTGTTGTTTATTATATACAATTTCCTGGGTTTCAATTCAAAATTCTATGCTGGATAAAAAATATCAGCTGGGTTCAGCACTGTGCTGTGTGTGTGTGTATGTGTGTATGTGTGTATACACTTAATATTTTTGGCTTTGGTATTTATATACAATTTCTTGGGATTCAAATCAAATCTCTATGCTGAATAAAAAATATCAGTTGGGTTCAGCAGTGTGATTTGTGTGTGTGTGTGTGTATGTGTGTTAATATTTTTGGCTTTGGTATTTATATAAAATTTTTTGGGGTTCAAATCAAAAACTCTATACTTAATAAACCTATGACAGGTTGTCAATTAAATCAAATAGATTTGTAATTCAATTTATACAAATCTGCAATATTTTTGTGTTTAAAAAATATAAGCAGCACTGGAACAACACACCCTTTCTCTTCAACAGCTCTCACAATACTGGCTGATATGCAATGCAAAAGCTCTTTATATAGCCTAAGCACGGACCGCATTGAAAACATCTGGGTGGGTGTGGGTGGGTGTGGGTGTGTATGTGGGTGGGTGTGGGTGGGTGTAGGTGTGTATGTGGGTGGGTGTGGTCAAGATCAACGTCAAGGTCAAGGTCAGGGTCAAGGTCAGGGTCAAGATCAAGGTCAAGGTCAACGTCAACGTCAATCAACGTCAACGAGTCAAGGTCAGGGTCAAGGTCAAGGTCAAGGTCAATATGTGTGTGGGTGTGTGTGGGTGGCGTGGGTGTGCGTGGGTGTGCGGGGGTGGCGTGGGTGTGTGTGGGTGGCGTGGGTGGCGTGGGTGTGCGGGGGTGGCGTGGGTGTGCGGGGGTGTGTGTGGGTGTAGGTGTGTATATTGGTGTGGGTGGCTTAGTTTTAAGTGTGGCCAAAAATAATATCAAGAGGGGCATATTTTTGATAGGATTATGGACAATAATCTCACAGAAGTAGCTTTTATAAGTGTAGACAAATCACTCTGAGGGGGCTCTTCCTTTCTCATGGAATCCATGAGGGCTTTTTTACAAAAATCTTGGATTATGCAGGGTTCCACACTTGAGCAAAAAGCTCATATGGACATGTTGAGCTTGTTTTAAGTATAGCCAAACCTGCTTGAGGGGGGCTCTTCCTTTCCTGTGCTGGTATTATAGCAAATACTACTACTGCAGCTATTCATAAAGTAAAATACTAGGATGATCCTTTGAAGTGATAGCGAAAGGGCTTGCTTCAACTTCCATGACAGGTCATAGTTTTCATCAAAAGATTTGGAACAGGACATGCACGCGAACTTAGCAAAAATACATATTACAACACACCAAACTTGTTGATAAGTACTGGAGGCAACTCTAGGGGTGACGTGTAAAGGCGGGTGGAACGTGGTGCTGATCGCATCACCTCCAACAAATGGCTGAGGTGTGTGGGACTCATGGACGTCCGCAGGATTTTTTTCAGGGAGGGGGCAAGTAACGTATTTTTTTTCCAGGGGGGCAAACAAGGCACATTTTCCCTAATAAAATTGTTGTTCCCTTACAAAACATTGCTTAAATTTGAATTTATCATATTCATGCAATAATTAACATATTATTGTGGCTGAAATGGAATTATATGTAAAAAATATATAACTTTTGGTTAACTTTTCATTTTACAGGAGGGGGCCCACGGACCCCCCTTCCGGACGCCCATGGTGGGACTCTACATACCCATCCCGAATATTTGGTAAGTTCTAAAATTCAATAGATTTCATCGATAATTTAAACAACTTTTGAGATAGCATGTTACGTGATATTGACCAGTGTTCCTCACGACCAGACGCAGGGTCCGAGTGAGATGATTTATGATGCATTTTACTGCTACCTTGTAGGTCTAATAGACCACCACATTTTGTCTATACAGCTGTATTAGTTTTCTGACTGACGTGCGGACCAACATGTATATTTTTGGGATTAGGCGGAGGTGGAGGGGATTAGTATGTTATTCAAGCTCCATAAAAGTAGCTGAAGTAAATAAACTCCGATGACGTGGTCAGGGCATAGAGTCCCATTGCAGCCCGCTACTTCTTTTCAAGTATTTTAGAGCACCCACCAGAGGCACTTCTTAGTCTATCTCTAACCATTCACTTCTACGGTTGCAAACTTCTTCCACCTAGGCCGAAGTAGATAAAACAAGAAACTTTTAAGCATGAAAAGTCAGTACTGAGTGGCGTTGCGTGATGTTCTCGAAACTGTAAGCAATCCTAGTAATAACTCATTGACTACTTCATCTATCGTAATACTAATCAGTTAAGAAAGAAATAATTTTCACAAAGTTCTACATTACAGGTATAATAGTAGTGCTGTGTTTAATATTTCGGTGTTGTCTTTATCCGCGGAAACGTCGTTATCAACTAAAGTGGTAGTAATTGTGTGATTGAACACTTGCAAGTAATAATCAAGTGGTTTAAGTGTTTTAAATATCGTAATAAGAGTGTGAAGAGATTTTTATTAAATTATAATAGCTATTAAACATAAGCAAATTACAATAATTCTTATTTTTATTATTTCTACTATTAAGGTTTTATAACTGGCCTCCTTCCCCCTCCCACACAAATAGTTCTGGCGAGACCCGTGCCATCAATCATCTCAGCATCATTAGGTTCCACTACATCAACACGATAAATCAATAACCCTGGAAGGCAAGAGTCCACCTCCGTAACGTAGTGGTTAGCACAGTGCGCTACAACAAAAGGGATCTCGGATTCGAATCCTGACCTGGGCATGGGTGTTCTTTGTGGGTGTCCCTTCATCAGCATCATCATATCATCGCCCATTCTCATCGTCGCGATCTGCCAAAGGTGATAGAAAAGCGACGCTAAACTCAATTCAAAACCTAGGATGCAAGAGTCTCACTCGAAACTTTTCACCATCGTCGCTTTTCTGCCTCTTTCGGATATCCGCGATGATGAAGGTAAATGATGCTGAGACGGATGAAGGAACAATGGTAAAACGAGCATGGATGACAAAAAATAGTCCCACAGAGAATTATACAGGCGTCAGAGCCTCATTAGTCTTCAAGAATGCAGTCCAGGGTATTCTCTGCAAGAGAATTTGACAGTTGGGTTCAAGATGGTTTACACCTTACGCTCCCCAGAGAACAGAGCTTAGAAGCGAAGATTTAATGAATGAAATGTAACATACATAAGATAATTATTATATCTATCGTTTCATACACTCGCGAAACAATTTTTTAAACAAACTCTTCCTCCTCAAGGTTTGAAAACAAATTGTATGTAACAATTTTGCATACATCTTGTTGAGAATATTATGAACAACAATTTCAAACTGTATACTTTGAAGTGCAGAATACAGGATAAAGCTCTTTTTTAATTATAGTGTTGGACTCTGAAACACTGAAAAATTCAAATTACAGTTGACCTTTGCCAAATCAATCGCGCGATATAAGACAGACCAATCCGTTTCCAAGAAGCAAAAAGGCAGAGGATTGGAAATCTTTTCAGAAAGAAATACCCCGTCCAGGTGCACTATAATTTACAAGGTCGTCGCGGGCTTTTCCGGGGGCCGATTACCCACCGTACCCCCTCGAGAATTACGTTGAAATTTGTATTAATCGACAGATTTTCATGTTTTACGTAATATAAAGTTAGTTCCAGCGCGCGGAAAACAGAAATAACGGTGATATTTGTTCACAACGTATGACCCGCGTGAGCAAAAAACCTGCCATTTCGAAGTGCTTTCGCCGCTTTTTGTTATTAAAACTTTTTGTATGCACACTCAAACCGTGAAAGAACACGTCGATAATAACTATTGGTACCAAACCTAGCAATCTTAACCTAACTACGTAGTTGCTTTTGTGAAATGCCATTTTGGGTGCTAGATTCACTTGCGCGAAGCCTTTGGACTGTTCTTCATGGTAAAGTAACACGCTAAGGTAACAGACGTACTTTACTTCACAATAACACATTTCCGCGAGCTAAAATCAACCCTTTTCCGTTTTATTCATTCTTCTTACAACATTTCTTTTGTTAATCCTCAACCATGACTCCTTGAAGTGAAGGTTACTAGATCATCATTCCATCGCTGTATTTATCGAAGTCCACGTGGCACCAATCGTAGTTCAGAGTTATTTTGTTCCCCGCGTGGCAATTTTTTAAAATATCGCTTTGCATTGAATGCTTGGTGTATGAATATTATGTCGTTTATGAACGTTTTCCATTGTTTTTAGTTCTCGTAAATGTGTTATTGTGAAGTAAACTACGTCTGCTACCTTAGCGTGAAGCAGAACAGCCCGAAGCTGCAGAAGTGAATATACACTACGATGTATCGGTTGGGATTCATTTACCGATACAGCCGACACTTTTCCGGAATATTGGTCTTCGACGGGGTCCGCAAAAATGCCGCGCCACATTTTCCCGGAGTCTAATTATTTTGGAAATTATACAAATTTCAAACTTTATTTTTATTTTGCACAAATTTCACACGAAAAACTGTATTTTGTGATTACATAACATCTACTTCAATATTCTGATCTAATTCTTGAATATGCAAAAGCATAATATTGATCAATATTCGGAACAAGTTTTATTTATTACGATTTTCAAGTATCGGTATCGGTGTGAATCGGTGAAAGTATCGGTATCGGCTCAAAGTGGTATCGGCTCAGTCCTAGTTCAAACAAAGCATTATCGCTGCAAACATCTCCTACAAGGGCACTTATGTCCATGGATTGGTTCAAAACAAAGGACTATCGCTGCAAAAGATCTCGTATACTTGAATACTCATCTTGTATTCATCACAAACGAATGTATCCACTAGAAATACGTAGGAAACTAGACTAAACGCATAAGTCGGTCTATTTAGTTCGTGCTTTGTATGACAAAACCGAGCATTATTATCAATTACGTCACTATGTATTTATGAATATCTATGCATATGACAAAAACAATTACTTACCATTTCGCCATCGAAGTTCCCGGATTCGTGCCACAGTCTGGATTTTATCGTTGAGTCGAACTAGCGTAGGAATTATCTCAGTTGATATTTCTATATAGGAAAATCACTTTGTAGCACAAGCCTAAATCTGGTGTCTTGATAATACGTACTTCTACTTCCTGGTGCAAAATGAACACGACACTATTATCCTCCGTGCAAACAACACAACTTCACTTTAAGGTTTTTAAATTGACGTCTCAACACACAACCATTTCAACGCAGCCGGGCCTGTGCACTGCACCTGCTGTCTGCTCTGTTTGTTGTCCACGCGATTTGCGATTTGCTTACCTTTGCCCTCGCAACACAGACCATGACCTGGAAGTTTGTATTGTGGGTGGGAGAATTGTGTGCAAGGGGAGTTCTAATCTACAGGCAGTTAAATGTAAACCTCACGGCCTTGCAATGAATTGTAGAATAGTCGAAACTGTGGGCAATGAGAGTTTTGCGGTACTACAGCCACAGTAATCAGTAATAAGTTTATTTTTATTAATTTATTCCATGCAGTGTTTTAAAAATCATGAAAACGAACCTATTATCGCTGATAACATGAAAGCTGGGAGAGATAGTATAATGTATAAACACAGACGGTGTGTCAAAGAAAAACTTTCACTGAGATTTGTAATACTTTTGAATTGGACTCCGTGACGGAGTGATCAACGTAACGCACCATGAAGCCAGAAGTCCCAGGTTCGAACCGTTTGTTCCATCATTAATTTAATCATTTCGCGATTAGAAAACTTGCAAATTTTGGGTTATCAACACAATATGTAAATCTTTTCAAATCTTACATTATTAATCGAAAACAATATGTAACTTATAAACAAGCAAAGTCTTTTGTTTATGATGTAAAATCTGGGGTTCCACAAGGTTCAAATCTGGGTCCTCTATTCTTTGCAATTTATATTAATGATTTACCAGGTACAATCAAATTTTCAAAGTGTTTAGTGTACGCAGATGATGTTAAAACATATAGAGAAATTATGGATATTACGGATACTAGGAAATTACAGACTGATATAAACATGGTTCATAGGTGGAGTGTAGAGAATGATATCAAGTTTAATATTAAGAAATGTTCATACATGATATTTACTAGAGCACGAAATAATGAGCGAAATGATAAGTATGTTATTAACGGCGAATTTGTAAAAAGAGTGTATTCAATTAAAGACCTAGGAGTAATTATTACCCATAATATGACTTTTACTGAGCTTATTTCTTGCATTACCCAGAATGCCTACAGGAATCTTGGATTTCTAATAAGAAATGCTAAAAGTTTAAATGATGTATGCTCTTTGTGTATGCTCTACAAATGTTTAGTTAGAAGCAAATTAGAATATGCTTGTTCCGTATGGGCGCCAAACTGTGACTCCCAGAAAAATATGATTGAACGTATACAGAAGAAATTTCTAAGATTTTTATATTATAAGAAGTATCGAATATCGCCAATAACTTTTAAAATACCATACAATGATTTATTAAATGAATTTGATTTTGTAAGCCTGTCAAATAGACGTGAAATTTCTCAACAAATGTTTCTGTATAAAATAATAAATGGACATATTGATAGTAGTTCTATACTAGAGAGAATCTGGTTTAATGTGAGACAGGGTCATTTACGTAAAAGACGTTTACTCTCATACAAAATCCCAAGAACAGAAATGTATAAAGGTTCCCCACTACAAAAAATGACACTTCAATATAACAAGATCTCAAATCATTTGGTGGACTTGGATTTCGGCATGACACCAACCAAATTTATGAATATGTTAAAGGGGTATCTCCCTTAATAATTTATTTATTATGATAATTGGATTTGTCATATTGAAGTTTGTTGTAATGATATATTGTACCGGTGTTTGTGATACTTGTTTTGTGTAATTCAGATGAAATGTGTAAATATCTGAACATTTGTTGTCACAGTTAAGCAGTAAACCTGTTCTGTCTCCAAGATGTCTGCATATATATATATATATATATATATATATATATATATATATATATATATATATATATATATATATATATATATATATATATCATGTACAAGGGTTGGATAAAAAGTAATGGCAACACTGCTGTTCCGTGAAAGGGGCGAGTCACAGCGCCACAACCGTTTCGTGGTTGATAAAGGAATGTCAGACGAGGAAGTATAGTGAGTGGGGTGCGATTGTATGTTATTCAGTCAAAAACAGCAGTGCTCTGAAGCAGAGGACGAGAGTGTAAGCGCCCTAACAATATGTTTAGGCAAGAAGAACAACGTCTCTTAGGCAGACGGTCAACGCAGCCTACTACTGCACCTTCTTGCAACACCACCCGGCACGTTCTGGCACGGTGTGCCATCATCCTGCTTGACAATGCAAAGTGTCACACTGCGAACACTGTGACGGCGCTCCTGCCTAACCGGTAGTGGGAGGTACTGGAACATCCACCGTATTCACCGGTATGACACCGTGTGATTACGATTTTTTTGCCAAAATGAAGGAACCACTGGGCGGGAAGCACTACGACACGCGCGAAGCCATCATACGTGCTATAGGGCGGTCACTGCGGGACATCGACAGAGATGGACGCGCTGACGGTGTACGACGCCTTCCATACGTGTGACAGAAGGTCGTAGAGAAATGGGGGGGGGCGATTACATTGAAGAAATGTAACACGTGTTCCTCTGCCAATACAGTCAAGTAGCAATTATACCAGTGTTGCCATTACTTTTTATCCAACCCTTGTATTATCTGTCTATGTTTGTGAATATGTGTGTGTGTGTAAAGGAGGAAGGAGGGAGAATGTGTACGTGCGTACATACAAGTTGTAAATGAAAATGTAATATTTTGATATTACCTTTCTGTAATTGGAGACTAGTCTCTGTTGAAGGGAAATAAATAAATTAGCTCAAGGGCGGTTTAGAGAGAGGCGGAGGAAGCGACCGGAAAAGTCTCTTTAGGAACAAACTATTTCAGATCTGTTGTGCAAGAAATGTGTAAGAAATGCTGATAGTTCATCAGTTTAAAAATATATCTTCGAAGTCAAGTGTATTGTCCCAAGTCCTATATTACGGTAGCTTATGTGAGACCGCAATATTGAAACGCTTTGACTGACTTCGTTCAAACGTAATACTAGACCAGTCCTCAGAAGTGTCTAGCTCTTGTGAAATATCTTTTCCATCTTTACTGGCCAAATTGTAGCACAAGTAATGCTTTAACATTCCTACTAGTTTCGTTCTGTAAGCTCAAACAATGTAGTCGACACGAAATGTTAATATGTCCAAAATGGGCAAAAATGTATTTATTTAAAACAGTAGTTGTGTAAAGAAAATTCCAAGGTACAGAACTTTTGCCCATACACTCGTAATCAAATCAAATCAAAGTAGAAGAACCAAAAGAACAAATAAAATGAACATAATATTAAAATGTCTAGTATCTACATACTGACTTTTCACGTTTAAAAAATTGGTTGGTTGGTTTAGTTAGGTTATTAGTTAGTATATATTTTAGATCACTTTTGGCTGATCGCAACGATGAGGATGAGTGATGATGTCATGAAATTGATGAAGGGACAATCACAAAGAATACCCATGCACAAGCCTGGATTCGAACCCGGGACACGTTTAAAAATTGCTTGTAATATCTGCTTTATCCAACGGCAACATCTTGCGATGCATAAATCAAGTAAGTGGCTTTCTCTGGGATGATTCAAGAAAGGTCCCTCATGTTTTTCGATCCAATTCACTCAATTTTCCTTGCTTCTCCTGGACGTGGAACTCTATACATAAATTTTCTGGCGGTTACAAAGGTGAACTTGAAGTCCATGACATCGATTACCGTTTTTGCGTATATTGGCGGAACAATCTTTACCCAAGGAAGCTCATCGATTTTTCCAGAAGCTCTGACCTGAAAACTGAAGACAAAAGCGAATTTTCTTCTTCAAAGTAATGTTTCTATTGAGGGCTGGGCTAGAATTTCCAACAGGGCGGTGGAATAAACTAAGTATAATTAAATATGCAAGGGTAATTAAAGAGCAATTGAACTTTTTAAAATAGTATAATTCTATGATATGAAATACTGTCTCAAAGAAAAATGTATCACATGCAGTGGCGGCGATGTGGGAGCGTGGGGGCATTTGCCCCGCTCACTTTTTCCCACTTTTGCCTCCACAGGATGTCCTCTTAATGCTAAGCCTTGTCCACCAAAAGAAAGTAACTGTCCTCCCCCCCCCCCTAGTTTTGGCACCAAACGCCACTACTAATCACGTGGAATATTAACTCTGAAGGTTTTCTTTTGGGACATTGCAGAACGAGGGGAGAAGGGGGAGTTACATATGGAAATAAACAAATTATATATTTCACACAAATACTTGCATCTTAGTCACAGTAATTTTATTTACTGGTACAGAAATTTGCAGGAACGGGAAAACTTCAAACTGAAGAAGTGTCTTGGTGAAAGAAGAATATCTTGCTTGCCCACCCTGGAAAAATTATCTTGTTCACCCCCCCCCTTTACCCAATGGAAGAATCCTATAGGCGTTCATGGCTTTACCCAGGATTCGGCTCTATGGTAGGCATATCAAGTCTATTTTTAAAATATCGAAACGTCAATTTCTTCATAACATCGCCCTACATATTTCTATATCGATAACATCGAAGTCGATCTATCGTTATCCACGATCCTGATATTATCGATATTGACGCTGTTATTTTCGATAATCGATGTATCAATTCGATATCGATATTCAATCTATATCGCGCAGCCCAACCCCGTAGCTCCAAGTTTCGCAGCGCGTTGCGCTCAATTTTTCGCCACAGAGACTGTATTTAGGGTAATTAGCAAATATCCTTTGAGGAAAAAAACAAGTAGAAAAAAGTTTTTCAAGAAGAGGCTTGGTGAAACAAAAGGGAGAAGTGGCGAAACAGATAGCGGGAGAGGAAAGTTCTGGAAGTTCCAGTTCAGCACAGGTCGATGAATACCCTTGTTCAACCACTTTTCTCTCTCGATTTTCTTTCCTTCGGCACAAAAGGGCAATGTCAGCAAAAATGCGAGTTAGAAACACCGATAGGAAGTGTGATTCTCGTAGGTTCGGGATCTAACAGTTTAACCTCGGCAAGCAGATTGAATTTCAGAAAAGTTGAAAGCATCCAGTGTCCCGAGGACTAACGCTAGGGAAAAAAGCAACGACGCAGCGAGACAATTTGTACGGCGAGGTCCACGCTCCACACAGAAGGAACTGGTCTCAAGTTACATTCTTTCATGATACGCAGAGTATTAATATTATACAGTAAATTCTGTGCAGGGAAGTAATTATATGAACCATACTCTATAAAAGTTAGTTGGCTCAAAAGTAAATAAGTTATAGTTATTAATTTTGAAAATTAACTCAGTTACACTTACCATTGTTTTAAGTAACTATAAGTAATTTTTAGAGTTCCTTTATTCTGGGTAACATATAGGTCGTATGATATTTTCAAGCACGAACTACAATCAGGATGGTATTAATATTAAATTAATTTGCGTTAAGTTATAATTACCCTCATGTGTTAAAAAATATAAATTCAAAGTAATCCAAAATTTTATTTCGTGTAGAAACGTAAAGAAAAGTAACTGTTAATTTCGTTACTCGCCTTGGAAAAAGTTAACTAGTTTCATGTGCGGTTACTGACATTAAAAATAACTCAGGTACAGTTACTGTTTTTCGAAAAAGTAAGGATTTATTTCTAAAAACTATTCAATATAACCTTGTTGCAATATAAGTGTTCACAATCTTTGCGCAAATGAATAAGAGTTACAGAATTTGTTTTTGTAAATCCACTTCATGCATATATTGGTCAATTGGGACTGGATCTACAGGTTAAAGTGAGACCCCCTTGTTTACAAGGCGACGACGATACCACTGCTCAATTGGAGAGACCATGAAAGTCAATAACTATCGAAATATCTCAGGAACCTTATTATGTAGCAAGATAAATTATTTGAAAGAGCCTCCCTGATGGCGCAGTGGTAGTGTTGTCGCCTTGTAATCAAGGGGTCCCGGGTTCGATACCCGGTGGAGGTACATAGTGGTTCGGATCCCACTTTAAACTGTAGGTCCAGTCCCGATTAGCCTTACTGTGCATAAAGTGGACTTAAAACATCAAATCAAAAAAAAAAAATATTTGAAAGGTGTCCATGTTTACAAATTAAGAAACATCAATCACTCTATTTGTCTATGAACAGCATGCTACGACGCCAGAGGTGGCGGGTTTGAATCTCCACATGGGTGTTCTTTGTGAGTGTCACTTCATCAATTTCATCATATCATCACTCATCCTCGTGATTAATCAAAAGTGGCAGAAAAACGAAGTAAAATATACCAAATCAAATCAAATCTATGAATGACAATAGTGGATATATTTAGTTCTCTGCTCCATTCTCTTCAACACACACACATTTTCTGTCTCTATTATGATACTGTGTGTATATACATATATATGGTTTACCTTAGCAATGTAACGAATGCACAGTGTAAATCAACATAATCACTTTCAATTTATTTATATTGCGCATTAGCTAATGTGCTAATAAACTCTCGCGTGTAAATTCTCCCGCATTAGCCGATGACAGATTATCCATAATTCTTCCCCAGCAAGAGTTCAACAGGAAGCGGCTCGAATATAGGCCTAATCGCTTTGTCTCTAATATGGTTGTTCAACCTTCTGCCTTGTATGTAGAATAAAGCGCAGTCGCCAAACTAAGTCACAGGATTATCTCTAAACTCTACACTAAATGGGTACCTTCATCCATCTCCAAAAGATTCACACATTATACACATACACCTGTGCAATAAGACCAACTCAGTTCACACTACTATCTCTAACACATGGAAGTTTTGAACGCCCTTCGGACACGCTTTTGATTAACAATAAAATTACTCTCTAAAAATATCAAATATCGACCTTCTACTTTTAGTTCATAGATGGCGTACAATATCATTTTTTCTTGTTGTTACAGAATTCACGTAAAGATAGAAGTTTTATCATTAATTTATACAACTGTATGCACGGTAATTGATTCCTATAACTTGAGGGAAATACACTATATTAATAACTTAGTTTTATTAATTTCGGCATTAGGTTCAATTCTTCCAAATGAACAAATTCGACACAAATTAACAAGTAAAGGTCTGAAGTAAGAGATTTCGTTAAGCCAATTAGTTCACCAGCATCTTTTTGCTTAGAAATTGGAAAAGTTATCATTGCAACAACCATATTGCTCCATTATCTTTCAAATGAACTGCTATGTAACTGGGCTTGTTCAAAGTTAATGTGAGTAATAATATGTAAAAATGGAACTCTGCAGTTTGTTTTCAACTGGGAGTTCCTTTCCAAAGAATAAAGTATGCTTATATGAAAAATTTAAGTTTATTAAAACTGCTGTTTCATCTGTGGATATCAAGATCATTTATTTCCGATTTGGACTTCATAGCCAAATGACGTTTAATCTATTTATAGACATCAATATGGTTATTGGAAAATTTTCTGAAGGAGAGAATTTCAATAACTATACCTAGGTACATTCGAAGCATCGGGATATTATACATCCTTCTCCAAGGATAAAATATGAAACGAGAAAGAGGAAAGTTCCTCATCCCCCCCGCCAATTACCACACCCTGCTTATTATTATTGTTTGTAGAACCAGTAAATATTTTTATCACGAGCCACTACTGTAGTTTTTGCCTCTCTCTTGCAAAGACTGAGCGCCATATCTACTTGTTTTTCTAAGCTAAAACTTTGCAATCCACAAAGAACATACTTTTTGTCATTTTCTGCGTATTAAATAATAGAATAGATGTTTCTAAAAGGAAAGAGAGTACAGAAGGGGTGGAAGCAGCAATTTAGATGAAATTCAGACGGTGGAAGGAAGCTGGTAACGATAATCGGCTTCCCTTAATGAGATACAGGGTGAGGGAGAACGTGGTTTGGAGAAGACGCTACATAATAAGCAGATCGATATTCTGTTGGGAGGACTAGTGAAGCTGCGGAAGGATGTGGTAAAGAACAATGAGAGACAAATTAATTGCTTTCAGGAGGCGTCAAATTCTCTGATGTAACGTTTTTACACCATGAAGATATGCAGACTATCTTGTTATTAAGTCCTGTGTCCAAGACTAGTTTGCGAATGATAAAATCTCCCCGGGCCAAATATTCTTGTAAGAAAAATCAGGTTTGAAAGATTTACAAGATTTGAAGACAAAAAATTGAAAGGAATTCTATATCTAAAATGAAAAACACGGAGGAAACTGCTGTTTCATCTGTGCATTGTGCCGACCTTCATGGCAAAGTGGTTAGCACAGAGCGTTACGACGACAGGGATCCCTGACTCGAATCCCAGACTTGACATGGGTGTTGTTTGCGGGTGTCCCCTCATCAATTTCATCATATCATCACTCATTCTCATTTTCGCGATTCCCGATGGCGCAGTGGTAGCGTTGCCTTGTAATCAAGGGGTCCCGGCTTCGATACCCGGTGGAGGCACATAGTGGTTCGGATCCCACTTTCAACTGTAGGTTCAGTCCCGATGCATAAAGTGGACTTAAAACACTAAATCAATCAATCAATCATTTTCGCGATTAGCCAAATGTGCCAGAAAAGCAAAGTAAATTACACTAAATCAATCAATCAACCCAGAATGATAAGAGACGACGTACTTTGCAGCGATTTTCCAATTGCGAGGCTACATAAACGATATACTACAAGAAGAACGAACTTGGCCAATGAAAACTATGTAAAACTTCGAGCTACTAGAAACACAGTGCTATTTGATTACGATGTCGCCATGAATTTTTGTACAGAGGGGGTCAAACCACTGATAAAACTTGAATAGTAGAAATAATATTATTATTGTTGTGGAAGGATAACTATTATAAACCAATATATAAACCAGTTATATTCCTGTTATTATTATTATTATTATATCCTATTCCGTCCACCAATTAGTGAATATTCGGCGCAATTCTTTTTCATTTTCTTTTTACATTTCATACAATTAGTGTACTGAAATAAATAGTTAACTTTTGTTATTTACTATTACACGCTTTTTTTTTATTGATTTGTTACATTAGTTTATTTTACTTCGCTGCCACTTTTGGCTAATCGCAAAGATGAGATGGTTGAAGGGACAATCACATATAGGAACAACACAGCATGAGCCCCACAGAGGATTATACTGGTTACGAGTCCAGAAACCAGAACCTCGCTTAGTCTGCAAAATGCAGTCCAGGGTGTATGTACTATGTGGAAGAAAGATCAACACTGGGTGTCTTTGGAAAGAGTCATCCCCTTATACCTCACTTTTGCATGGCTCAAGGAAAAGTTCTAAAAGTTAGGGTAAAATTTTGGTCATAAAGTTTATGTTTATGATCTATCACATAAAAATCATTTTTTTTGGAATTTTGAAAATTGTAGAACCATTTACTCCTTGGAGGTAGAATATGGTTCCTTCATTTTACACTCAATTCATTTCGATCTCAGGCCCTTTTTTCTTTGGTTACTCTGTTGGATAACCATCTAACCGAACTTTATAATAAAAGAAAGAAACTGGTATGATCGGTCGTGCAGAAAGACACTAACATTTTTTTCTACAATGCAGCAGTAATATTGCTACTAATCATAATAATAATTTAAGATTGGAAATGATTTCTAGAGAGAAAAATCTCGCAACAGAATAATATTATTCAATCTTGAATAAGCTATCGATAAAAGTAACCACCATGTCAACAACATTCCCTAGCACAACTTTACCCGCTGCTTTCTCTCCTCTCATTTCTTCTCCATTATAATCATTTGCAAAAAAAGAAGCCAGCTAAATGCATCCATACATGATAGATTACCGGGATCGGCTTTCGTGTAACCCTCGTGTGTCAAAATCTAAACTTTAATTATATATATAACAGAGGACGTAATATTATCAATATTTCGCAAATTATGTCGAATTAACACAAACTATGTTGCACAAATATTAATATAAAATAAATGGCATTCAGTGATATAGTTAAGATATTATTTTAGATTATAGGAAATGTCCATTGGGGCAACAGTTGGTATAGTAGGGAGAACGCTATGTTTTATATCACCCCAAAAATTTTGGTTTACTTTTATTGTGTATACCTATACAGTAATATACTCAAAATCGAACTTTGACTGTTACAAAAGTGACATAATACAAGCGCAAAAAAAAAAAGTCAAAGCTCAAATTCCAATTTTCATAGTGCAAAATTGCTAATTTTCGAAAATCCCTCTATAACTTTTGCTAAAATTTTATTTTTCAAATAATTAAAGCGAAGTGGTAAGTTAAAAGTAAGTTACTTCCGGTCCACTTCCGATCCACTTCCGGTCTACTTCCGGTTTACTTCCGGTCTAGTTCCGGTCTACTTCCGGTCCACTTATAAATTATTACAAATTTTAGCAAAATACCCCAGCACCTATTCGGTTGAGATCTGAACCGAAGATTCTGTATTTGTATATCTCTATATCACCATATGTGTACTAATTTTTATTTCTTATACTGTTAGGTTTGTTAAAATAATTAATTATCTAAAATTTTATAGTTTTGAGAAGAATCCTAAACCTCAACATATTTTATGCAAATATATTAATAAAATAACCATATAAATATTTTCTAATTATGCCAATGAATGTGTTTGGGTTTAAGAAACAACATATTCAACAAATAGAGAAAATTCCAGTCAACATGGATATTATAAAAAATATTCTTAGTAAACTGAGAAGTTTGGTCATCATTCATCTAAATAGTATCTGGTACCAAATTGATGAAGACACAGGGAAACAATTACATGTATTCAATAATAACAAACCATCATATAAAATTCCTGTCAGTGGGAAAATGCAAATAAGTATCTCTCTATCCAATGCAGCACTTGTACACATAGGTCGGAATTTGTATAGAATTAAGCATAATGCAATTAGTCCCGACACAACATACGAAGTGCAAGCAGGTGAATTCCTGTATGCTGAAACAATTGGGGAGTATAATAAATTAATTCCTCTCTTCATCGAAATAAGAATAATCTATGAATCTATGAATTTATGAAATATATAAAATACCGAAAACAAAATAATAATAAATAAATAAATAAAATAACAAATATATTATGGACATATTTGGGAACAGGAGAAGACAGGAAATACCGGATAATTCCAATGATATTGCTAGATTAGATGAACGTCTAAAAAAACTTAAATCAGATTTATTAATTTTACAAAATTCATTAAATGTGAATATACAAGCAGAAATCACAAATCTTCAAACTCAACTGATTGACCCCATAGTAAAAATTGATGGAGAACTCAAATCTCTACTGGAAAAATATACGAATTTAGCCTCAATAGACAATCTTCAAAACTTGGAGGAAAGTGTAGCAAAATTAAAAAATGAACTCGATAAATTTCGACAAATGCAGATAACCAATACCGAACAATTGAAACAGCAATTAAACAAGCAAGCGAATAGTATTCGCACCGAACTGCAAACCATTGTTCAGGGTATCAAAACTCAAGAGGAATTTGAACAAGTAAATGCGAGTATTACCAAATTACGAGAACAGTTTCAATCTTTCGAGATTCCTACACTGGAAAATATTAAAATAGAACTGCAGACAGATGAACTGCATTCAGCCATAACCGAAGTTCAAACCAAACTTCAAACATTGGAAGATTTTATTCATAATTTGCCTTCATCTACTGAACTCAATGCCATTGCTCGTAGTGTAACAAACATTAAATTGCAGCTGGAAACTTTTGAGGATTTTGGTAAGATACAAGCAACCATAGCTCACATCGAAGATACTCTTAAAACTATGAAAAATGAATTAATTACTGTACAGGAAACTCTGGAATCAAAATTGCCAGGTATTACCGAAACTTTAGCCCTAGTACAACAACAAGTTGCTAAATTAGAAAATCTCAATACCGAATCTGAATTATCTCATTTCCACCATCTCATAGATGACATACAGAATAAGTTAGAAACACTGCAGCAATCTACGCCTACTCAAGATGACATAACCCAAGTGCAAGAAATTTTGAAAACTGTTGCATCTGCAACCGAACTGGATGCTGTAAAATTAACTCTGACCACACTTCAGAATACTGTAGCAGGGTTGCCTACTTCACAGGAAATAAGAGCCATGAAGAGAGCGGTAAATCGAATACTCAAATCTGGAGATATTAAAAATATTCAAGGGGAAATTGCACAAATCAAAGAAACTGTTGCTAATCTTCCCACCAACCAAATAATCAATGAACTAAACTTATTATTTATGGACATCAGAAATCAAGTACACGATCTCGCTAGCCAGAGTTCGAAATTGAAACTAGTAGAAAGTTTACAGCAGATTATCTCGAACATTAAGGTGCAAATTAGCACCATTGAAGCAGCACAAGAATCGAACTTATCGAATTTCGCCAATCAATTGCATGATTTGAAAGAACAATTCAAACAGGTATATGTGGATGTGAAAATTAAACCGGGTTACGATGAGTTGGTTCGTACTATCAGCGAACACCTGGAACCGGTATTAAGCAGATTAGACGATGCAGATTCTCGTCAGTTTTATTCTATGGAAATTGTTAGGTTACAAAGTATTCCAAACACTCGAGGGCACTGGACATATGTTAATGCAGGTAATGTTTACAAATTATACCCGTCCGCACAGGCACACGAATTTTTTGTTGATGGCCAACTTAGATTTTTGAAGTTTAGATTTCTAAATAATATAAAACATGTCGAAGTTCCCAAATTTACTATAATAAGAAAAGATGGTATACACAAAGCAGTTCAAATACCTATAGAATACTGGGATGAATCTGCCAACAAATATAAAATACATGAGGATGAACAATTATCGCTTTTTCATATTGAAACTGGTGATAAATTAATTTTTGACATAAGACAATTATACCCTGAGGTTAATCCATTTTATGTAATATTTTCTCTTCGCACTAGATGTCTAGACAAGGTATAGTTAATGAATTACACAGACCAGCCCGTCGTAATTACAAACGATTATCTGTGGTAACAAAAAGCATAGATGATCTGTGGGAGGGTGATCTGATAGAAATGTCTACGGGGGTTTTAAAAAATTTACATAAGATAAATCATGGTTACAAATATTTACTTACCGTGATAGATACATTTAGCAAATATGCATGGGCAATTCCTATAAAATCTAAAACAGCAACTTGTGTCGCTGAAGCTTTCAAATTTATTTTCGAGCAAGGTAGGATACCGAATTATTTGCACACAGATAGAGGAAAAGAATTTTACAATTCCACATTTACCAAATTAATGAATCAACATAATATTAAACATTATTCTACATACAGTGATCTTAAAGCAAGCATAGTAGAACGATTCAACAGAACATTAAAAAATCTCATGTGGAAACAATTTACTCTACAGGGTAACTATAAATGGGTAGAAATTTTACCTGACCTAGTACATAATTACAATAATTCCATGCATAGAACCATACATATGAAACCTGCCGAGGTAACTAAATCTGATGAACAACGATTGATTTCTACTGTTTACTGTCATAAGTATAAATACACAACAGAGAAACCCAGATTTAAAATAGGAGATAAGGTGCGAGTTAGTAAATTTAAGCATTTATTTGAGAAAAGTTACACAAAAAATTGGAGCACCGAATTGTTTACAGTTGTTCGAGTTTTACCAGGCAACAGGTATACTTATATATTAAAAGATAATTATAATAAAATACTGAAAGGAAGATTTTATGAAGAGGAACTCAGTAAAACAAAATATCCAGATACATATCTTATTGAAAAAATATTAAAGAAAAAGAATAACAAATTGTATGTAAAATGGCTAGGATTGCCAGAAAAAAGTTGGATAGAGGCAAACCAGGTGATTCTATGATACCAACTTGGAACGTTGTGCAACGTTTGCCAGAGTTAGTAGAAACTAGTAAAAAAAATAGTGAGTTGTTACCAGACAATATTAGGTGTCTTATTGTAGGCCCATCCGGTTGTGGTAAAACTACACTGCTGGTAGATAATTTCTTGCTTGCGCCTAATTGGTTAGACTGGAAAATTGTCCATGTCCATGTCCATGTCGATTGTAACAAATCCAAAATCATAATCGTTCCAACAGGATGAACAAAATTTGGAAAATTGGTCGTAATTTAAATCTCCCCCCACATAATCATCATGAACATGTTTAAGGTTAGTGTGATCTTGACGAAACAAACATATTAAATTTGAATTATCCCTCAGTAACTGTTTGGGAATCTTAGAATATGTTTGAGCCAAATAAAAACAATCTATTCCTCTGTGTCGACCTTGAGTGAAGAAATTTCGAATTAAATTTTGATTTTCCAGAATCACATCATCGAATACCACAACAGAATTTTCTAAACAGTGGTCGAGAGGTTTAATTTCTGATCCAAATGTGGCTATACCCAGTCCCTTATACAATTTCATGAGTTGCTGGTATTTTGGTTGTTCTAAACTTTTTGAGAATACATACAGGTGCCTATTTTTCCAGTCTAACCAATTAGGCGCAAGCAAGAAATTATCTACCAGCAGTGTAGTTTTACCACAACCGGATGGGCCTACAATAAGACACCAAATATTGTCTGGTAACAACTCACCATTTTTTTTTACTAGTTTCTACTAACTCTGGCAAACGTTGCACAACGTTCCAAGTTGGTATCACAGAATCACCTGGTTTGCCTCTATCCAACTTTTTTCTGGCAATCCTAGCCATTTTACATACAATTTGTTATTCTTTTTCTTTAATATTTTTTCAATAAGATATGTATCTGGATATTTTGTTTTACTGAGTTCCTCTTCATAAAATCTTCCTTTCAGTATTTTATTATAATTATCTTTTAATATATAAGTATACCTGTTGCCTGGTAAAACTCGAACAACTGTAAACAATTCGGTGCTCCAATTTTTTGTGTAACTTTTCTCAAATAAATGCTTAAATTTACTAACTCGCACCTTATCTCCTATTTTAAATCTGGGTTTCTCTGTTGTGTATTTATACTTATGACAGTAAACAGTAGAAATCAATCGTTGTTCATCAGATTTAGTTACCTCGGCAGGTTTCATATGTATGGTTCTATGCATGGAATTATTGTAATTATGTACTAGGTCAGGTAAAATTTCTACCCATTTATAGTTACCCTGTAGAGTAAATTGTTTCCACATGAGATTTTTTAATGTTCTGTTGAATCGTTCTACTATGCTTGCTTTAAGATCACTGTATGTAGAATAATGTTTAATATTATGTTGATTCATTAATTTGGTAAATGTGGAATTGTAAAATTCTTTTCCTCTATCTGTGTGCAAATAATTCGGTATCCTACCTTGCTCGAAAATAAATTTGAAAGCTTCAGCGACACAAGTTGCTGTTTTAGATTTTATAGGAATTGCCCATGCATATTTGCTAAATGTATCTATCACGGTAAGTAAATATTTGTAACCATGATTTATCTTATGTAAATTTTTTAAAACCCCCGTAGACATTTCTATCAGATCACCCTCCCACAGATCATCTATGCTTTTTGTTACCACAGATAATCGTTTGTAATTACGACGGGCTGGTCTGTGTAATTCATTAACTATACCTTGTCTAGACATCTAGTGCGAAGAGAAAATATTACATAAAATGGATTAACCTCAGGGTATAATTGTCTTATGTCAAAAATTAATTTATCACCAGTTTCAATATGAAAAAGCGATAATTGTTCATCCTCATGTATTTTATATTTGTTGGCAGATTCATCCCAGTATGCTATAGGTATTTGAACTGCTTTGTGTATACCATCTTTTCTTATTATAGTAAATTTGGGAACTTCGACATGTTTTATATTATTTAGAAATCTAAACTTCAAAAATCTAAGTTGGCCATCAACAAAAAATTCGTGTGCCTGTGCGGACGGGTATAATTTGTAAACATTACCTGCATTAACATATGTCCAGTGCCCTCGAGTGTTTGGAATACTTTGTAACCTAACAATTTCCATAGAATAAAACTGACGAGAATCTGCATCGTCTAATCTGCTTAATACCGGTTCCAGGTGTTCGCTGATAGTACGAACCAACTCATCGTAACCCGGTTTAATTTTCACATCCACATATACCTGTTTGAATTGTTCTTTCAAATCATGCAATTGATTGGCGAAATTCGATAAGTTCGATTCTTGTGCTGCTTCAATGGTGCTAATTTGCACCTTAATGTTCGAGATAATCTGCTGTAAACTTTCTACTAGTTTCAATTTCGAACTCTGGCTAGCGAGATCGTGTACTTGATTTCTGATGTCCATAAATAATAAGTTTAGTTCATTGATTATTTGGTTGGTGGGAAGATTAGCAACAGTTTCTTTGATTTGTGCAATTTCCCCTTGAATATTTTTAATATCTCCAGATTTGAGTATTCGATTTACCGCTCTCTTCATGGCTCTTATTTCCTGTGAAGTAGGCAACCCTGCTACAGTATTCTGAAGTGTGGTCAGAGTTAATTTTACAGCATCCAGTTCGGTTGCAGATGCAACAGTTTTCAAAATTTCTTGCACTTGGGTTATGTCATCTTGAGTAGGCGTAGATTGCTGCAGTGTTTCTAACTTATTCTGTATGTCATCTATGAGATGGTGGAAATGAGATAATTCAGATTCGGTATTGAGATTTTCTAATTTAGCAACTTGTTGTTGTACTAGGGCTAAAGTTTCGGTAATACCTGGCAATTTTGATTCCAGAGTTTCCTGTACAGTAATTAATTCATTTTTCATAGTTTTAAGAGTATCTTCGATGTGAGCTATGGTTGCTTGTATCTTACCAAAATCCTCAAAAGTTTCCAGCTGCAATTTAATGTTTGTTACACTACGAGCAATGGCATTGAGTTCAGTAGATGAAGGCAAATTATGAATAAAATCTTCCAATGTTTGAAGTTTGGTTTGAACTTCGGTTATGGCTGAATGCAGTTCATCTGTCTGCAGTTCTATTTTAATATTTTCCAGTGTAGGAATCTCGAAAGATTGAAACTGTTCTCGTAATTTGGTAATACTCGCATTTACTTGTTCAAATTCCTCTTGAGTTTTGATACCCTGAACAATGGTTTGCAGTTCGGTGCGAATACTATTCGCTTGCTTGTTTAATTGCTGTTTCAATTGTTCGGTATTGGTTATCTGCATTTGTCGAAATTTATCGAGTTCATTTTTTAATTTTGCTACACTTTCCTCCAAGTTTTGAAGATTGTCTATTGAGGCTAAATTCGTATATTTTTCCAGTAGAGATTTGAGTTCTCCATCAATTTTTACTATGGGGTCAATCAGTTGAGTTTGAAGATTTGTGATTTCTGCTTGTATATTCACATTTAATGAATTTTGTAAAATTAATAAATCTGATTTAAGTTTTTTTAGACGTTCATCTAATCTAGCAATATCATTGGAATTATCCGGTATTTCCTGTCTTCTCCTGTTCCCAAATATGTCCATAATATATTTGTTATTTTATTTATTTATTTATTATTATTTTGTTTTCGGTATTTTATATATTTCATAAATTCATAGATTCATAGATTATTCTTATTTCGATGAAGAGAGGAATTAATTTATTATACTCCCCAATTGTTTCAGCATACAGGAATTCACCTGCTTGCACTTCGTATGTTGTGTCGGGACTAATTGCATTATGCTTAATTCTATACAAATTCCGACCTATGTGTACAAGTGCTGCATTGGATAGAGAGATACTTATTTGCATTTTCCCACTGACAGGAATTTTATATGATGGTTTGTTATTATTGAATACATGTAATTGTTTCCCTGTGTCTTCATCAATTTGGTACCAGATACTATTTAGATGAATGATGACCAAACTTCTCAGTTTACTAAGAATATTTTTTATAATATCCATGTTGACTGGAATTTTCTCTATTTGTTGAATATGTTGTTTCTTAAACCCAAACACATTCATTGGCATAATTAGAAAATATTTATATGGTTATTTTATTAATATATTTGCATAAAATATGTTGAGGTTTAGGATTCTTCTCAAAACTATAAAATTTTAGATAATTAATTATTTTAACAAACCTAACAGTATAAGAAATAAAAATTAGTACACATATGGTGATATAGAGATATACAAATACAGAATCTTCGGTTCAGATCTCAACCGAATAGGTGCTGGGGTATTTTGCTAAAATTTGTAATAATTTATAAGTGGACCGGAAGTAGACCGGAAGTAAACCGGAAGTGGACCGGAAGTAACTTAGCACTTACTTTTAACTTAGGCTGTGTCCGAAAGCTGCAAGACCATACTTGAAGCGAGCATACTTCGAGAGCATACTCGCAGTGCGGTCTTGATGCCTGGAAGCGGAAAGCTTTCGAACTGCACTTCGACTGCAGCGCCAACACAAGTGAGGATTGCAACAAAAGTTGCTTCGAAACTAAAATCTAAAATTATCAAACATCGACTGTATGTGCCACTCTTGTTTTCCGTGAACAACACACACATGACTCGGCGTGCAGTTTATATAACACAGCACGTTATTAATTATAGAAATATGAAAGAAATTGCTCTTTCAAATTAATTTTCACACATTCCGCAACATGGTTTACGATCGCGGAAAAAGAAATTGTTTTCTCACTTTTAAACACTTCTCACTATAGAAGAGAGAAACCACGCATATATGAATAAAACCAATAAATAAAATTACATAGTATTTTAAAAACTTGTTTACTTACATTTCCACACAATGGAAGAACTACAACTACCAGCTGATTGACTTCCGACGTCCATTTTTTTAACAAATGAAAAGCAAGCACAGATCGCAAGTGTGCACTGCTCGTGTGCTGCGTGCTTGGTCTTGTACACTCGTTTGCTTGGCGCTTTCGAACTGCACTAGGTGACGTCACTTCCGTCAAGACTGTACTTCAAGTATGTACTTTGTACCTTTTGGACACAGCCTCAGCACTTCGCTTTAATTATTTGAAAAATAAAATTTTAGCAAAAGTTATAGAGGGATTTTCGAAAATTAGCAATTTTGCACTATGAAAATTGGAATTTGAGCTTTGACTTTTTTTTTTTTTTGCGCTTGTATTATGTCACTTTTGTAACAGTCAAAGTTCGATTTTGAGTATATTACTGTATAGGTATACACAATAAAAGTAAACCAAAATTTTTGGGGTGATCTAAAACATAGCGTTCTCCCTACTTGGTATCATTAGAATAAGCAGAAATCGCTTATCAAATTCCAACACTAGACGCTTATCGTTTTCCTGCATCTGCGAAACGAATAGGTTCCGAGACCTAAAACAACACTCCGAAGTCCGAATGATATAATATTATAACAGTAAAATGAAATAATATTACCTAAAATTAATAAAAATCACTTACCTGTTCACTTGAATACCAAACTGTTATACGATCAGGATCTGCAGGTGTAGGTCCATTGTCACCCGTATAAAATTCTATCTGCCTGTAAGTCAATACGCATTTAACCACTTTACACACTTTTCGCGATTGTTGATTCGGTAAAGGTAAAAAGTATACATTTCTTTATACAGTATGTAACATTGTTATTCGTACACATAGAATTTCCGAGGAAAAAATGTCATATCTACTAGTAAACATAATAATTTTCATATGTACCCAGAAATTAATGTTAATGAAGGTTTCACCAACAAATGTCAATATAAATGTATGTTCAAAGTGTATAAACAGAGCATATAATTTGCGTGAAAAGATAAAAACACGCTGTTTCATGCAACATTGTTATTCGTACAGTCAAGAGTTTCAATCTTCCTTGCATACAGCGCCATCGCTATTCGGGCGATTTCTTGCAGTTTGCAACTTCGTAATAAGTTTGAACTTGAACATGCAGGCGCGCTCCCTCAAGCTGAATGCTGGCGTAGGTATTGTTGTAGGCCTATCGTCTATCTATCAGCGTGTTCGAAATGGGCAAGGTGAAGGAACTTAGTTCCGATCTGAAGGATGTTATTATAAATTTGGCCCTTAGAGGTTATTCGTTAAGAAAAATTGGACAAACAATCAATAAATCACACTCCACAGTTCAATACATAGTAAACAAATTTAGAGAGGATGGTTCAACATAGAATGTGCCGAGAAAACCAAAAGAGAGACTGTTGAATAAACGTGATGAACGCTTTATTTTAAAAAGAGTGCGAGAAAACCCCCGACTAAGTGTTCCTCAGTTACGACCTATAGTAGAAAATGTTGCCGGCAAGATAATGCCAGATCAAACTTCAGACGTACCTTGTGGAACCATGGATATCATGGCAGAATACCACGAAAGAGGCCGTATGTAAATAAGGTGAAGCGCAGGAATAGACCTTCATTCGCGAAAGAGCACATCTACAAGGACCAGGAATTTTGGGATAGTGTCATATGGTCAGACGAGTCCAAGATTAATATATAAGGGTCAGATGGAATAAATAGGGTCTAGAGAAAATCAAATAAAGACAATGATCACATTAACACTGTTGCCGAAACTTCAACAACAATGCAAAATCGCCATGATTGCTCCTGTCCTATGATCACGATCATCATCGGCAAAGACCATACGTAACCAATGCATGTGATTTCGTGCAATGAATTATCGAGGAAGTTGTTCGCTGAATATCATCCATTCAAAAGGCTTTGATTTAATCTTTCTTACATATTTTCCCCTTAGATACGTATTTCCCCAGGATACGCCCCTGGTCCAAACCTCTAAAAGCCGACGCTGTCGAGATGAAGATGAATGATAATTGAATATTGTGCATATACATGATATATTTTCCCTAGATTATTAACGAGGACCTGCAGTCCTGCACCCCTTTTGCCATCTATTCCGCTTCCTAAGTGTAGTGTTTCCACAAATCGTGTTCAGACGTGCAATTTATATGGGACTGGCAACACACAACTTGCAAATCCGCCATTTTGAAATAAGGTAAAGAAGTTGACGTAATTGTCTTGGCACCTGAAATTTGAAAATCATGTTCGGTTAAATTGTGCCTTCAGACCCGAGGGATATAATTAGCCTTGATAATTAGCGTAAAAAAGTGTGTCTGTCCCTGACTTTGCTTTCACTAATTTAGACACGTGATATAGGATAAAAAAAGTTTTCATAACGAACGTTAAACATGTCGGAACAAGAAAATATTGCTCCAGGAACTGAAAAAGAATCTCCCAATGAAGAAAACAAGGAGAAGATGGAGGGGAATATTCAGGAAAACGAAGCAGGATCAGAACAGGTCGGTATCGTGTAGTTAGCATATCGAGATTAATTTGTATAGAAGATACAAACGTTTTAAAACCACTCCGTACGTTGGTGTGTTCGTAATGTTTGTAAATAATGAAACTGTTTTTCCCAGAAATTTTTCAATTTAGCCTACAATGACGCTTGAAGTATTCCCAACATCCACCAACTGTCAAGTTAAAAAACTTACTAATTGGGAGCATGGAAAGCAACATTGTAATTAATTGTAATAAACACGCTGGTGTCCAGGTATAGTTGGTTTCACCTGTAAGGAAATATGCCACCAAGGGAAAAAAAAATACTGTTTTATCTTAGGTGATGCTGTATAATAATGACATCTTTACGAACATAATAATTTATGCTGAACTATATTAAGTATTATGTACATGTGGAGAGTATTTATTGCGATGTGTAGGATGAAATATTTGGGTAATGGTTCCACTTTCGTGTGGTGGATGAATTTTCGCAAGATGTACAGGGAAATAATGTTAAACATTAGAGACTGGCGTGAATTAATGTTTGTGAGGTAAATTTCTTGTATCGGACAAACGGATTTCTTAAAATTTACAGGAGAAATTACTTACCGAATGCAGTTTCTTTAGACTTGTGGAAGTTCGGGGAAGTGTTTTCTCGCATCGTTCATTGAATTTTGCCGGTAAATCATCTATTTTTCGATATAAGTGTGTGACCGATGCACGAAAGCTCTTGCATCCATTTACTTCCAGGTGGATGTAGCCTGTGTCTGATGACGTAATCCCGGTCAGTGTTTCCAAACATGTGTTTTTGTAACTGAAGAAGGTACGTTTCCGCAAATGGTTTGTTGGGCTGTGTGTCAATGGTTCATGGGGCTATGTGTCAATGGTTCGTGGGGCTATGCGTCAATGGTTCGTGGGGCTATGCGAGAATGGTGTGTGGGGCTATGCATATTTTTTTCGAAACCAATTTTTAACTATTGTAACCTATAGTGACCCTACCTAACCTAACCTTACCGGAAATGGTTCATGGGGCTATGCGTCAATGGTTTGTGGGGCTACGTAGGTATTTCTGGGTGCAGTGGGGTGGAAACACTGCATGCCGAGTACGGTAGTGAAACTGTGACCGCCATTTTGCGTGTTACCGAAGGCAAAAAGAAATGAAGAAAACTTACTCGATATGTCGCAAATAGAGCTTATTTCCGTGAAATAAGCCAAATGCCACTTTCAGCAATGTTTCTCAATGAAGAATACGTAAGTACTAATATTCAAATTAAATGAACTAGCAAATTTCAGCCGTTTGTCCGATACGAGAAATTTACCGGCTCTAGTCCCATTAGTTCCCTCCCAACAGCGTACACCAGAAACTTGAGGTATGCCACCCATTTATATATTATTTTTACTATGAGATATTTTTCGGTACTATTATAATATGGGGGTGACACCTATAAATCATATATTTCGCACTTTCTTACATTGCTAACGTACTATATTGGAATGCGGAACATTTCCCAAGGTGAAATAATGCATTTCTTACATTTGCGAGTACTTACTGTTACTTGTTATTTCGATTCTGTAACACATTGTGGCAGGCGAAAGCGTACTGGTTCAGGGCACTTTGTGCGAGTGTTTTGTCGATTTATGCAATGGGTACTTGTTTACTATCCTTCGGACAGATTTCTTCATTTCTACAGAAGAAACTACTTACCGTAATAAGTTCCTGTAGTATTGTCTAACATCTGGAAGGTGTTTTGTGTGATGTGGGAATGTTTCATAGCGGAAATTCAACCATTGACGCATAGCCCCACGAACCATTTCCGGTAAGGTTAGGTTAGGTAGGGTCACAATAGGTTGCAGTAGTTAAAAATTGGATAAATTTCTCGTATCGGACAAACTGATTTCGTCAAATTTACAGGAGAAATTACTTACCGAATGCAGTTTCTTTATAGTTGTGGAAGTTTGGGGAAGTGTTTTCTCGCATCGTTCATTCAATTTTGCCGGTTAATCATCTTTTTTTCGATATAAATGTGTGACTGTTGCACGAGAGCTCTTGCATCCATTTACTTCCAGCTGGATGTAGCCTGTGCGTGATGACGTAATCCGGGCCAGTGTTTCCAAACATACGTTTATGTAACAGGTCACACGTTTAAATACGTATGATCAGTTGAACGTGATCAACGTTTTGAAAATGACGTGTGCAGAATGCGCGGATGCTAAATTGAACGAAAGGAGTGCTAATGGAACCGAACCTAACAGGCCTAACCTAGTAGGCATACCTCGTCCCCGTGATGGTCTGTGGGGCTATCGTGAGTTTTTGGGCTAACGTCAATGGTTTTTCGGGCTACCCATGCATGGTTTGTGTAAAATAAGGAACAACAGTAAGTACTCATTAATGTAGTTAACGTAACATTCTGCATTGCGGAACATTTCTTTAGGTGAAATAATGAATTTGTAACGAAAATAATGTATATTTCTTACATTAACGAGTACTTACAGTTGTTCTTTATTTCCCTCAAACCATCCACGGGTAGCCCCAAAAACCATTGACGTTAACCTAAAAATTCACGATAGCCCCACGGACCATCACGGGGACGAGGTATGCCTACTAGGTTAGGTTAGGCCTGTTAAGTTAGGTTCCATTAGCACTCCTTTCGTCCAATTTAGCATATACGGACAACGTCGGCTTCTAGCAGCAGCAATAGCGTGTATTGTGGTCTTGTGCAGAAAGCAAATGGCGGCAGCAGCAATAGCTCGTCGGAAATAGATTTTCGTAGAAAACCACATGCATTCGCATTAAAATGGATCAAAACTTCATTCCCGAACACGTTTCCGACATTCGGACAACATCGGCTTCTAGCAGCAGCAGCAATAGCGTGTATTGTGCTCTCGTGCAGAAAGCAAATAGCGGCAGCAGCAATAGCTCGTCGGAAATAGATTTTCGTAGAAAACCACATGCATTCGCATTAAATGGATCAACACTACATTCCCGAACATATTTCCGACATTCCTCCTCACCGGTAAATAATGAGCAATTGTGCCGATCGCGGATCACTCAATTTTGCTTATCTTGCACTTTCTACGCGTGGTGGGGTTGAAACATTGCATATGGACTACGGTGGTGAAACTGTGACGGCCATTTCCCGTGTTATGGAAGGGAAGAAGCAACCAAGAAAAGTTACTCGATATGTCGCAAATATAGCAATTTTCGGTGAAATTAGCGAAATGTCACCTTCAGCAATGTTTGTCAATGCAGAATACGTAAGTACGAATATTGAAATGAAAAGAAGTAGGAAATTTCAGCTGTTTGTCCGATACGAGAAATTTACCAAAAAGTGGTTTCGAAAAAAATATGCGTAGCCCCACACACCATTCTCGCATAGCCCCACACACCAGTCTTGCATAGCCCCACGAACCATTGACACATAGTCCCACAAACCATTTGCGGAAACGTACGTTCTTCAGTTACAAAAACACTTTTTTTAAAAAAAAAAAAGAAGGGGAATACACGTTAAAAAATGATCCGCGAAGCAGATAGGTAAGTAGAAATGTCAATAATTGACGAAACTCAGAAGTTATAGGTGTCCGAAGGATAGTAAACATTTACCATGCAATGCAGTGCTGCAACCTCGTTCACCGGAAAATACCTACTTTCGTGCCCGGATTTGAAATTATGCTAATATGTCGCAAACCATTGACGTTACCCCCAAAAACCATTTTCCGTTAGGTTAGGTTAGGCAAGCATAGTTTTAAAAAAAGAAATACTCTACACGTCATGTTCTAGTGAAAATACGGCGACGCTGAAATACTGACTATGGGGTTGCGTCATCTTAACACACAGAACATTGTACTCTCGTGCAGAAAGCAAATGGCAGCAGCATTAAAATAAAATTAAATGCATTCTACTAATTTTCCGATTTACTTCTACATTCATTCCCACTAGTTTACGATACTTACATTCGATTGTCAAGAGAGAATACCCTTGTCCATGGGAAGCGTGCATGCTTGCGTAAGGTAATTTTTAAGTTGTTTTTTTTTCAACATAAATAACTTTCTTTTGGTAAAACTTAGATAGCGTCCCAACACCTCATACTAGTTTATTTTGTGATTTTTAACATTCGTACTTACCTATTCTGCATTGCGAAAGATTCTTCAAGGTGCTATTTTGCTTTTTTCACGAAAAAAGTTCAATTTTTGACATAAAGAGTAATTATTGAACCATTGACGTTAGCCCCACAAACCATTGACGTAAGCCCCAAAAACCATCCACGGGTAGCCCCAAAAACGATTGACGTTAGACCCAAAAATTCACGATAGCCCCACGAACCATCATGGGGACGAGGTATGCCTATGAGGTTAGGTTAGGTTCCATTAGCACTGATTTCGTTCAATTTAGCATATACGGACAACATGGGTTTTTCTCGATGAAAGAAAATACCAACAAGAACTTCTAAATGCTACAGAAACTCATTTCGGTAAGTAGTTTCTTGTGTAAAAATGAAGAAACCCGTTGGGACGCTATCGAAGTTTTACCTTTTTTTTCCGAATCCAAACAGTGCTCATTGCTTTAAGGAAAGATCAAATTTTGAGCGACATTGATTTCCAAAGTTCTACGATAATTAATCTTTCTGCTAGGAGAATTTGAAAGAAATCATAAAACAATTAGAACCGTTACCTCGACCATCTCCCAAGCATGCAACTGGCGTTAACTTTATAATATGTATTTTAGAAGTTGCAGCTGATCTTCTGAGAAAGAACATTCAGCATTCATGTGCAGTATAATTCATGATGTATTTCATACCTTAAAGATAGTTAAAGGGTTGGCAGACAGGTGTACCCCATGTGCCTTTGCATGTTACAGAAAATTATGTGCCTAGTGCAGGGTTAACATGCTTGGGCACTATCGGTAGTTTTGGTGATTCACAGATGGGAGTACTGCTTTGATGATAGTGGTACTTGCTTCTGCCTTGTGGTGAAAAGGAAACTGTCCAAGTATATGGAATTTTGAGGTATATAAAATTTTCAGTGTGAACCTGGAGCTGGAGAAATTGATTTGTGTGTTACTTGGCATATTTTACCCTTGTATCCACATAGCTAAAATGTATATTTTCAAGATTCATAATTCACGATATATGTGACTTACTCACTTTATATATATCAATTCATATTTTCAATAAATTAAAATACAAGACTTTGTTACTTATGTAGCCCGAATGGGAACAGTGTAATAAGAGGACGTCCCTTCTTTTTTAATGTTTTAGTTGTACATAAGACTTTTAGTGTGATGGTTTTAACAAATGATAGAGAACATGAGGGAAGCAACGGTTTTAGAAGTGTTTTCCAAATTTGTACCATTTCTTTTTCCCTGATGAATGACGCGATTTGACGAGGCTATGGTATATTTCGGATAGCCGAGAAAAGAACCTGAAGAAGGAAACATTTGTTTCCGAAACGTCGTTGCACAAAATTGATACTCATTTCACGTAAGTAACAACGTTTTGATTTTAATTTATTGAAAATACGAATTAATGTATATTTTCAAGGTTTAATTTTATGTTTCTGGTAGGTTAGGAGTATTGATGCGAGTCAGGTTTGGTGCTCTGAGCATTATAATAGACTACATTCTTACCATGTTATTATTTTGTATCTTAAGTATGTTAGTTTTGGTGCTTTAGTATTTCCGTACTTTCCTTCATCTACTGGATGTGTATGCAACATTTTCCATACAAGAATAACACTTCAGACAGCTATAATTTGCAAGCACAATCACTTACATAGCAGAATTGCTCAAATTAATACTTTTTGTGTCTTTAAAATGTTCACATAATTGTTTCTCGGAACTTAACCTTTTGCCGCCCAAGGCCTTTTTCACAAGTAAGCCTCTATTGCCCGAGCCGATTTTGAGTAAAATGCAGAGTTTCAATTAAGTGAGTGTAGATCGGAGGCTAATTGCCCTAGAGAGATGAGTGATATACCGTTGTACACGGAATGAACCAGAGATTCAGACTATATGAAATTTTTGAAAATTCGGCGTATATGTGGTGGGGGGGGAGGGGGCTAACTCTCAAAATTTCGGGGAAAAAATTTGGTTCCCCCACCCTCCCCCCAAGAAAAAAGTACATGACAGTGTCGACATGCACATGGAAGTGATCGCTGACATGTAAGGAACACAAAAATATTTGCATTATTATCATATGACCAATGTAACTTGAGTTGTACCCCCAAAAGGAATGGTCGGCACACCACTGATTCAAGCTTCAAAATGCAGCGGTACCTTGAAATGACTATAGGTCAGAAACTAAATGCCCTAGAGATATGAAAGATATACCGTTGTACGCAGAATGAATCACAGATTTAGACGATATATAATTTATTCACATTCGGCGTATATATGGAGGGGGAAAGGGGGGAAATCCCCTGAAAATACTTTTTTTTTTAAAAAAATGGGGTTTCGCCCCGCCCTCCGAAAAAAAGGATATGAAAAGTTCAAAATGCACATAGAAATTATCGCTGGCATGTAAGAAACAGAAAAATATTTGCTTCATTGTCGTATGACCAATGTAACTTGAGTTGTACCCCCGAAAGGAATGGCCACTGATTCAAGCTTCAAAATGCAGCGGTACCTTGAAATGACTATAGCTCAGAAACTAAATGCCCTAGAGATATGAAAGATATACCGTTGTACGCAGAATGAATCACAGATTCAGACGATATATAATTTATGCACATTCGGCGTACATATAGAGGGGGAAAGGGGGGAAATCCCCTCAAAAATACTTTTCTTAAAAAAATGGTGTTCCCCCCCCCCCGCCCCGAAAAAATGTCAAAATGCAAAATTTATGCAAATTTGGTGTATATATGGAGGGGGAAGGGAGAAAACCCCCAAAAATTATTTTAAAAAATTGTCACTTCACCCAAAAAATGTCCTCGCACTTGGGCACAAAACGACACCTACGCACAACATTCACGGACAAAAAGCTAGAACGTAGTGACAACTGAGCGCCAATTCTTGCAGTTGCTTGGAATTCTATTTTTAGACAATGCTGGGTAACGCCTGTTGCCACTTGTGCTAAAAAAAACAAAGGTTTCCTTCAGTGCGCTTCGAAATAGCAAGAGGGAGTGAAAAGCATTGCTTTAGAACAACAAAGCCGGTCTTCCTTTGTCGGCAAAAAATTGACCTTGAAAAGAGACGCAAAAGAGAAGTCCCTTTTCCTGCCGTCCCCCCTCCATTTTCATGAAGACAAAAAAAATGCAAAAAACCATTTGTGTTAAATACATGTGTTAGGAACAATATAAAAAAATAAAATCGAAATTCTAGCCAAAAATAGAAAAGTTATAACGTAAAAACTACGACCTTGACACAGCGTCTCGATCGAGATGCTTGGCATCCCGAGGGTTACTTTTGGGTATCTCGTTCGAGATGCTTGGGCACCAAAAGGTTAAACCTATTTGCATAGGAATTTCCAGTGTTTAAATGCATTCCTCATCCTGTAAAACTTGCAAAAAATCGTTACACACTTTGAACCTTGGCCAATACCTCTTATAAAGTAACCATTTCATAAAAACAAATTCTGCCCACTAGAGTAATTATGAGATTAGCTTTAAAGGTTGAGCAGTCCACAACACACTAGCCATGTTATTAGTTAATTTTAACATGGAGCTGTAACATCTCTATGTCGGATAGCAATCTATGCTTACATGAACTGGACGTATTGGTAAGTAATATGATAAAAGAAAATTGAAATAGCTAATATGAAAGATTTTATATTAGAAAGAACACCAGGAATGTGATAACTGTTTATTTGCTAACAATTATGATGTGTGCATTGGCACTGCAAGCATGAAATTCGTAATCTCAAACCTAAACTTGGTAATGGTTACGTATATTTTGCAGCTGCATCATTTTGGTAGCGAATGGTATTTATGCCAGCCTCCATGGAGGAGTGGTTAACACAGTGCACTATGACACCAGGGGTCCCAGGTTCAAATTCCAGCCTGGGCATGGGTGTTCTTTGTGAGTGTCCCTTCATCATTTTCACTCATCCTCATGTTTACAATTAGCCAAAAGTAGTAGCAATGTGAAGTGAAATAAACCAATCAAATTGGAATGCCATTTTCACACATATAATAAAAACGCAGAATGTATTTCTGCAAATTACACCTAATGCTAAATATGTAGTTGGTATAACTAATCAACAGTCAGCAAGCAGTTGCTGGAAGTGAAACATATATATATATATATATATATATATATATATATATATATATATATATATATATAGGACACAAAATTCATCCACCAGTAGATACACAGAAAATACTCGGTATGTCTTTTTACAATATGTAGCAAATTCATATGATATAAAGTATAAATGTGAGATTAGCATTTAGCAGGATGCCATTCCCATTGTCAAATGACTTGAATAAAATAACAATTGTAAACTATATCTACAATTAGAAAAGAATTGCTAATCAGAACTCGACCTACAGTTCATAAAGAGGAATCATGACATGTGCACACACTAGAAATGGAACCTAAAACCTCTTGATAGAACGCTAGAGCTTTGTACGATGTTCGTGTCTGTCGCCCAGCGCATGCTTTATCTCTTAGTTTCCTTTCAAGGAACAATGAAGTTTTTTTATGTTCATTTTAACAATTTCTAGTGGGATCATTCCATGTCAAATGAACCAATTTTTAAATAATTGGTTGCATGACCATTTTTAGTACATATGTTTGTACATGTTTCTAGATATCGAAACCAATCTTCCAAAAAAAAATATTGTCTTTAGTTCTCCTGCGGCAGCCATTTTTCCAACATGACGTACCTGCAGGGTGTCTGTAAATAAAATATAAGTGCTTAGAAATGCACCCCTTTTTTCCAACATGGCACATGGCATTTTTTGCTCATGTAGCAGTATACGGAAACCTTAATATCTGAAAAACCATTAGAGCTAGAGACCTGAAACAAAATTTATGTTGTAGCTAATGAAGTATACTTTCTATGATATTCAAGTATGTTTTACTCAAAATTGCATCCTAAGTATGAAAATTATGGTGGAAATTTGGGTAACAATAGTTAAAAATTTGGATTTTTAACCTTGATTTTTTAAATGAAGGGGTTTTGTCTAAGGCTTGATTTTTGTGTTATGTGTAGACGTACCTGCAGGGTGTCTGTAAATAAAATATAAGTGCTTAGAAGTGCACCCCTTTTTTACAGCATGAGCTCAAACATGGCCGTTCATTGAATTTTCACAGTTTTCGGGGTCAAATACCTCAGATGGGTCTTCTTGAAAAAATCTGTAATTTGGCACAAAGGAAGCCCTGCATGAACCTAACTCACAGTAAAAATCTCAACTTTTAGATTCAACTCGTTTTGGTCAATATGAGGTAACATATGTCACCTAATTTCTGACGTTGCAAAGTAAGGTTAAACTAAATCCCTAAACTAAAGCAGTGAGGACAATGTGTTCTGCTGCAGCTTCTGTGAGAGCATGAACTGTGCATGTCTGTTTTTTTTTTGTTGTTTTTTTTTAAGACGAAACGGCCAAAGTTCCGATTGTTTAATTCCAAATTTATCATGGTGCAGAGGTATTTTTTAGTGGTTCAACTTCTAACTATATCTGTTAACGCACAGTTCAGAGATGTAGTGATTTCTTACTTGATTGATTTGCTTTGTGTGCCACTTTTGGCTAATTTGCCAAGATGACGATGAGTGATGAGATAAATGGACACTTACAAATATCGATGCCCAGGCCGGGTTTTGAACCGAGACCCCTGGCATCGTAGCACGATGTGCTAAGTGCTCCGCCACGGGGGCCAACTGTTATGTGATTACTTACTGCATGTATGTTGGACAACTATTTTTGTTCCCCCTTCCGTATGTGATTTTTTGTTTGCAAGCAGCCATTCCTTTGCTCTAATCTTATAAAGGGTGGTGGGAAGCCGACTGACACATTTCAAATGGTCATAGATAATATATGGCAAGGGGGAAAATTAGTGAAACCATCTATAAATACGTCCAAGTATGCTATGTATTATTTACAGACTACAAGCTTATTTCTTGAAATCTACGTCAGGAAGATGGCCTCAGTTTACATCAGTACTGTTGCAAGCGTGTCTGGAAGTTGCCGTACCTGCGCCTCCATACGTCCTCATCAATAGCAGTGTTTTAGTTTTTAATAATCATGATACATTTCTCCACCCAAGCCAGTATGATATTCCAAGACCGTACGTGTCCATGTTAACCAACATTGAACTGTCGTCTGCTGCACTCCTGTCACAGACTTTGTTTCGTAGTAACTAGGAACACGGGTAACATGTTGTTGCATTTTCCAACGCTCCATTGCAACTGATTGCATGAAATGGTGTCCTCTCCCATTCCCTAACAATGACAAACTATCATGCCGGTGCAGTATTCTAATTTGAAATGAGTCAGTCAGCTCCGTGCCACCCTATATATGAACTGCTGTTGCTGCTATGTTCACATGTGTCAAATCCTTTCATTGTTAGGTTAAATGGGTCAAGTTATGGACTCTGCATTAAAAATAATATTCCTGAATGTCTTAAATACTTTATCATGTGATATCTGCATGCAGTGGTGGCGATTAGGGGGGGGGGGCAATTGCCTCCTCCCACTTTTGCCTTCTTACCATACTAATCTTACCTACAAAGGCAAATATACAAATACCCCTTCCCAGTTTTGGAACCCAATCGCTGCTGCCCCCGTCTGCATGAAACCTCCCTTTGAGCCTTGCAGGAAAATCTAGACATTGTTTATTGCTCTCTCAAAGTGTATACTGTACATACTGGTGATTCACTGCTCTTGTGCACTATAGGGCCAACCACCCCTGATTCACATATATGCATAAGGAATATTTGTAATTATTTATTGCAAAATGTTTTGAGCTAAATTGTTGTAACAGCTATTATTATTTATGTTTGATTTTATTTCAGTTATCAACTCAGGAGATAGAAAAAATGGAAGAAGCAAAGTTAAAAGCAAAATTTCCCAATACACTTCGACCGATGAGTGGGCATTCAGCATTTTTGCAGAAACGGTTAGCAAAAGGGGTAAGTTCTGTGACAAGTATTATTGTCTTTAATTTTACTAGATTTTGTTAAATTTCAAGATCATAAGGTAGTGTAAATGAAAATAAAAAAGCTTATTTTTAATTTTTATAATGGCATTTGTAACTTTTTTTTAATTGCAGTACCATTGTGTCAGCTGGAATTAATATCTGGGATAAAAACTTGTCAAGAGTGGAATTTAAAAAAAAAATGGGGCTCACAAAAAGAACCAACTTAAAAGAATACTCTTAAACATTACATTCTTCAAGTGGTGCATTTTATCAATTGTTGTTTTTGTCTAATTTTATCCATCTTTTTTAATCTTTTAATCTGTTGAGTCAAACACCGGGGGAGTCTTCAAGGCATGTATTTTTCAATTGTGCAGTGCTGCACAAAAAAATATATCATAGAAGGAATACTATTTACCATAGACCAGTGGTTCCCAAAGTGTGCACAGTGTCTAGCTTAGAGGGGCACCATGAAATGTTCCAAGATTTTCACTGAAATGATATGGTTGTTCCAAATATGTGCTTATTTAGTACTTTTTACACATAAAATGTTTCTGAATTTGAAATATGTGTTTATTTTTTAACTTCAAGCAAGCAAACTAACCAATTGAGCGTTGCAAGTGTTAAATAGGCGTACATTCTGACTTGGGCACCACAGGAAAATCTTCAAACATAAGGGCACTGTAAAACGAAAAAGTTTGGGAACCCCTGCCATAGACAGTTGTGCTTAGCTTTTACCCGGACATGTCCTCTTTTCCGATCCCTAAAAATGGTCCAGGCAGGTATTTAGGAAAATGTCGTGTTTTATGGGGTGTTCAAGATTTGTAAAAAAAATTATATTAATTGTTAATATTGTTTCATTGTTCAACTTCAAAGTGAGGAAATACAACACACTCAGTTTCTTAATCTCTTTTAGGTCCAAATATTCTCCTAAGTACTTTATTTTCAAGAACTCTCAATTTATGTTAAATTCTTTTAAAGTAAGAGACCCAGTTTTACAACCGTATAATACTACCAGCATAGTAAATAAATATTACAATATTCAGACATTTGCCTATAATGAGGCCTATTTTTAGTTATAATGAAATGGTGTAAAATTATTTTACAGGAGTGTGTGATCTGTAAGCTCATCAAAACAGTAGTAAACACAAAACTTGGGTTCAAAGTGCTGCATCTAAAAAGTCCTCTTTTTTTTGTCATCCCTAGTTGTGCTGCTGTTAGTTTGTCAAAGTATACTGCTCTTGTGGGAAGAGAAATAAATCATGGTATCCTGTCCCTCCCCTAAAAAATTAAATATATATGTTTGTTTTTTTTAATCTTGTTTGAAGAGCCCTTGCGACTCCCTATATAATCCAATCTGATGGATGCTATTTTTTCTTTACAAAGTGAAAAAAGGCATGGATGAACAACGTTAAGATACCACTGTCCGAGATTTTCTACACATGTTTTACACAAGATATGTGGAGTCCACATTTTGTCCTGATCTAATTTTATTTTAAAAATATGCTAATTTCAAACTTATGCGAGCAAATGACATGGTCATGGGGTGAGCCAAACCTCATTGTAGCAATAACTGAACCACTATTTCGTTCATTATGAAAGCAGAATAAACTATGCCTAGAATTCCTTTTTGTCGAGTGGCATGAAGCTCGCCAGTTTGATCCCCGGTAAAGGCTTCAGGAGCACGTGTCTCTATTACTGGTGTCATTTAATCAATACATAAACAAATGCATTATAAGACACCACATTTTGCAATGTTTACGGATTTAAAATGTCATTCTACTAATGTTACAAGCAGTGCTTCTAATACTATTACCGCTTCGTCATCACGATTAATAAAATATGGAATTGTACAAAAACTGCACATGATATGCCGAAACTAATAATATGTCTGACATCAGGGCATTTGATTTGATTTATATCACATTAAATATTCCATGCTGCAAAATCTCCGCAGGCCTGTGTATTAGAAAATAACTGCTGCAAATCCATAACGTAATTTTGATCTTGCTTTCTTCTTCTACAGAATAAACAAGGTGGTTACAGAAGTGGAAGCTTTCGGATGCTAAACACAGTGGCGGGAGAGGGGGGAGGTGGTGTGGGTTGGTAACTCACTGCATACACAAGATGGTCCACATTGCAACAGGTGCCTCATTGAATAGGTATGATGCCATTCACTCTTGATTGGCGTAGCAACAACTTTACAACCTACAACTATCAAAGCCATTTCTTGAATGTGAATTGTATTGTGCATTATATACACACATGCATCATACATGCATAAATATGGTAATTAACAGTACTTTGTAAGAGTTCCAACATAATTGTCACAAAGCATGACTCATGTTTCTGTATTTTTTATTTTCAGCAGAAATACTTTGATTCTGGTGATTACCAAATGGCCAAGCAGAAGAATCCAGCTGCTAAGACTCGTATACAACCTTCCATGTCGTACGCGACAGGAGATGCCATCCCAACGCCAGAATCTGTCCCCGTCCGCAAAACTTCAATTATCCAGCAGTCCAAGTTGGCTTCAAGCAGCACTACATAAAAAAAATGAACTGCAAACCCTCAGGTGCTATTGGACATAAGATGTCCCATATCAGTTGGTTGGAATATGATTACATCAGGAGCCATGTAAATTGATAAAAAAAAAGTATATTAATTTAAGGATGTGTTGAGATCAAACAGTGTTTCATAGGCCTTGAGAAAAAAAAGAACACTATTTTTCATTTCTTGCTGCATGAAGCTGGAGTGTTTTTCCTTGCATAGAAAGTTTTGTAAGATCTTTAAAAAGCTGTTTAATGTGATTCATGCAGGTTAATTGCGAATGCTGTGAATAGCTAATAAATGTTTGCAAGGAGCATCGTAGCTACAGAGGAACAAGGTATTAGCGACTACTTAATTGAGGAAAGGGCAGGAGAATACATAGAAACTCGTTGCTGCTTTGTGTGTTAGGCAGCACACTGCTCGCACACATCTAAACAGATGTTCATGTGAAGCGCAAGTATTGTGAGCAAGTTATATGTGAAAGAGATAGAGATGTGTAGGATTCCATGCAACATCGACTGAGCGTAATGTACAATTTTTGACTATTGAAAGTGCCATCATTATGTTCTCAGCCGTGCTGTGGTATTGTGAGGTCTTTCTGTTGTCCTTTCCTTTCATTGTTAAAGCATGATATGCTTGTCATCGTTTAAAAAAATGTGATTGTATTTAAGAAAATCGTTATTCTCTTTATGAACAGTTGGCAGAGCTTGCTTTGTCGTGCAACTTAACTCCACTTTTTTATATATTTTTCAAAGATTGTTACAGAACTTGCCATACTGTTTTAAATTTTTTTAGAAAGTATCTAGACAAATTTTGTGTTGTCATGAGCAAGAATAGTTTTGAGTAATAAGTATTCTGCAAGATTCCCCAAAAACTTCATTGGTGACAAAGTTTGTAGAAGTTCCTTGCTTTTTTTTTTCTTTGGTCATGCGTAATAGCATAATAATTTCTTGTTGCTGTAGTTCAGTCTCCTTGCGCAATTAGACATCTGAACTTTGGAAGATGGTTCATTTATGATGTGATAGTGCAACCACTCACTTGCAGAAGACTTTCCAACTCTTTACAATAAGTATATTCTAACAGTAGTTCAGTATATTTGTCTGAGAATTGTTTGCTCTTGTGTTACACTGTGTTCATTCTATGCTTGATAGGCTATTTTATAAAACTGTTGGTAACGACAAGCATAATATGATCATAGCTGCAGAAATTGCATTAAATGCCTTCAGTACCGTACGTTTTAGGGTCAGTAAGTCAAGGGTCAAGGTATTTCAGGCAGTAGCAGTGTCAACAGGAAATTGGAATCATCAGCCATGTAATACTTAGTAAAATGTTTCCTGACACGTATTATGCAATTTTCCTCCTTTCTGCAGATTATGTTGACAAAACATTAATTAATTGAAGTTACATATACAGTTTTCTTTTGGTTGCTTGTATGTATAGGAATGTGATATTTAATAGATCAGGCACATTCAGTACCTATTATTGTTGGAGTATATCCCAATTAAGCCCCACCCATTCTTCCCTCTTGATATTGAGAAGCTTGGCACACATGTTTAAAGTTACAGCAGAAACACTATTTTTTCATTGTTCAATTATAACTGCTGTGTTGAGTCTTCTCATATGATTCATAGTGGATGGTGATGTAATGACAACTAAAGAACTATCGTTCCTCAAGTGGTGAAATGTAAGAAGAGATAAAGCTGTTGCTCTCTCTTTCTCTCTCTCTCACCCCCCTTAAGTCTTGTTTTCCTGAGAGAATAACTGCAAGATTGGATTTATAAGGAAATAAATTGCAGCAAGTTAAAAGGAGTCCACAGTAAACGGCAGCTAACAGATAATGTTCTTCCATTGCTGTAGCAAAACACACACTGTAAGTTGATCTCACTCGCCAGGCTACTATATATCAAGCCTCAACAAGGAACACGTGTGTGCTAATGCAAAATTTGTTACTATGATGTAAACAAGTATTTTGTAATCCATGTACATATGCAAGTGAGTGGATATTTAATAAATGTAACATCTTATAGTTTGTTGTACTTATCTGTTCCATCTTTAGAATATTTTTTCCTCTCCAGCTTGAGTGTGGAATATTTAGAGATTTCGGACCAAGGCGATGCGTGACATGCGACATGCATAAACTGACAATGGCGATTCACACCGAAGTGACACAGGCCCCTTCATTCTACAAGCAAACATTCACCATGAATGCACCAACAAGAGAGCGAGGCAGTATGATGCATGCCATTGATTACCGAGGTGTTGTTGCCTGTCACATTTTGCTTTGGTCTGAAAGCTCCCAAACTTTAAAGCCTTTGAACTTTCTTAGTTTCATTGATATTTGAGTATTCATCTTGGCAAATGGAAATTAAGTTGTCAACAAAGAGTTTGAAAAGTTAAAAAATAAAATTTCATTTGTTAGGCAACTCGTGACTTCTGTCTATGGATAATGTGCTATCTTCCATGATATCAAGTATACTAGTTCATTACATCAAACCTGAATGTAGTAAATTCCCTGCAACATAAAACATTACTTTCTGTAAAGTTAAATTGCTCCCCTTGAAGACAGTGGTGACCTGAAATATGGCATTTCATCCTAGGTTGCACTCTGTGCATAGTAAGAACTCCAGGAAAATTGAGTTGAGAGCCTGAGATGAGGCTGTGGTAAGCAGAACATTTTGAAACCACTTGTGGTTCTGCCATTGCCTGACTGGCAAAGAAACCTAAGTTAACTAGTTTTCACATTTTTCTTTTCTTGAAATGATAAACATTTTGTGTTAACAAATTATATATACATCAATTATTCTGCACAAATTAAAACAAAAAGAACTGTTGATTGTATAAAATTCAACATAGTGTAAGTTTGAAAAGATTAGTAACTTATTTTGCATCAATCTTGGCCATTGAAAATTATGAACTTCTCATTAAATTGTTTATTTCAAAATACAAAAAAGAAAATAATAATAAGTTATGTTATGACACATTACATTTTAATGAATGAGATGTGTATCACAATTTATCACTGAATTTAGCTTAAAGTAATACAATCTCCAGTTTGTAAAGATTAAAAACGTGCATGAAATGATATATGAATTATAATGTGATGGGTTTCATATTCTACTGCAATACACATTGAATTACTGTCAAACAATTTATCCCGAGTTAGCTATATCTTTTGTGCTTTATGATTGAATATTAACTTATTCCGTTGTTCTTGTGGCTATCAATTTCTCCTCGCGTATCTTCATTAACATCTAAATCTGTCGAGATATTTTCATCTTGTACAATGCTACTAAGTTCATCTTCATCATAATCACTATTATCAAACATGAGTTCTGGACCTTTTGAGTCTTTCACAAATGGTATTTCAAATATTTGGTGTTCAGCTTCAGTTATACTCTTATATAGGTCCTCTATAATGTATGTAAAATTAGCTTGAATTGCATTACAATTGATTTCCAGAGCTGCTTCTGAAATAGTGAAGGAAATAAAATGTGAAACAGTCTGAAATCGATTTTAGATTGATTCTCATGTGAATCACCACAAAGTACCGTATTTACGTGTGTATAATGCGCACTTTTTTCCAAAATTTTTGCCCTTCAAAACTGTGGTGCGTATTATGCACGGAATAATTCGGACAGCCAAAATGAAATCACGCATTTTTTTTTCCACTATGTCACTGCGTATAACATGTATATATCTACAGATTGCCTTTCTTTAGCAATAATGATTTTAAAAAATAACTTTTAAATGCGAAATGGCCGTTTTCCATGAGTTGTCACTTAGTAATGGAAAGTTTTGCGACATCGAGAAAAGCAGCACCCATTCTGGCAGCATTCAAGCACGCGCCTACCGTCACATGGGAGACGTATCAAGCAGTATTTTTCGCGGGAGAAAAAACTTCCACAAAAATTGTTTTCGCCTTAGACATGGCCATGATCAGAGATCGGGCGAAAAATACGTTTTTTGCACTCATTCCCTTCAGAAGCACTCTACCGCTCGCAAGTGGGTCTGATCTAAAAATAAACACCAGACCACGCTTCAGTTATATCCAATAGCACTTGACCTCTGCCCTCCCCTCCCCCAAGCGTACCAATGTTACCCGCAGCCGACGGCTGCCACGCAACATGCCAGGCTTGTTTTGCCTTTGTGATTTCGTTTGCTCTTTTATACATGAGAAGAGATCGAATATGCTTGGATGTTATTTTAAATTGACTTTGTAGCGTACAACTTCCGGTAATCGCTTTCATTGAAAACGTATTCTTTGTTCCCTGTAACACTTCATAAAGAAGTGAAACTGTTATAGATAATCAAAGCCACATAGACCAACTAAAGATCGTCAACACTCTTAATGCATTTTCATCCAGGTTTCCGCAAAAGTTCACTTCGATCTTACTTGCATCATAACTCCCGTTTACCACTTTCTACATTTTCATGACTGTGCCGATGTCCTAATATTTGCCAAAAGTGTTCCGTTGGCAGAGTGACTTCTCCCTCTTTTCTTCTCAGCAAACGTTTAGGGGGGGGGGGTAATGCCGATTGTCTTCTTGCTCGTGTGTGCACGCACAAGCTGATTACAGGCAAGGGTGGAAGTGGACCGCTCTTTCTTTCCTTTGACTTCTAAAATGGTCAACCAGTTCTGGATGCATTCTTGAAAACGAACAAAAACCATAGGACAAGTATAAAAAAAAATGCCTCCCTACCCAGCCTTCTCCGCCACTGGTCTGCACAGCAATGTAATAATTGCAGAATTCAGGTCCTATTTTTTTTCTTTTTTTAATGCTATTGTATTGAAATATTGCCCGTATTATTGTCTGTTGCAAGGTAAAACGTAAAGAAAGGGTTTATTCTTTCTTCACACAGCTGATAAAAGTTCAGCCTTCTTTGAAATACGGAAAATTTTCCCTGACCACCTGTTGCTCGAACTTCCAGCCGGTCGTATTGTTTTTACGCTGCAACTGGCGCCAGTGTTTTGTCTAGCGTCTGCGAAGTTGTCGCTTGTGGATAACAGCAATGACTCATCCAGCGCGAAGGCAAGTCATTGTTTTGTATCTCGCAAAGCTGTTTTGATTTGACGATAACGAAATTCGATCTTCAGAAAGAAAAAGTAGAGTTAAAACAACTTCATGTTCTGCACCTTTATCTTCAGAACCTCAATGTGTAAGCTGCGAACGATTTAAAAAATGCTCAATGTATAAGCTGACACCGATTACCGTCGATTAATGTGAGAGTAAATAAAGATCTCACATTTTGATATCTGAAAATGCGCAGGTTTCATAAAGCTTGTTTTGAGTTCATTTTATGCTTTTGGGCTAATCGGGACTAAATATACAGTTTCACTTTAGTGAAATCTAATTCCAAACCAAAATGATTATCGAGTGCGACACTGTTCAATGTGTCTTAGAATACGCATTGGGTGCAAATAGATCGCAAGTTGCCCGTTTCCTTTTTCAGGCTGGCTTACAATGCAAGTCGAGGAAGAGGAAGGACTGCTCCCTGGAATGGGGGAGGGGGTGAATTAGAAGTTGGTCGAAGGAAGGAAAATGACATTTTTACGACGTATTTTACACAGCCGAACCAAAACGAAATTTACAGCCCCTTTTTTTTGTGCCTAGAAAGGTGAGATCTTATTTTACCGGTTCATCTTGTAACAGACAATGCTCTAGTAGACCCGTATTAAATCCAACATTCATTCTGCCCGATTATCTCCTAATAATCGTTTTTGGTGCAAATTCCAATAACAACCCCTTCGAAATAACTACCTTTTTCCTGGGAACTATGAAAGGTCGTTGTATCGAGTGTTGACTGTAACAAATATGAAGTTAAAATAATTACGTCAACACTTACCAAATAGAAATAATTGCTGTATATTTACTGCGCTATTGCGGCTTGACTCACGTAAATAAATAAATAACGTTTACACTTAATTTTGTCATTCACTCCCAGTTACTAATACAAGTAGTCTGAAATGTCCTCACTTCCATCCATCTTGTTCGATATTCCCGTTACCTTAAAACTTTTGATCATCATTTCAAGGGAGATGGAGTTCCATGCCTCACGAACCCATTCACAAACAATCGGCAGCGACGCACGTTTCACCCTCCCGCTTGTTGCGAGTTCATGCTGCCTTGATGTCATCCATCTATTGTAAGCATCACGCACTGCGACCTTGAACGGGTGGTTGATAACTTTGCTCCCGCCTCTCCTATGAAAAGCCCAACATCTGGAAGTTCAAGGTCGCGTGGTGAATGCATCAGCTACAAAAGCAAGGAAAAGATCGTTTTTATGATCTACTGATTAATTTTAAATGTAATACGTAAATGTTAGTCCGACGCTAAGAAAGCCATTTCTGGAACATGAATTGTACTGCGCATTATATACGAGATATATTTTTTTGTTGCTTTTCCCCATCAAAAACGAGGATGCGTATTATACCGCACGCGCATTATACACGCATAAATACGGTACTCTAAATACCTAAAGATGAAACTGAATACTGAAGAGTAGACTTGGCATTAAATAACGCAGTTGTCCACATCAGTGGTAAATCCATGAAAGCATTCTAGTCACTGTTGAATTAGTGTGCTCTTTGCTCCTGTACTACAAGTTTCTAACTAGCAAATACAGCAATGCACTATTTGAAATATTTCCAGGTGGGGTACAGTAGGTTATAGTATAGAGAGATATACTCGTATAACCACTTCTTTTCAAGTACCATGGAGATACAGACACGCCCAGATTTACAAAGGTCTGGTGTCAACAAGTAATGCTACCCTTGTTGCACCTGGATATGTGACTAAATTATTTTAGACATCACCGATTCCAATAAAAGATTACATTAAGATCAGAGCAAAGCTGATAACAGTTTGAGCCAATGCCGATACTGATACCGATGGTTGAAAATTGTAATAATTAGAAGTTGTACAAAATATTAATTAATGTTACTGTGCAAATATTCCACTCTAATTAAATGCAACAATGGACATTTCCACTTTGACATGAAAAACGTTTTAAATCCATTCATTTTACAGATAATGACACAAACATGAGATGTGCAAAATATCTCGGCGATAGTTGTTTCGGTTCTCGAGAAACACGCCTTCAAACACCGCTGAAATTCACCTCCTACGTCACGGTTTTGAAAACGTCCTCTCCACAGACAGGAGGTCCTCTGATGTCATCACTTAGAAATGTGTGCAGGCGGGGCTTCTGCTTGTCCCGTCAACTTAGCATGAGCCGCGGAAGCGACGGAAAATTCACTTGTTACTGTGTAAAACAAGTATCTTACAACTTCCAGTGCAAAAATCTATGCTCCATTTCTTGGAGATGAATTATGCCCTAGCAGTATAGTAGTATTTACTATAATTCAGCCACTCGGTAGAGGGTTTTCCCTTTAGGGTGACAAAGCAAACCTTGTAACAGTCCATGGCTGAACACGTGAACAGCCTTGTTCATTGCGAATACATAGGTTAGTTCTGACTGGCAAGAACTTAATGTTATAGGCATGCCTTTTCTGGAATTACAGTTATTTTCTTCACAAATTTTAAGATAATATTTTTAGAACACACTGGTTTACACGCCAATTTCTGCAATATAAGAGGTGATACGGTATAAAAAGGTACAGTGAGTTTTTAAATTTCCTGCAGTAAATGACAGTTTTCTTCAGTTAATATATGTATTGCAAATTTTTGTATTTAGCCTACTTTTACGTCGCTTTTCCGTTCACTTTGTTTAACCGCAATGATGAGTTGGTTGGTTGTTGAGTTGGTGTTTTAAGTCCACTTTATGCTCAGTATGGCTAATCGGGACTGGACCTACAGTTTAAAGTGGGATCCGAACCACTTGTACCTCCACCGGGTATCAAACCCGGGACCCCTTGATTACAAGGCAACGACGCTACCACTACGCCATGGGAGAGGCCCCCGCAACGATGAGAACGCATGGTTAATTTATTAAGTATCATCTCTAACATCACATCTCTTCCCACTTTTGGTTAATCGCTACAATGAAGATGAATAACTACACGCTGTATTCGAAGTCGGGGTGCAGGAGTACACCGCCCCACACACACACACTACCACCAACTACACAATCTAAGTATCACCCAACCTGTGTTACCCTGCCCCCGTGTCAGGGCAACAGTGTTTTTTTTCCTTATTGAAATATTTATTAATATGTTAATTAATTGGGTAATCAAGTGTATAAACATATATATGTGCGTTTAGCGTAAATCAATTTATTATGCATTTTTAGGTTCATATTATTCCATGTATAAATACCATGTAGCTCTCTGTTCTTTCTTCGTGTTTCGAACGTTCGAGGAAAAGGCGGGCAGTTTAGCTGTTAAAGATTAAAAAATTTTTAAAGAAGGGCGGTTGGCAACAGACGCCAACCAAACGTATATAAACTCCCAGATGAGAGTAGGGGTGGTCGGCTGTTGGAACTGAGACTTGGAAGGGAGAGGCTGTTTTTGCTTCGGTTAGCTAGGACCGGAGGACAGGTCTCCCGAAACGGATGCTGTAAGAGATTGGATTGCCAGGCAAGCTAGTGCCTTGGTGTCCAGTTTACAGGTAAAAAGGTAGTTTGTACTGGATGTTATTTTGAAGTAATTACGGTGCGCCGGGCAGCCTAGTGCCTTGTCACCGTGGAGGTTGAGAAATGTACACGTCGGGCGGCCTAGCGCCTGTTAAGACGTTTCTTGGAGTAACGCGAGTCTACCTTGTGACAAGCGTACTCCCGATGTAATTCATGCAATGTAAAGCATCCAGGTACAAACAATAGAGATTCCAACATCAAAATTAGAGTTTTGGCCCGATAAATAATTAGAGAAATGAACGTTCGGATACGACTTGTATATACTTTAAATTTTACGTTAATTAAACTATAGAAATTATCCAAAATTTCCGTTTTTTAATTTCACAAAGCTGGACAAGGTAAATTTATCCCCCCGATCATAAAGGTTTCGCAAAGGTTATCCGTTGTCTCTTGTAGTTAATTATATAATTATGTTGACTTGTAGCAACCCACGTGCATTGTCGTACAAAGAAAGATACCCCTAGACAAATCTGAGCCGAGTACGAAGTGCATCGACCCTCGAGTGCGGAGGTAAAGTGTGGGGGCCCAGGCTAGTAACATATTTATTTGGGGACTCTGTCCGCGATTGAACTTAGTTATTTGAGGTGTTGTCGCAGGATATTGAACGAGATTTTTGCTTTGAAAGTTAAGGAGACAAACGGACGAGGATCGAACAGATTATCTTGCGAAACAGAAAAGGGGAAGTTACAAGAATGTCGCTTGGTAACTCGAGTAGGTCCAGCCCGACCACGTCAGAACTTTCTGTTGTTGAGGAACAGAGGTGCGTTCCAAGAGTGACAATGGAGGAAATTCGTTTGCCACTTCCGACATTTGAGGGAAATGTAGGGAAGGAAGATGCTTTTTCGTATCTGGATAGGATTCAAGATTACGCGAGAACTCTGAAAATTTCTGAAGATGATCTTCTGAAGCAGTTTATTCCTCTTTCGTTGCGAAATGAAGCGAGGGAGTGGTTTTTGTTCACGGAGCCGTTCGGTGATTTTTCACAATTCAGGCATAAATTCTTGCAGGCTTTTCACGGATTGGATTATCAGAGAGAAGCAGAGTTATTTTTGTCTCAGAGGTTTCAACTTGCTAACGAGGGATTGGCGGAATACGTTCGCAAGGTTGACAGGCATTTTAGTAGGATAAGGAATTCGGCTTCTGCACAGGAGAGAATTGACTTTGTGAAATCACACTGCAATCCGGTATTTAGGGATTATTTGTACAACAAGACATTCACTTCTATGAGAGAAATGAGCGAGTACTCGCTAGAATTACAAGCGGAGTTTTTGGAAAGGCAGAGATTCAAGTCTTTCGTTTCTGAAGACGAAATTCGCAACTTGGCTCTGAGAAAGTCCGTTAACCAGGAATTCGAAGAGGAGAGGGGGAGAAAGAAATCTGATATTTTCTTGGACCCTGTGAGCATTGGTTTTGACCGCCCGAAAGTCGAGCGCTTGAGGGCTGAACATGTGGTTTCACGCCCTCCACCCTCGCGGCTTGCGGTGAGGGATGAAAACAAACAGAACCGCTTTTCGAAGGAAGATTGCCAGAGAAATAAATTATGCTACACTTGTGGACAGAAAGGTTGCAGAGCTTCAAATCACCGTAGGGAAAACAAGATTAATGAACGTGGGAAGGAAATAATAACAAAAAACGCGTAGAGTCGCCACGAATTTGTCAAGTTCGTGGCGTGGAAACTGCAAATTTTACACAGAAGGAAAAATTTTCACCTCACAATGTAAATGCAAAAGATGTAAGGGAACCTATCGTTTTATGCAACGTAGCTAATGTGGAAGTACACGCATGTATTGATACGGCGTCGTCCAATAACTTTGTGTCTTTGGAGGTTTTCGAGAAGATGAAGACAAATAGAGTAAAATTGAAGGGTTGTAAAACAAAAGTAATACTTGCGGAAGGAAATGTGGAATCTTTGGGGAGCGCTTACGTGAATATTAAGTTTCACGGACACAAGGCTCGGGATCAGATATTTGTGTTATCTAATGCTATTCATGAAATGTTAATGGGAAGGACATTAATGGCTAAGCTGGGAATTGTACCCATGATTCATCGTAACGGGTGGGCAATTGAGCCTGATCTTTCGAAAAACGTGCCTTTTGATTCGCCGCCGACACGTGACAGCGTTGATGCTGTTGGTTCTAGGGGACTGGGTTCGACCACGGATGGAGTCGAAGGAGTCCGAGAGAACGTCTCTGCTTGCGGAGCGGAGACACGTAGCAGCGACATCAAAGGGGAGGGGGTTGACGAAGAGAGAAGGATTGCCATGCTGATGGAGGGTACCGATATCTCAGAGGAAAACAAGCCGAAATTGATTGCCATACTGAGGAGGTATATTGATGTTTTTTCAAGATAAACCGGGATTAGCAAAGGATTACGAGGTTCGTTTGGATGTGAATAACGAGAAGCCGTTCCGAGCGAAACCTAGGCCACTTTCTGAGCAAAAGAGGAAATTAATGAATCAGGCGATTGAGCAGATGCTTGAAGACGGGATCATTGAAAGGGGTGATACAGATTACCTTTCGCCGCCTATTCTTCATGTGAAGAGAGATAACACATGTAAAGTGATCATCGACAGCAAAGGCTTGAATAAGAGATTGGAGGCTAGACGTAGAGAAATACCTGATATTAGGTCGACAATATGTAAGCTTTCTGGGGGAACTATATTTACAGTTCTTGATATTCCGTTTGCATTTGCAAATATGCAGATTTCTGAAGATACAAGAAAATATGCAGGTTTCTTGACAGAAATGGGAACGTTTAGATACAAAAGGTTATTTTATGGCTGTCGTAGTGGACCTTTTCACCTTGCGGAACTGATGCAGAAGACGCTAGGAGAGCATTATCAAACTGATGCAATATGTTATTATGATGACGTAGTGATTGCAAACGCTACTGAGGAAGAACAACTGAGAGTGTTGGATTCTGTTCTGGGAAAGATGAAAGACAAAGGACTGACGATTAGTTATCGAAAGTCGCGTCTCTTCAGAAAGAAAATTGATTTTCTTGGGTTTACAATGTCAGAAAATACGATATCTTGCGCAGAAAGTAAGAGGAAACAAGCAGAGCAATTGCAGCGCCCGAGAAATATCAAGCAGGTTAGGAGACTAGTAGGTTTCTTAAATTTTCTGTCGGATTTCATAAAGGACCAAGCAAAGATATCCAAACCAATCACGGACTTGTTACAAGGAAATAGGAAATTTTCTTGGGGAAAAGAAGAAGAAGAGAGTTTGCAGAAGTTGAAGGATGCAATTGTAAATAGTCCTGATCTCAAGATTCCTGACGTTTCGAAACCGTTTCACTTGTTTGTAGACTGCTCTGACATAGCGCTTGGCTATATCGTCGCTCAGGAGGACGATAAAACCAGAAAATTGCAGACTGTTGCATTTGGGAGTAAGAAGCTGTCTGACACTCAGCATTCTTATTCTGTCACAGCGAAAGATTTATTGCGTTGACCATGGGTCTGGAGAAATTTGAATATTACTTTCTGCAAGCACCGGAAGTGATAGCTTACACTGACGATTCTGCGCTCGTGAACATCTTGAAATCTTCTCAGATTCCGAGCCACATAAACAGAATGATAAACAGGGTGACCAGGTTTCCAGTTACCGTAAAATACATTGCCGGTAGGAATAACACAGCGGTTGACTACTTGTCGAGGATCGAAGCGGGATTCTCTGAGAGGGAGAATTACATTGGATCTTCGGATGCAGAAGAGAATTATCCGATAGAAGATATCAAGCCTGATGGATATTTCAGATTAGAGATGCCTGATGGGACGATAATGGAACATCATGATATTCCTAAAGTCGAAGGCAAAGTGTGTCAGAAATTCGACCGGAAGCAGAAAAGGAAAACGGAAGCGATGTTTACAGATGCAGCTGGCAACACTGTAAACGGAAGACAGACGGACGGACAGAAGGAAACTTCGCCGCCCGTAGATCTTAACGATAAAGAAATGTGGAAAGGAGAACAGCAGAGTGATCCTTATTTGTCGAAATTAATTGGATGTTTAAATGGGGAAGAAGTTGAAATAAAGGATGCTCGAGAGAAGAGAAAATTTGACTTTTATCTGCAACATTCCTGTCTCGACGATGATGGACTGCTTTACCGTTTCGTTGACGAAAACACTGGACTTTATCCACCGTTTAGCTCCAGATTGAAGCTGTGGGTACCAGAAAAGTTGAAGAATGAAGTACTTAAATCTTCGCATGATGATTTATTATCTGCGCACTTAGGACATGGAAAGACATTGTTTAAAGTCCTAGAGAATTATACTTGGGACGGAGTAGTTAAAGATGTCAGTAACTATTGCAAAAGTTGTATCACTTGTCTTCAGTATAATCCTGACAACAGCAGAAAGATGGGATTTATGAACTCGAGAAAAGCTACTGCGCCTGGATACAAAGTGTTTCTGGACATTTTTGGACCACTGCATACAAGTACGAAAGGGAGATACAAGTACTGTTTAGTCATTCAAGATGAGTTCTCAAGGCACATTAGTTTGACACCGCTTAGAACTACAACGGCGAGGACGATCTCGCAAGCATTCTTGAAGTACTGTTTTCAGTCAGGTTTTCCGAAATACGTTGTCAGTGACAACCAGAGTGTATTTCGAAGCAAACTGTATTCACAAACGTTGCGTTCTGTGAATTGCAAGCCTGTCTATATTACGCCATATAGACCGAAAGGAAACAAATCAGAAGCAGTTATTAAGATAATCAAGCAAGCACTTGGAAAGTTCTGCAAGGAACACTCGTCGTGGGCTGAAAACTTGGTTTTTGTTCACGGAACCATTCGGTGATTTTTCACACTTCAGGCATAAATTCTTGCAGACTTTTCACGGATTGGATTATCAGAGAGAAGCAGAGTTATTTTTGTCGCAAATGTGTTATCTCTCTTCACATGAAGAATAGGCGGCGAAAGGTAATCTGTATCACCCCTTTCAATGATCCCGTCTTCAAGCATCTGCTCAACAGCCTGATTCATTAATTTCCTCTTTTGCTCAGAAAGTGGCCTAGGTTTCGCTCGGAACGGCTTCTCGTTATTCACATCTAAACGAACCTCGTAATCCTTTGCTAATCCCGGTTTATCTTGAAAAACGTCAATATGCCTTCTCAGTATATTTTGCCGTTGTTAACAAATGTGTGTTAAGATTCTTCTAGAATAATTACCGAATTCAAGGAAGAATAAAACTATGGTTTCGTTAAACCCAGTCCGAATCCTGAAGCATGAAGCCGAACAGGAGAAGGCAGAAACTGCTCGCCTGTCGAGCTTTGTTGGGGGTATTGCCATTGGTGACCTCGTGAAGAGCACACTGGGGCCAAAAGGAATGGATAAAATATTAGTTGCTCAAGGAAGAAATGAGGGTCAGGTGGAAATAACCAATGACGGTGCTACAATCCTCAAAGCAATTGGTGTTGATAATCCTGCATCAAAAATTTTGGTCGATATGTCTCGTGTCCAAGATGACGAAGTTGGGGATGGGACTACTTCTGTAACTGTGTTAGCTGCTGAATTGTTGCGTGAAGCTGAGAAGCTGATTGATATGAAGATCCATCCTCAAATTATAGTAGCCTGCTGGCGAAGAGCTGCTCAGATTGCACGTGATGCCCTTACCAGTGCCTCAATTGATAATAGTGCTGATGATGCTAAATTCTGTGAAGACCTGATGAACATAGCTCGCACAACCTTGAGCTCGAAGATCCTGTCCCAGCATAAGGAGTATTTTGCAAAGTTGGCTGTGGATGCTGTTCTCCGTTTGAAGGGTTCCGGAAATCTTTCTGCCATCCAGGTGTTGAAGAAGCAAGGAGGAACCCTGGATGATGGATTTCTGCTTGATAAGAAGATCGGTGTGCATCAGCCAAAGAGAATAGAAAAGGCACGAATACTGATTGCCAACACCTCGATGGACACGGACAAAATTAAAGTGTTTGGGTCACGAGTGCGGGTAGATTCGATGGCCAAGATAGCTGAATTAGAGGGAGCAGAGAAGGAAAAGATGCACGACAAAGTAAACAAGATTATCAAGCATAATATTAATGTGTTTATCAACAGACAATTGATTTACAACTATCCTGAGCAGCTCTCGCGTTACTCCCGATGTAATTCATGCAATGTAAAGCATCCAGGTACAAACAATAGAGATTCCAACATCAAAATTAGAGTTTTGGCCCGATAAATAATTAGAGAAATGAACGTTCGGATACGACTTGTATATACTTTAAATTTTACGTTAATTAAACTATAGAAATTATCCAAAATTTCCGTTTTTTAATTTCACAAAGCTGGACAAGGTAAATTTATCCCCCCGATCATAAAGGTTTCGCAAAGGTTATCCGTTGTCTCTTGTAGTTAATTATATAATTATGTTGACTTGTAGCAACCCACGTGCATTGTCGTACAAAGAAAGATACCCCTAGACAAATCTGAGCCGAGTACGAAGTGCATCGACCCTCGAGTGCGGAGGTAAAGTGTGGGGGCCCAGGCTAGTAACACCTGCCATGATAAGAGACTAACTTTTTCTTCTGTCCCATCTCATTTCGAAAACATTCACTTGTCCCATCTCCTTTTATGAGACGAGACGGAACATGCCTTGTCTCGTGAGCAACACTAACATTAACAATAGAAGCATCCCCCTAGCTGTCCCCAAAGTCTCGAGCAAACATCCTCCCATCTAACAATTTCCAGTTCAATGAAATGTCACTCACAAGGAAACAGTCATGCCAGGTCGAGAGTCAAACCTGGAACATGCGATTTCCTCAGATAAATCATGAATTTTGTTTATAATAATTACAATGCCAGTTCCTTCCTGGTAATTCTGAATCTGCAGTTTGGTTTGCATATATAAGCAGGATAATATATAGTTTTCGAGGGCTGTACGGTCAAAACAAGGAGTCAAAAAAAAAAAATTAAGAAAGTTTTTTTTTTTTTTTGTATTTATAATGATAAGCCTCTGCATACGTCGTTAATTCTATATTTTTCTAGACTTGAGACGAGAACGAGAATTGCCCTCTCAAACCGAGACGGATGTTTATAAATTGAGACGAGACTGTCAATGAGACATTTACAACTCTCAATGAGAACAAGACCAAGGCTGCCATGTCTCGTCTTGATAGGATCCTTAGTGGTGAAGTTGTCCAACCAATTAATGCGTTCGGGGTAACGAGATGAGGTGGCTTTTTTCGCAGTACAAAATTCAAAATAATTATATCGTACCATTTCAGTATAGAATATTGTTATACACATGGGCGTATATATAGTTCACGGGGGCAGGGGGGAGGGATGGATCAACTTTTGGTATGATTAGGGTTGCTTTATTTCGTAAGTGAAAATCCAGGACACTGCTGGCCGGAAGCTTGTTGGGGAGCATGGGGGGAGGGGATGTTGGACCCGACAAAGTTGTGTGTTTGTAGTCACGAAGTATTGATACTTTTCTGTTCATCTTGTGCCACTACATTTTTAAGAACCAAATTTCTTTAATATGATTCGAGGGGGAGAAAATAACTGATTTGATAGTCTCAATGCAGTTTCTTATTGCAGAAATTCCGAAACTATCAGGAAATTGCAGATATTGGTCTGCGGTCCCATCTGGTGTGTGGAATTACGAAATTTCCTTCCCATCCGTATCCCGTCCTATACGTCTCTAATTTAAGAGAATGAAATAAGTCCGAAGCAATTTTTTATGAACAAGCGGATAGAACAAGGAAACTGGTAATTTTAGTGAACCAAAAAAAGAGAGGGGTTGGACCCGTTGAATCCCCCTTAATATGCCCATGGTTAGACACATTATTTCCTTGTAATAATTATACATAAACTAAGTATAGATATGTACTGTGCAACTAATGTAATCTTCTCAGTGTATTTTCTCTTATCTGCACAAAAATATTTGATCATAATTTGCGCAACAGAAATGGAACACAAACTGAAATTGCTTTATGGAAAAGAAAGTTAAATAGGCTTTATAAATAAAGTGAAGAATGTGAAAATTCCTATTTGGCACTACATAGGTTACGGTAAATATCGATAAATATAAGTTTAAAAAATATTTTTGAGTGTCTGGTCAGCAGCCAATTTTATAAGCAATATTTTTCGCATGGCCTGAGAACACACACGCAGCTGAACCCTTTAATTTATCTTGCACGTGAGCAGCACGGATATTTCATAGAAGAATGATCATTACAAAGCATAGCTTTCCTTTCTCCTATCGCTCCTTCTTCCATTATTTAAATCGGTACAGATTTGTAAAACTGCTGCACGTGTTCGCTCACCGTGGGCTACCCATCCGGAACTGGACGCTCGAAGCAGACGACAAATGAGCTCTCCCTAAGGAGTGACATAGTAACATGGCGGCGGCGTGTTTTCAGCGCAGCGCTAGCCTCGCAACTTTGAAAGTCTCGTTTCTGCCTTAAACTGGACGCAGAGAAACGCGAGAACTTGCAGGGGTCATTTTTCCAGGGTGTAGTTTTTAAAATTGTTGTAAAAAAAATTGAGTGGAAATGTCCATTTACCAAGATTTTTGCTTTAAAGAATTCAAGACTTACAGCAGAATATTAAATTATCACAAAATTCCATTTTTTTTTTTCACACAAAACAGGTGCAAAATATAAAGAAACTTTGGATTTTGAATAATTTCCAGGATAATTGGACACTGCAAAAGTGTCATGCAACATATTTGCAGAGCCCGTGAAAGATGAAAATGCTGGAAAAGTATCGACTGGTGTCAGTAAATAAACTCCAACCAATACTTTCCAATACCAATATATCAGTATTGACTCAGCCCTGATTAAAATTACTTAATTTATTTAATTATTATAATATAGGAATCTCTACTCACCCTCTTCTGTGTCTGGCTCTTCATGTTGACAATAATTTGAACTTGTTAATTCTCCAAATTCAGTTGAAAATTCTCTTGGAAGAATAACAAATTTTTGTAAAATCTGTGTACTGGAAAAGGCTTTTTGGTTAACCCTCATCATTCCTTCCTGGATTGCTCTTATTATCTGAAAAGTAGAAAATAATGAAGAATAGAAATCGTCGAAGTACATAAATTATTACTTAATTATAAGAACACATGACCTAGATCAATGTGTTGTTCATGACATACTGCGGAGCCGCCAACTTTGAGGAAAGAGGTGAAGCAACTTTCTGCTCAATCTTCAATTACCTCGAAGAATACCTTTATGCTGCCCCCGCTGAAATATCCACTCTCAATTCACATTATTTTTTTTTAAAACTGAGAGTGAGAAATAAATAACAAAAAAAATGTATGCATCTCTTCATTTCATAGACGTTACACGATGGAACAGCACAGGAGACAGACAATGGCATGTCGTGAAATAAGTAGACAAAGTAGATACTTTTTCAGAGTCCTTATGTTGAAAGGAAGTTTACATTGCTGCATTTGCTTGTGATCAGTGGTTCTCAAAAGTGTGGTAGCTAATGTTGTTGTAACCAAGGGTTCTCAGTTCAGTTTCTAGTGGAGGCACATGGCACAGTGACAGTGATTCAGATCCCACTTTGCACTGTAGAGCTGAGATATTTACTTTTTCGAGGGTCTTTTGAGTGAAAGATTCACCCTGTATGTTGATTTGTCATACATTATTTCAATATTAATAGGAAAAGCACATGACATTTTTTTTTCTAATAGTTATGTGGTTACTTAACAAGAAAACCAAACCATCTTTTATGAAAATATGTGGAAAACAGATTTTGGGAATCAAATCTTAAGATGTCTAACAAATTATAATGTTTCTTGGTCTTTATTTTGTAAAAGTAAGTGAATTGCTTACTTCTTGTAAACATTCACATATGTATATGTTGTGTGTTTGTGTAAATAAAGGCACGGCACAAAACAGGCATACCATTCGATCTGGACCAAAGAGTACATCGTTTACTGTTCGTGCCAAGCTTCCAAGATCTCTACACCACTCTTTAACATCTTCAGTAAGTTCGTCTGTTGGCAAGTTGGTGTGAGGGTCGTTTTTAACCTGTAAAACATTGAAAAGATTTAATATGAACCAGATACATAAGGTTAAGTTGTTTCCCAATTTTTAAATCTCTCATTTGAATGTAATGAGCACTAACTAACTAACTAACTCTCTAGCCTTCTTAAACCCGAAGGTTCATGGCTGCAGCAACACAGGCCTTCCATCTTTCCCTATCTTGAGCAAGATCTATATACTCTTTTCCATCCCTACCGATTTCCCTTAGGTCCATCTCAACGTTGTCCCTCCATCTTCGTCTTGGCCTTCCTACAGGTCTCTTACCATCAGGTTTCCCAACAAGAATCCTGTAAACTCCTCTTTCCTCTCCCATTCGTGCCACATGGCCTGCCCACCTAAGTCTTCTTGATTTAATGATTCTAATAATATCTGGACATGAATACAAATTATGTAGTTCTACATTATGTAACCTTCTCCACTCACCTGTCTCCTCATCCCTTTTAGGTCCAAATATTTTCCTAAGGATCTTATTTTCAAATACTCTCAATTTATGTTCTTTCATGTAACGGACCAAGTTTCACATCCATATAATACTACAGGCAAAATTACGGTTTTGTATATTTTAACTTTTAGTTTCTTAGATATTAAACGAGAAGACAAAAGTTTATGAAGAGAGAAGTAACATGTTTTTCCTGAATTAAGCCTACTTTTTATTTCCTCTTTAATATAATTTTCATTTGTTAATATTACTCCTAAGTATTTGAATTTGGAAACTGGTTCAAAGGAGTAGTTATCAATAATTAGATTACCTAACACTTGGTTTTGGCCTGTAAGCATATATTTAGTTTTCTCTTTGTTAACTTCCAAACCTATCTCTTTAGCAGTTTTGAAAAATATTTTAGCATTATTCTTAATTGTATTCACATCATCCCCCAGTAAGTCTACATCATCTGCATATGCTAACAACTGAGTCACACCATTTAATTTTAGTCCTTCTTTAGTTTCTTTTACCTTCCTAACAGCATATTCTAAGGCAAAATTAAAGAGCAATGGAGATAATGCATCTCCTTGTTTTAACCCATCATGAATTGTAAATTTGTCAGACATATTAATACCCACACGAATTTTACTTTCTGTTCCACTGGTGCATATCTTTATCATACTATCAAGCTTCTTAGGTATTCCAAACTCTACTAATATATTATATAATTTATCTCTTTTGACCGAATCATATGCTTTTTTGAAATCAATGAATAGCTGATGGACATTTTGATTATATTCACACTTTTTTTCAAGTGTCTGTCTGATGTGAAAAATTTGATCTGTAGTTGATCTGTTACGTTTAAATCCACATTGATAATCACCTATAATTTCATTAGCATATTGGGTTAGTCTTGTTAAAAGAATGTTAGACAATATTTTATATGTTGTTGAGAGTAGAGAAATTCCACGGTAATTATTGCAGTTAATTTTATCACCTTTTTTAAACACAGGAACAATTATGGATTCTTTCCACTGTTGAGGGATTTCTTCTTTATTCCATATTAAACAAATTAATTTATGAATTTGACATATTAATGAATTTCCACCATATTTAATTAACTCAGCTGGTATTAAATCAATGCCAGGTGCTTTGTTATTCTTTAGCCTTTTAATAGCATCTTTAACTTCAGTCAAGTTAGGTTCTGGAACTAGAGGTTCTTCTGTGTGCACTTCATTTACTTCTGATTTATCTCCTACATGAACATTTAAAAGGTCATTAAAGTAGTTCTTCCATCTATTTAGAATATCGCTTGGATCAGCTAGAAAATCACCGTCTTTATCTTTTATCAAGTTTACTTTAGGTTGCCACCCCTTTCTAAACTCATTTACACCTTTATATAAATCTCTGATATTTTTATTTTTGCTGTTTGTTTCAATTTCGTTAATTTTGCTTTTCAAGTAATCTCTTTTTTAACTCTAAACGTGCGGTTAACTTCTCGCTTTATTCTATTGTAATTGTTTAGATTTGTATCATCAGTTATATTTAACCACCTAAGTCTCGCGTGATTTCTTATTTCTATTAGATTATGACATTCATTATCAAACCATGGCTTACTCTTTCTCGGTTTATGGTATCCTATACTTTCTTTAGCTGCTGATTCTATTGCATTACGTATGTGCTCCCAATTCTTATTTACGTCTGTTTCATTTATATTTTCATCATCATTTAAATCCTGCAAAACATCAAATCTATTTGACAGTTTAATTTGGTAATCTTTCTTAATTCTTTCATCAGTAAACTTTCCTGTATCGAATTTTATAGCTTTTAGATTTTGTTGCTTATGATTTATCACTGAGAGTCTTTCTCTTAATTTAGCAATTACTAAATAATGGTCACTGGCACAGTCAGCACCTCTATGTGTACGAACGTCAATTATACTAGTATGTCTTCTCTTATCAATGAGAATATGATCTATCTGATTATGAGTTTTACCATCTGGAGAAGACCAGGTATATTTATGGATATCTTTATGTTTAAAAGTTGTACTTTTCACAATTAAATTCTTTGAGGTTGCAAAAGTAATCAAACTTATACCATTATCATTACTTAATTCATGAAGACTTTCTTTACCAATCGTGGGTTTAAATGTCTCTTCTTTGCTAATCTGTGCATTACACAGTCACCTAACAGAATTTTCATATCATACTGAGAAAATTTATCAAAGACCTGTTCTAACTCTGTATAAAAATCATCTTTAGTATTACCATCTTTATCTTCCGTTGGTGCATGTATGTTTATTAAAATAATTTTACACCACCTACCCTGTAAAACTGCATATGATATCCTATCATTAATAAATTCTACTGTTTTAAGAGCAGAGATAATTCTATTATTTATGAAAAAGCCTGTTCCAAAATTATGATTTTCAGTACCACCATAGAAAAAAGTATAATTTTTAGTTTTACAATTCCCTTCTCCTGGCCACCTAACTTCCTGGACAGCTACTACATCTAATTTATACTTAACTATCTCATTAACTGTACCGGCCTGGGGCCGGTAAAGGCTCAGAACATTCCAGGTGCCTAATTTAATATCTTTATTCCTAATGTAGATCTTATCCTTAGTCCAGGGACCTCCGAAAGTAGTCCCCACCCGGAGATCCGAACGGGGGACTATTTTACCTCCGGAATATTTTACCTTGGGAGCATCCATGGCCTTATATTGCTGTTCCTTGACATGTCTTTTTACAGTGCAGAGTTGTCAGCTCTACGCCTAACCCCCAATATGAATGGAGGAACTAATACACAAGACAAACACAAACACATTAGACAACACAATTACTACACAAGACGAACACAAACACATTAGACAGCATAACTACTACACAAAACACACACAAACACAAATTTGAACATAAAGTACAATAATTTATTGTTGTCATTAAAAATGAACACCGAAAGGGTAAAAGATACATTGACTCACAGCCACTCTTCTTCTTGCGGAGTATCATTAAAAAGAAATGCTTACTTTTAAGAAAATTACTATTTACAGTATTATTTAAATATTTGTAAGTATTACCGATTCTAATTTGTTCAAGTTTGTCTCATTGAAATTAATCCTGACTTTGAAACATCGTCGTATGTATTATGAATGTATTTCAAAGTGTGTGTGTGTGTTATTGGCAGTAGTGTAATCAGTTACGTTCAAATCAGTACTTGGTACGAGGCCTATTATTTTTATTAATTTTAGCACAGTGGAAAACCTATTTTGATTATGTTTATGTCAATTTTATACTATTTTTTATTTGATATTCCTAAGGTAACAAATCAAAAAATACTCCCATATGCCCAACACATTTCTCCTTGCCTCCTGGCAGCTTTGCCAAACCTGGTGTGCATAAAAGAGCTAAATTTCTCCTTAAATGGAGTTGAAACTGACTTTCAAGGAGCTAGATTTACGAAGTGCTTCCTAGAGTAATGTTAGTTGTCAAAGAGGTGGGGTGCTGCTATTACCGTTAATTCTAAATTAATGACAATTTATTCTTAGTTATCACCATCTAGATCCGGCGGCATCATCCATCTCATGGTCGTACGAAATAGAAAATAAAGGATTCCCTGATAACAATATTATGTCAATTTCACGTCAACACGGCGCTATAAAAAAAGTAGCTGGGGATATAAGAGGAGATGCGGCGACGCAACCAATATAACAATATTACGTCACGTGCAAAATGTATAATCATGGCCAAAGTTGGTCTATGTGGGCCGGAACCATGTAATGAGCATACCAAATCATTTATTTTCCACATATTAGAGCAACAAGATTGTAAACTGATATGTTGTGTTTTATTTTTTCTAGTATCTGATGATACTAATTTGAAATATAAATAAGGCTGGTCATCCTGCAGTATTAGTGGAAAAGTGCTCTCGTGACACTGCAGACAAGGAGCGGTACTGTACACTTCTGTTCACAGAAAGTGGCACACTCGTTTGAGTTGAAGTCCAGCTTCGGGTCTGGCAGTACAGCCGAAGTAAGTGTTCGGAAACCAACAGTGTTGCTTACTATCAAACATTTTAACCACATGCAGGGAATTTTGTGTCTCTCAGACTCAAAGAAAAGGGTTAACGGAAATATTGTAGCGTAAATATTAATTTTCTGGACTGTCCTTGTCTACATTGAAAGTAATGTAAATGCGAAAAATTTGTGATAAATATATTTAAAAAAACGCATTTTTGATGTTCATGAAGAAGTGGTTATCACAATGCGTTAGAATGCGAGGGCCCCGGGTTTGAATTTGGCCGAAGCATGGGCGTTCTCTTTGAGTCTCTCTTAATCATTGCGAGTAGCCGAAAATGGAAGAAAAGCAACACCAAATAACAAAAAAAAATGCAATTTGAATAAACGAGGTGGAAATATTGTTCTTGTAATTCCTGAAAATGATGCAAAAAAAAACAACTTATTTTTTCTTTTGGAAAAAGTGTTATCCTAGCCTGGGACAAAGCTTGAAGAATATATAAACTCCTTCCCCATCCACTTTGTCAAACATAATCGTAAAGTCGACACTGAATATGTGATGGGAAAAATAATAGAAATCCGAAGCAAGAAGAGTTTATGTCACAGCCAGGGAGGCACATGAGAGGAGGTATCCCTCCCCCACAAACACACACTCATCAGCCATCCAGGCTATTAACAATAAGTCAACGGTTGTCCTCTCATTTAACTTTAACGGTAAATGGAATTTTTGTAAAATGAAAATTGTCGGGCTTTCCTTTTTTACACGTGCACGTTGGTTTTGTAATGGAGCAAAAAAATAGAATTGTGACTCGTAAAATCACTACCGGCTGAATGAATTTCTCCATAGATTCCAGAATAATGACACTTCTTTTTTAAATAAATAGTTTAAAAATAATATAATATATGTGTTGTTGGTTAATAAGATTCCTCGTCACATAGCAGAATCCACTATGTTCATGGAAGCTAGAACACAATTATCATTTAGGGTTCGAAACACACACCTTCCACAAAAGCACGACTTCACAATGTTTTCCTTCATTTTCATGCACAAGCTTGACTTGTATTCTGTCAGCAATGTGCACAGCACACAAACACTATCTGATGAAGTGTATTGCTTTCTTCACCGTGGCTTGTGGTCATGTCGGTTAAAGGCCAGCTTTGTAAGCTGAAATCCTAGGTTTGAATCCCTGTGTCTCCAAAATATTTTTTCTTACCAAATGGGTGCTACATAACGTATTTTATTCTTGTCACCAATTGCAGCCTGAAACTTGGTTATTGTTTGCGTGCCAATAAGAAAATATGTATTGAAACTATTACTCGTTCAGAGAACGTGACTGTTACTCGAGACTACTTGTAATTGAGATTTTTTAGTTGCTGCTAAGCCTCAATATGTACAACAAGTGCTAAAATTGAAAATTGTTGTGTGATAAAACACACCATTAATATGTGTATTCTCAAGAAGAAAACCACTGAAATTAAATGAGTAAGTTGTGAGGAACATCAGGAGATGTATTTTAAGATGTTCTGTCATTCACGTGTCACTCTCCTTGTTTTATACATAAATAGATATTTACAAGTGACCCACCTGATGAATGCTTGCACCTTTAGAGCAATTTTCAGATGGGAAAGAAAAAAGCCTGGTCCAAATTCTAAAGTCAAGATGTGCGCAGTTTGTAGATGTTATTATTATAAACAAACAGAATTAATCAGTAACTACAATTATTTACCTAAAGATCACTCATATGGCAATTAAAATAGAGCTGTAAAATATGTATGCGTAGGTGCAGGGATTGTCAGTTCATCACTGTGTGGAAGGGGCGGATGGCTGATCTAAGACTGGGATATTTCACGGATTTCTTGTTCTTCTTGTTTATGCCTTGCACGTTACATAAACAGAAGTAACAATCACTTGTGTGATCTCGAGGTTCCAACCACACCATTGGACAACCAAACTGCAGTGAAGCACGTTTTCCTTTCACCCACTGATTCATGTTCACTGAACACGTACTTCATATGTAATGAGGTGCCCAGGCTTTGTCTTGATCGCCTAGACGAACACCAAAATATGCCAAGTAGGCCTTTTTGTAGAAAGAAGTATATTTCTCCTCTGTGTTGGCAACATATAACTTCCACAAGTGTAACAGAAACTATCGGGATGATTTCTACATGCTCGGTGAGACATTTTTCAGCACCACTTCACACTACAATCTCAAAACTAGGTTTCCTCGATAAGCTCACACACAAACACATATAGACGACCTGAAGCAGTTAAATCCAAGACAGATAAACAGTCCAACAAGTGAGCAGCATTCCCCAAATGAAACTAACAAACTCCAGTGAGGAAATGAGTATTTTCTTCACGTGCATTTTGAAACAATAGGTAGACATTGTTGTATCAGCAATACTCGGGCATTGTTGGAAGCCAATATCAGGGCATTATTGAAAAGTCAATATCAGGCCATTGTTGGACGCCAAGCTTCTTAAAACAAAATTGAAATTAACTTCAAATTACTTAAGACGATATATCCTAACTAATTGTCTTATACTAGCAAAAAGGCGGTTTCATTAGAAATTGAAAAAGCGTAAAAAAAATCCTGACGTGATGAGAAGGAACGAAATGTAATTTCTGTCATCACTGATGGTAAGCTTTCTGATAATGTAATTACTTTCGCTGAAGCAAATTAGTCGCATACTTGTGTAATCAATAGTGAATAAACTGTATTTTCCACAGAAACCATAAGACATTATATTGTGTCAAAATTAAGTCATGTTTATATTAATATTAGAGCTTGTTGTTTGTACTTCCTATTACAAATCATCCAATGGTAAAGTCTCTGGAAATTTTTTTACCGTTTTAGAAAAAATGCAATTTATATTAAAATGCATATATGTATCTTATGTATCTATATTTGAATATGCTTTCCTGCATTAGTAGCATACACAGAATGACACACAACAAAATTGAACATTCATATTGCAAAAATTATCCTTAAAAGATGAGATCTACATATTTTATGAATAAATGAACATATTTTATATATTTTTTACACAATATCTTCAATGACATTGATGGTGCCTAAACACAAATGAACTATGTAGAAATTTCAGCAAAAAATGCAAGCCCGACAAGGACTCAAACCCAGTTCTCGTTAAAGGCAACAGCTCCCGTTGCAGTAGCACTGATAGAGACAATTCCACACAAGGAAAACACCAACAGCAGGGAATATGGAAAAACACGGGGTGGTGGCTAAGTAGCTCAGTTGGTAGAGCAATGGCGTGGTGAACCAGAGACTGGTTTTGAGCCCTGGTCGAGTTTGCAATATTTGCTGAAATTTCCACATAGTACATCTCCTGTGTGCCAAATAATAAGAGAAGTTACAAGCTGCTTATAGAAATGTCAGTTCGCTAAAGTTAATACTAAATTTATAGATATGCTGAAGTATCACAACTAATAATAGCCAATAAATTGGATTTATCTGTAACATAAATGCTTAAACTAACTTTACCTTTAGTGTTATTAGGATTGATAAAAATGGTCTTCCCTCTCCAATCAGAAAAGCATTGCTTACACATAGTAATTCACACTTCACTAAGTTTTCAATGTAGATGTATGGAACGTGCTCTCCATGAGCAGTGTAAAGAAATGGCTGCAAAAAAAAATGTTTTTAAAGTAAGTTTTTATTAATCTTTATAACCTGTATATTTATTAGAAAATTATTCAATACATTGAAGGAACTTGAGAAGAATGTGTTTCAAATTAAAATAGTTCAGTTTAAGTTAATCACATTATTGTTTGTATTTCATCTTCCTGTTAATTATGGTAGCCAATGGAAAATTGTGGTGCAGTATGAGGTAAGCAGCTTCTGCACATACACTGTGAAAGGTATAATTTCTTGTGAGGTATATTTACATGCATTGAAAGCTGTGCATGCAAAGTTGAAACCAAAATCCTTGGAATTTCCGATATTCCACATGCATGAACACAATTTTAGATTTTTTCATATCCATGCAAACGTGGGATTAATTGCTTATAAAATTGTTATTGATCTTTGCAAATGCTCTTGTACATATCAGGTTTGTGTACCGAATTCCATTAGATAGGATGCCATACAGTGGCAGATAAAAGTGAAGGGAGGCAAGATTATTTTCTGTGAGGGGTGGTCACTACAATGCAAGAGCATGTCACATTTTATAATTACAACATATGGCACATAATTTGATTACTTGATTGATTTATTTATTGTTTTAAGTCCTTAAATGCATGGAAAGGCTAATCGGGACTGGACCTACCGTTTAAAGTGGGATCCAAACCAATGTCCTATATGTCTCCACTGGGTATCGAACATGGGACCCCTTGATTACAAGGCAAGGACGTTACCAAGCACATAATTTGATTCAGTATGAAACAATCCTGTTGGGTTAACAAGCAGATGAGTCTGGAGTGGTCTCCAAGTTTTGGGGAGCTAACTTCATTCTTATTTTCAGGGACTGAAAGTACTTGAAATGACATTAACTTTTGAAAGCTTGAAGTCTCTGAAGTTCTTGGCTATATACACAGTGCGGCAATTTGAAATCGAGACTGGTGCTGTAAAAAATAAAAAAGTCTTCATAGAAAGTTACTTACCTTGGAACATTCAAAGTAGGACCCTCCTGCATCCACACATTGTAGTGCAATGTCTAGCGGTGCATAGAAGTATTGCTGGAATTCATTTTGTGTAACGCTTTTTAAAATCCATGTCGTAGCCCTCTTGATTGTTGGTACATCATAAAAGTAGGAACCTTTCAGTGCAGATTTTGGTTTTGTGAGTAGGCAGGGTGTGACAACACACAGAGTCGTTTTAGGGTCAAAAAGTTCTTTGCAATCACAGTCTTGTGACTTGGAGCACTGTCATGAAGCAGATGCCTATGCATCTGATCTTTTGTCTCAAAAGTGTACAAAAATTGCCTGTATATTAACACATGAAGGCTCCATATATATTTACCCTACTGATTTAAAAGATGAACTGAAAGTACTTTAGGTTGTCATAAAACAGAACAGTGCACCAAAGGAGACCATACGAAAAATAACATTACATGTATTTTTTTAAAAAATCCAATCATATCATAGGCCCTCAAAGGTAAATATATGAGCCCAAGTCTTCAAGGCATTTCTTTCCTAATACTTGTTACATTTAAGATACGTATCATTAAATTGTAATTTAGTGTCGCATTTTTTTAAAGATTTGATGTGGTAGAGGGGGGGGGGGGTTCGAAAGGAGGTTGCCCAGGGTGGCGAAATGGCTAGCGCCGGCCCTGGCCTCATATCAAGTCAGCAAGTAAGAAGGTGAATGGCTCTGACTTCCATGAGGATGGTGAATGAAATAGGAGTTGGGAGTGAATAGTTAGTTCTCAGTTGTGAATACTTAGGTAGTAGGTGATCAGTTCCAAGTAGCAAACCTCTACTTTAGTGCAAGCTAGTGTGGAAGCAGAGGAGGTGACCATGTAGCAGGGGCTGCAGGTATGTGCTTCCTTTATGTATAGGGTGACCATATGTCTAGTTTTAACCAGGACAGTCCGGTTTCAGAGGTGTGTCCCAGTCATCCTGTTCATGTTATTAAAAAAAACCTATTTATATCATTTTATACAAGGGTCATCCATTTACTTTTGGCCAATTAAAAAAGCACAAAATGTAATGGAACAAAACACTTTATTGTACACTGAAGTACAGGCCTTGGACTATGTTTCAACATAATTGCCATCCCTGTTGAGACACTTATCATTACGAGACACCATATTTTGTATTCCCATATCGAAGAACGATGCTGCCTTTGTTGATAACCAAGTAGTAGCAGCTTGTTTGACCGCATTGCCATCCTCAAAGCTCTGGCCAGGAAGGAAAGCTTTCAGGTGCAAAAGAGATGAAAATCAGATGGGACGAGGTCTAGGCTATACTGTGGTTGAGGAAATGTTTCCCAGTCAAAGTCTGTAAGGAGTCGTTACGTTGCAGTTGCCGTATGGAGATGAGCATTGTCGTGAATGAAAACAGCACCATGGCTCAACATGCCACGTCTCTTGTTTTGGATTGCGCAACACAATTTTTGTAGAGTTTCGCAATAGGTTGGCATTGATGATTTCATCACACTCCAAAAAGTCCACAAGCAATACACCATGTCTGTCCCAAAACATCGTGCACATGACCTTCCGAGTGGTCACAACCGGTCTGGCTTTGGTATTTTGTGGCGAGGACGTGTGCCTCCACTCCATGGACTGTTGTTTTGTTTCCGGAGTCTCACGCAACACCCATGTCTCATCCCCAGTCATGATGCAATTCAAAAAGTCATCACCCTCCTCACAGTACCATGTCAAAAACAGTAATGTACTCCCCATTTGTTTCTTTTTGTGGTCTTCTGTAAGCGAGCGTGGGACTCAGCGGGCACACAATTTGCGGAAGTTCAGTCTGTCCGACACAATTTCATGAAGTAACAACTGCGAAATTTGTGAAAAATGCACAGACAGTGTTGTCAGGGTGAATCGTCAGTTCTCTTTAATCTTCTGTTTCACAGCATGGACCAATTCGTCTGTCACCAGAGCTGGTCACCCACTGAGTTTCTCATCATGCACATTGTTCCATCCTTTGCTAAACTGCCGCACCCATCTCCATACCATTGAGGCACTCATGATCTGTTCACCATACATTTCACCACTTGAAAATCGAGTCTAAATTTGAAAGATGTTCATGTTAAAAAAATGTTGATGCAAATTTTAAACTAGCGTCATAGTAAAACAGCTGAAGTGGGTTTCAAACACTTCATAATAATCAAAATGTATCATTGTTGTAGAGAACGTTCTAGCTGACAGTAGTTTACTGTTAGCTCGCATCGCGGATTGTATTGTTTTGTGTGTGTGTTCTATTATTTGTATAGCAGTGAATAAACATGGTCATGAATTTTCGTAGCATGGACATGCATTACAGTTGCAAATTACTGTTTTCCATTTTTTGGAGATGTGCATTACATTCACCAGCACATTCTTTTTGGTTTAAATGTTTTTGAAAATTGTTAGATTTGAGTGAATAGGTAGTAATGACACTTCCAATTAGGTCCAATTAGGTTGATATACTAATACAGGGTGTCTGGAATGGGACTGACAGTTTTTAAACAGTTATAACTTTTTTTGCAAACCGAGTTTGTTTTTAACAATGGACTGCAAGGGAATATGCATTTGTGAGTTTCGTTTCATAATTGTTCATACTTGTACAACTAGCGCTGTCGGCGCTGGTATCACTGAAATCAAAATGACAAGCCATTAAGCCACAAAGACAAAATTTTGCAATTTACATTCTGCTCAAGATTGATAATGACCCGACTTTTCTATCGACCATTGTTTTCTCAAATGAAGCACTTTTCACTTGTCTGGTTGTGTTAACAGACACAATGTTAGAATATGGTGTTATGAGAATCGTCATGTGTATGTGGAACATGTCCAAGACAGTCCCAAATTGAATGTTTGGTGTGCTTCAACGCATAATGAACTCAAAGGTCCATTCATTTTCGTGGAGCAAATAATAACAGGAAATGTGTTCCTAGATATGCTCGAAAACTTTGCAGTTCCACAATTACATAATTTACAACCTACAGTGATATTCCAACTAGATGGTGCACCACCACATTGGAGCCTACAAGTGAGGGAGTATCTTGATAGGAAATTTCCTGATCGTTGGATAGGCAATGATGGGCCGATTTCCTGGCCACCACGCTCGCCTGATGTTATCCTTCTGGACTTTTTTTCTCTGGGGTTATGTGAAAGACATTGTGTATTCTGGCCCAAAGGTACAAAACCTACAAGAACAGCAGGACCGAATTAGGAATGTGATTGCTTCTGTCACGTCTCTGATGCTACAGAATACATGGAGAGAAATTGAATTCAGGTTGGACATCCTCCGTATCACAAAAGGAGCTCATGTGGAGCTAAACTGAGTTGTAACTGCTATCAATAAAACTTGGCGAGTTTATCTTCAAAATGCTTGCTTTTCTTTTTATCTACTTCTATCCATATTAAAAACACAAACTTTTAAAAACGGTCAGTCTCATTCCAGACACCCTGTACTTCAGACATGCTTTTTTACTATTAATATTACTGTAATTGCTTGTTACAATCCTGCTGTTTTTATGAAAACTGCTCGGAAATATTGTGGATAACAGAAGCTTAATAGAAAATGAAGAAATAAAAATTATATTAAAAACTAATGGAATCAGGCATACTGTATATAACTTGCAATGTAATATATATGTGCACAGTACCTTCCATCTTCCTTTCATCAGAAGATAATGATTCATATAGAGATATCCTTTGTCTTCAGTAATCAACCAATTCTCCTCATCAAAGGTTTTTTCATTCTTTTCTTTATCTAGCAAATATCCCATACACACAGTTCTGCCGTGCACGTAAATCTGGAAAATATTTTTTTGTTTATACAGTACTATCCATGGCACAAACAAGATTTAAGTAAATATCTTATTTAAAGTAGTAATAATAATAATAAATGTAATTATTATTACTGAAAGAAGGATTTAAATTGTTGTTAATAATCCTTCTACATGCATTTCTAGCATAGTGTTTGCATGCAATCCTTTTCATACTAATATGCAATATATTGTTTCTTTATGTTTTTGTTGTAATGATATTGCAACTTTAGATCACTTGAAATCATAAATGAAATGAGCGTATCTAATTGATTCTGATACTGTATTGTCTGGCATCCTCTTCGCACATCCACTTTGTTCCATCCCTCTTCACTGAAAATCTAGCATAAGAGTCATTCCATATGAAATCAACACAGCCCACAACCTGACCATCTCAGATTTTCATGAAATTTGGGGAGTTGAAACTATGCATAGAACCTGGTAACTATGAAAATTTTGAGTGTCGTGCGTCTTGTAATTGTTAAATTATTCAAGGTCAAAGTTAGCATAAATGGCCCTTTTTGAGCCCACTTAGCTATACTAAATATGCTGTAACTCCGCCCCTATTTTGCGTAGGAAGCTCAAATAAAGCATTGTACAGGAATTGAACAAGCTTTACATTGATATATAACAAGACTACCTTTGGATAAAATTATAATTTTGTCACATGACCTTGACTTTTGACCTTGAATATCTCAAAACATGTCATCACCGAAAATCGTGGAAAAAATATATTTGGTCCCTCATTCCATACTCTAAAACATATCAAAAAATCATTCTGGGACTGTAATTGGAGCAGAAGATACATATATTATTATTATTATTAACTACGTGACTGATAGAAGCTTCATTACATGAACTATGATGAGTCAAAAGTCCCTTAACACCCCCTACAATATGTTAAGGACTTATCCTGGTCATGAAAGAAATAGGTTAGGCACATGGAGATCACTAGCTGTGTGTGTCAAGCGCAGGTCCAGCATATTGTTGACCGCCATATTGAATTGAATGCAAAAATTTTAAAGGAAAGGGGGTGATGTGATATATCAAATCAGGCAAGAATTCCACGAGAAGTGAAAAGGCGAAGGTTTTTCCAACGTATCTTTAGTCAGTAAAAGTTATGCGCATATCTTTCACTTACGATATATGCACATTATAATGTTGTCAATGTTTCTGTGAGCACACTCGTTGACGTTTCTCACACTCATATAGAACATTTGGCAATGTTGCAAGTGCAACAACATTGCAAGCAGCAACTATGCCTTCTCTCAGATGGTCAATATCACGGAATTTTAGTGCATGCACCATTCTCTTCAAATGTTTCTGAAGGTAAAAGTCCTCCTAAGATGTTAGATCTGGGGAATGTGCAGGCCTTTTAATAGATTCCTTGTCTGCCCATCAATCTACCTACAAATTTCCCATGAAGAAATTGTCATAATGTCCACATAGCGTGGTTACAATCTGTCCTGTCCTGTCCACAAACTCTGGAAAAGTGCCACATCCCGTAAGCAAGGTTGAAAAACCTGTTCACTTAACAAATCCAAGGAGACCTCACCATTTAAGGTTCAGTTGTTGAATATGGACAAACCATTCATGTGCTCCATACACTATAGCACATCATTAGCTTACCAGCAACAACCATTCGCCTGGAATCTGTCTACTGTAGATTATCATTTCACAGGTATTGCATATTATTTTTATTAACTTCACCGTGGACATAAAAATTAACCTCGTCACTGAAGAATTTTTCATTCCAAAGGAAGTGTCACGTAATTGTTTGAGATACTTTTCCCAATATTCTTCACTAATCAACTATTTGGTGAATGTTGCTGATTAAAATCATATGCAATGGTGCATATACTTCTCTCTCTCCCAAGATGTCAGCGTGATCTCGACGAGTTACTAACACGTTAGGAGCATTCTAATGCTTTGCTTTTAACACCTCGAAAAGGAGGAAATGGTTATACAAGCATGCAGTAATAACATTTTGCTGGATAAAGATACGTTGGAAGAACCTTCGCCGCTTCATTTCCCATGAAATTCTCGCCTGATTTGATATATCACATCTCCCCCTTTCCTTTAAAATTTTTGCGTTCAATTCAATATGGCGGTCAACAATATACTGGATCTACGCTTGACACACACAGCTAGATATCTCCCTGTGCCTAACCTATTTCTTTCATGACCAATTATACCCAGGATAACTCCTTTACATTTTGTAGGGGTTGTTAAGGGACATTTGACTCGTCGTAGCTCATGTAATGAAGCTTCTATCAGTCACATAGTTACACATATTATTTTGTATCTTCTGATCCCATTACAGTCCCAGAATGATTTTTGATATGTTTTAGAGTATGGAATGAGGGACCAAATATATTTTTTTCACGATTTTCGGTGATGACATGTTTTGAGATATTAAAGGTCAAAAGTCAAGGTCATGTGACAAAATTATAATTTTATCCAAAGGTAGTCTTGTTATATTGTTCAATTCCCTGTACAATAAGCTTTATTTGAGCTGCCTACGCAAAATAGGGCCGGAGTTACAGCACATTTAGTATAGCTAAGCGGGCTCAAAAAGGGCCATTTATGCTAATTTTGACCTTGAGTAATTTAACAATTACAAGATGCACGACACTCAAAATTTTCATTACTAAGTTCCATGCATAGTTTCAACTCCCCAAATTTCATGAAAATCGGAGATGGTCAGGTTGGAAATTGCACATATCTGTGTTGATTTGGCATGGAATGACTCATAAGCATCTACAAGATAAATTTTCTGGAGACAAAAGATCTACAACATAGTAACACAATAATAGAAAACGGTGTGTACAACAGCAAGAAAATACAAGATTGTGCAATGAAAAGTCTTGTCAGATCATATCATATGTAAAAACATGGAACTAGGAAATGTCAGTATAACGACACTGTACTGTGTGGTATCATTCTGGCAACATAGAAAACATGAAGTGTGATCAGACGAAACTCATTCACATTGATCTCTACAGTAATATATGAAAGTACAGAAAGAAATATGATTAACATAGACACTTACAGTATCTTCGCCTTTGATTTGAATAAACTTAGTATATGTTCCAGGTAGTGGTTGTCCACATGTTTCTAATTTAAAGTCTACATTTCTCCCAGATGCATACACACCAGTTGTATCAGGCAGTCCAAAAGCCTATAAAATTAATTACATTGTAATGAGCAAGTTAAATAAATATAAATTTTCTATGTGAAATTCATAAAGAGTAAATTTTACATTTTATTCACTTAGTAATGAAACTGTAATATTGCTTTAAATCCTTATAAAAGGTTGAATATCTATGAAATTGGAGGTACTGTTGAGCAGATGTTTCGTACATAATCAAATACAGTCAGTGGAAGCAGCCATCATTCTTCAGTCTCTGATAATGCACACACAAACTTTTGTGAAATGTGAGAACATATTGTTTCTATTGTTGGAAACAAAACCGGCTATAAACAATGTGAATATTGTTTATTAGTAGTAGTAAATTTACTATTATACATACAGTATATAGCCAAAAGTCACCAGACACCCAGTGCTGTTCATTCCAAAGACACCAAACAGGTAACTAATAACATGTCGGACTTCCCTTCACTATTATTACAGCATTTACTCTTCGAAGCAGGCTTTCCACTAAGTGCTGGTATATTGCTGGTGGATTTTTTTAACTGTTGCCACAGTGTGGGCACCAATGCTATTGTCTAAAATGTCCTCATAAACACCACTGTTCATGTTGCCATTGGCCAAAACTAACAGCCCGAGCCCAAACCAGGAAAAAAACAGCCCCAGACCATGACACTACCACCACGTTCACTTGGGTGTCCAGTGACTTTTAGCTATATAGTGTATTTTATATATTTATTTTATTACAAATACATAAATTAAATCTTACCTCCATAATAGCTATATCACGACGTAGAAAAAATGACAAAGTTTTCAGTGGCAAAGGCTTTGCAATTGACATAAAGGTTTTGCACTTGTCAAGACCAAATAAAGCTTTAATTCTTCTGAAATGAACTTGCATTGCAGCTTTATGTTGTGCCATTAACCTGAAATGCCTGAAAAAAATACATACATAATTATTTCCTTACAATCTGTCCTTCATAAAAAAATACTAACTATTTGTAAATCATGACTGCAGACAAAAAAACTTATATAACAGTATTATATATGGTCACTATGTAACAGGTGCAGCAGTGAAACAGGCGATTTGGCAACACTGGAAATAGCAAGTTACGTAAGGAATCAGAAAACGGGAGTGGTGCCATCTGGACAACAAACCTTTGCCATTGACACTGATATCGGTGTTCAGTCGAGATGGCGTCATGGACCGGTGAACAACGCGCTTTTGCAGTGAAGGCGTTTTACAAAAATTCTGTGCGGCCACGTAGCTGTCGTTGTTTTTTGTAAAATGCCTTTATGGCAAAAGCACGTTGTTCACCGGTCCATGATGCCATCTCGACTGAACACCGATATCAGTGTCAATGGCAAAGGTTTGTTGTCCAGATGGCCCCACTCCCGTTTTCTGATTCCTTATGTAACTTGCTATTTCCAGTGTTGCCAAATCGCCCGTTTCACTGCCGCACCTGTTACTATACAAGCAAGTGTTTTATGGGACCAAATGTGGGTGAGAAGTAACTAGGCATTGAAAATTTACTGTAGTTTTTGTAATATTTAAGCAATCTCAATGATAGCTTTCTGTACATATACATTATGGAATTGGACCTAAAAGGAATGAGGAGACAGGTGAGTGGAGAAGGTTACATAATTCAGAAGTACATAATTTGTATTCATCTACAGATATTATTAGAATGATTAAATCAAAAAGACTTAGGTGGACAGGGCATGTGGCACAAATGGGAGAGGAAAGAAGAGTTTACAGGGTTCTTGCTGGAAAACCTGATGGTAAGAAACCTGTAGGAAGGCCAAGACAAAAATGGAGAGATAATGTTGTGATGGACCTAAAGGAAATTGGTAAGGATGGAAAAGATTGGATTGATCTTGCCCAGGAGAGGGACAAATGGAAGGCTTGTGTTGCTGCAGCCATAAACCTTCGGGTTTAAGAAGGCTAGAGAGTTAGTATGTGCCTACAAATTTCACAACATGATAGCCGATATGGTTGTAGGTCCTGCATGACACCATGAATGGCGCTACCTGAGAATGCTGCCAGTGGCGAAGTGTCCTATGAGGCCCGGAGGCCAGGCCGTATTTGTCTATTACGGATTATTTTATTACTTATAAATTTCATTAAACGACGCTTAATAAAAGAAAACTGAAATTCTAGGTTTTCCGATAATTACCGCAAGTTTGCAACCCTGCCTGCAAGTTTGCAACCGTATCTGCGCATTCAGCGAGGCCTGCCTGAGAGTGCCTCAGCTGGTCCCATAACAACCTATGTGATTCGTGCGGGAAAGCATAATTTCAGGGGCGCGTTCGCCTGTAATGTAAACTGAGAGGCCGGCCTCTTTCTCTCTCCCTGACTTCTGAAGAATGCCGATCGTGTACGAGTGCAACGAAGCAGGCAGTGGACTTACAGAGCTTGTTGAGAACCAGCATCTCCATGGAAGATTCAAGAGCTGTGCCGGGAGCGGAGCACACCCAGCTGCTAACATGTAGCGAAAATGTGTTGCTAAGACCTCTAAGCCTGGCCTCCTAACCTATCAAAGTAGGCATTAGAATTCTAACTGCAAATAATGCATGCAAGTTGGTTACCAGTGTTAAGTTTGGTGCTTTCAGTTCTTTTGAGGAACAGCTTTTCGCGAAGTGTTAGCTGCTGGATGTGTCCCACACCAATCTCGAACGCGCTACTTTTTAAATGGGGCAAAATACGTACAATGCAAACGTATAGAGAAAATCCATGTTACTGAAATTTTCTGGTCAGTGTGTTACACAGAAAGGTGTCCCGTGTTCTCATTTAGCATTTCATCATTTTCTAAATCATATTATATTTTTTTAAAAAAAGTCACCTGTTGAAGAAGAATTATATGCATAAAACAGTTAAAAAGAAATAATTGATTGATAGATTTAGTTTCTTTTACTTGGCTTTCTGCCATTTTTGGCTAATTGGGAAGATGAAGATGAGCGATGATATGATGACATTGACAAAGGGACACTCACAAAGAACACCTATGTCTAGGTGGGGATTCGAACCTGAGGCCCTTGTCGTAGCCGCTATTATAACCAATCCGCCGCGGAGGTCAGCATTAGAAAGAAATAAACGCTAAGTGATGATCAAGTGAACCAACCATTTCTGTAATGCGAGAAACATTTACAATACTGTTATTGAAGTAGCAAATTCACAGCATTTTTATGCCAAACATTACCAAAGCAAGGAATACCTTAAACTGTTTGAAGATAACAATACGAACCTCTGTTTATCATTATAATCTGGGCACTGAACTTCGAAAGGTTGAGCCCAATGTACAATACTTTTTTTTATTTGTGAATTCTGTTTCTTAAGATTTATTATCTTCTCTTGAAGCTTTTCCCATACTGATGCTATTCCTACAAATCTAGTTGGGTGTACTTCTGCCAGTGTTTGCAGAACTGAATTCTGGAAAGTACAATGAATTGTTGGAAACAAAGTACATTTTAACAATAATGTCTACAATTGTTTTAATATACTACAGCAGAGTTGTTTATAACAAATTCGTATTACCCTTAATCAATGTTGGAAATTATTTTTTTGAGAAAAGCTTTGTAAAGAAATTCATCACAGATTTCATAATTTTTATTGGGAGACATTAGAATAAATTCAGGACCTGTATGGAATGTACATATAAAGACAGTAGCAGTTGCCTACATGTATGTTATTTAATGAATTAAACAACATATACAAATTATGCTATTTTCATTATTCAGTAAGAACTTTCAATTTCAAAGTGAGCAAAAAGTAATAAATGATTCACACAATTAATCCCTTAAATTAAACATATTTTTTTTAATTTTAAATGGTTTATAAAGATTTATAGCCCATTTGTTGGATTTTTATTTCAGAATATTTCACATGTTTGCCGTTGACTAAACTCTGGCTTTGAATAAAACAGTCTAGTTAAATGCTTTTGTAATGTAAGCTGTGTTTAAATGAAAGTAAGCCACACAGACGATGTAATAAAGTAACTCAAATCAACTATAAAATTCAGATATATCAATCACAATGCTGGATTCTAAGAGATGTTCTTTACTTGAGACTTCATCAGAAGCAAAAGTAAGTAATAATAATAATAATAATAAATTCTTTATTTCCGTAGACCCATATCCATGGGTGTGGAAAACGTCATACAATACTAAATATTACAAATGGAGTAAGATTACAATAAAAAGAACAAAATGCAAACACAAAAATACAAATAAATCATATGGGTTAAACATAAACAGTTATAAGTGTCACATACTAAACTTGTAAAACAGATAATCCAAATATAGGAGACATACAATATCAAAAGAATTTAAATGCTTCAATTTACTAATCCAGTTTAACTATTGAAATTCATTGAGATTATATAGAGGTATACTGTTTAATTGATTTCAGTTTCTTGTGAGTTTCTGTAATTTCTTTGATGTATGTGGGAAGTTTGTTATGGTATTTTATTCCTGCAACATGAGGTGATTTGTCTGAGAGAACAAGTCTGTGTGCTTGCATGTGGAAGTTCTCTTTTTGACGTGGGTTGTGCTGATGGACGGTCGAATTCTTATCTAATTTACGGTGTTTTAGTACATATTCAATTACTTTGTAAATATATAAGGAATATATGGTTATAATTTTATTTTCTCTAAATAATTCTCTACATGAGTTTCTAATTGGTATTTTGAACATATACCTTATTGCTCTTTTCTGTAGAGTAAGCAATCTTTGAGTGTATTCCTGCGCAGCTCCTCCCCATGCTATTATGCAATATTCTAGGTATGGATATACAAGTCCATAGTATAGATTTGTGTTTATTTCAGACACATTATATTGTGTTAGGAGTTTTAGGAGATATAAGTTTTCCCTACTTTTTTGCATACATGGTCAATATGATATGTCCATCTTAATTTGTCATCAATAACTAAACCTAAAAATGTAACTGGATTTTCATAATTGATTTGATTACAATCTATTTGTAAGTTTATATTATCAAAATTGGGTTTATTTCCAGGATTGAAAGCCATATACATTGTTTTTTGATAGTTTACATTCAAGTTATATGAATTTAAGTGCTGAGTTATTATATTTACTGATATGTAGGTTTGTATTTCTAATTGTTCTTGTGTATTTGCACTGCATGTTATGGATGTGTCATCTGCGTATGTTAAAATATTTGTATTGTCTGGAGCGGGTAAGTTGTTGGTATATAGTATGAACAGTAGCGGGCCTAGTATAGAGCCTTGAGGGACTCCTGTTTTTGCATATTCAGTGTCAGATATAATTTTGTGAACCACGGAGTGTACTGTGGTCTATCCGTGAGAAAAGATTTTATCAGTTTGTATGTATTTCCTCTAATGCCAAGATTGTATATTTTTTGCATGAGCATAGAGTAGTCTAAGCAGTCAAAGGCTTTGGACAGATCCAGGAAAATAGCACACGGTATCTCATTATCTTCTAATGCATCTATAATTATCTCAATAAATTGAGAAGTAGCTGTACTTGTCGATTTACCCTTTTGGAAACCATGTTGTAGTGGACTAACTATGTTATATTTGGCACAGAATTCGTATATTTTGTTACAAATGATTTTCTCTAACAGTTTTGAGAAAGATGATGTGATCGTTATTGGTCTATAGTTTTTTATTTCTGTCTCCATTCCTTTTTTGAGTATTGGTTTAATTATACTTTTCTTCAGTACTTTAGGCACCCTCTAGTTCGGCTTCGGTTGGTTCGGCCGCCGGATGGTTCAGTCTGCCCCCCCCCCCCCCCACCTTGCTGGCAACAAGTCACCACTTGTTTGTCTAGCACTGGAAAGTATTGTGCTGTGCAGATCAGTCGTCTACAGCTCTTCCTATTGTGCAGACTTAAGAAGAAGAAGATGAATCTCCCAAAGAGGAGGAGAACGATGAGGGAAAAATGAGCCTTGCTGAGGGAACTGGCTGCTACTTACATTGAACAGTAGGCAGAGACCACAGCAGTTGATATTATGGTTGTTAAGAAATGGCGTGACTTTGCTAATAAAAAGTCAATTGACGAAAAAGTGCAGAAAAAATTACTGATTTCTTTTAAGATTTTTTTTAGTTTTGTAGGCGAATAATATATTTTAACAGTTCGATTTTACTTTAGGCCTACGTGTTTTCTACTCAGTAAAAGGAATACTGTACAGCATTTACTTTTTTTTATTGTCTCATATAAATTAGTGACAGTGTTTATACTGTTGTGTTTTGTGTTTTTCATTTCATTTTCATACTTAATGAAGCAGATATCAGCAGTTGCATTTGTGAGTGAAGGTAAAGAAAGTAGATGACACCTGACAACGAGAAAAACATCATGTTGTCAGTAAGTACTAAGTAGGCCAGATGTAGTTTTTTTGTACATTAAAATACACTTAAACATGGTTTAAACTACCATATAACTAATTTTAATGTATGACCATACCGTTTATAGGATTCATTGGTCTTTTTTGCATTACTTCGGTTCATTCGGCCTACGGTTCGGTCCTGAGGTGGCCGAACTAAAGGGCGCCTACTGTAATTTGATTTAACTAAAAGAAATTGGATTATATTTGGTCAGATTACATTATTTACATTACCACCAATCACATATGCAAGGACTGAAATATTATAAACATATTTCAAGATATTCCCATGTAGTTGAATGGTTAATTCTATCAGCTTGGTATGAGCGGTTCTGGGTTCGATTCCTGGTTGGATAATTGGGAAGCTATTTGTAAGCAAATGTCAGGAACCCCATTCTAGAAAGCCAGAAAACTGGTAATGAAACTAGATGTGTTGACCAATTGTCACTCAAAGGAAAAGCCACTAGGCAGGCCTTGACCCTCAAAGAGTTGGTGCAGCATATAGTTTATTTTATTTTAGCACATTGCAGAAAGTACTTACAACTATTTTTGTAGGCTTCTCATTTTGAATGATATATCAAAAGTAAGACTGAGCTGATACCAACACTGTATCTGCTGATGTCAGGGATATCAATTTAAATTTAATCACTGATACTTTTCCAGAGTCCAGCTCTCTCATGGAGTCTGCAAAAATGTTGCACAGAATATTCATGGAGTTTATATATCCTCGAAATTATGCAAAATGAATAGTTTTCCTTATTTTTGCAACAACGTTGTGGGGAGATCAGTGTCAATGGAAATCAATAAGAGTATCACAATTGATATCAGAATCGATTCAATGTGGCATTAGGAAGTACAGGCAAAATTTTAATCCATTCCTTTCAATTTAAAAAGTAAGTCCTCCTTCTCAGTAGAAGAATAATACTAAATAATAATAATAATTTATTTCTACAATAAAGAGTGTGTATATACAGGGTGTTTCTAAAGGTCGTTTACAACGCTTGGGAGGTGATTCCTCACACGAAAACAAGCAAAAAGTCTAAGTTCCATTTTTACGACTGAGGCTTCGTTTCCGAGATAGGAGCCTCGCAAAAGGTGACAAAGTGAACGTCACACCTGACTGGGACGAATACTATAACAGATAGAGAGGCGGTTCCAAGGGAATCATAAAGGAATCGTATGTGCACAGTCCGGAAGTCACCATGAAAAGTTCACTGCACGCATGCGCAATGGAGTCCTCAAAGGAATTGGGGATTTCCAGCAAGAACAATGCATGGAAAGGGTATGTAACGCAGCAAGAAGGACCGTGACAATGAGAAATGCGTTCAAGACAACACATCCCGACCTCAAACATCAAAACATGAGCACCGAACACAAAATCCGAAAAGTTGAGCACGGTTGAGCATGGCCACAAAAAGTGCATGTGGGTTGTCAAAGTCCCATACATGACTGTTTCTACTATTGAAGACATCCTTCCTGGTGAAAATGGCTTCATCTGTCCACAATACGTTTGCCCCGAAGTGAGGGTTTGTGTCCAGCTGATGCAACAACCATTGGCAAAACTCCATACGAGGGCGAAAGTCACGAGGTAACAGTTCTTGTACTTTCTGCAGTTTAAAAGGGTGCATTCCTTCCTCTGACAACACTCACCAAACATTCACATGAGACGTGTTTCGTGCCCGAGCGAGCACTCGCGTGCTGGTGCCAGGATGTTCTGCGACCGCTGTTAACACATCTTCTGCAAACTGATGTGTGCATACACTTCGGGGTCTTCCAACTTCTTGCCGCGGTGGTAACACTGACCCTGTTTCACGCAGTCGACTGTCCACTACCTGAAAGAAGGTGTGAGACGGTAAACGTCTATGTGGAAAGCGTTCTCCATAAAGACGCCTTGCCTCGCGGCTATTACCACGTGCCTCCCCATACATGAGATGCATGTCTGCTAGCTGCTGGGTCGTATACGCAGCCATCTGTGTAATAGGGAGCTGGAACTGCAAAGTATCGTTTTTGTTTAACACTGGCACACTGCACAAATTGGCCGTATCACCGTACGAACACCACAGACCAATTGTTGCGATACTTGACTTGGCCACTCCACCACGTCAACTTCTTTCTATACAACATACTAGTACTCTTCAATGCGTATGACAACCTAGAGCGAACTGCTGATCATATCCCAGCACCTGCAACACGACTGGGACGACTGCCGGAGAGAACCAACCCTTCGAGCTCCTCTTGCGGGTACAGCAGTCATGAAGGTCAAACGTAGACTACGAGAGCCAGACTTGCCTGTGCAGCGCTTCCAAAACTGGTCTTTTTTGCGTCACAATGATCGCGTGCGAACACTTTTGGTATTGCTCCCCACCCCCTTAGTGTGGTGAAAGTGACATCTTCGGTTGGTGTACAGTGACACGGATTGTCTGTGCGTAAGATATTGTAGCATTTGTTGTTTGTTGTGTGTGTGTGGGGGGGGGGATATTACGTAGTTGTCGTGTGTAAAAATACACGTTGTCGCAATCATCTGATATTGTATTTTTCTTTCCCTCCTCCTGGTGGAGTAATGTGTCTCTCGTATGCCACATGACATGATTCGTTCATTCCTCGCGTGTAACTGGGGTATGCAACCGTGCTCAACTTTTCGGATTTTGTGTTCGGTGCTCATGTTTTGATGTTTGAGGTCGGGATGTGTTGTCTTGAACGCATTTCTCATTGTCACGGTCCTTCTTTCTGCGTTACATACCTTTTCCATGCATTGTTCTTGCTGGAAATCCCCAATTCCTTTGAGGACTCCATTGCGCATGCGTGCAGTGAACTTTTCATGGTGACTTCCGGACTGTGCACATACGATTCCTTTATGATTCCCTTGGAACCGCCTCTCTATCTGTTATAGTATTCGTCCCAGTCAGGTGTGACGTTCACTTTGTCACCTTTTGCGAGGCTCCTATCTTGGAAACGAAGCCTCAGTCGTAAAAATGGAACTTAGACTTTTTGCTTGTTTTCGTGTGAGGAATCACCTCCCAAGCGTTGTAAACGACCTTTAGAAACACCCTGTATATATGTATGAAATTTATGATCTAAAACAGAAAAACTGAAGAATTTACCTCTTCGGAGAAATAAACAGTTGCCCCAATTGTGGTGGGTAAATAAATGTCTGAAATCTGGAAAAATGCAAGAAAATTCTTATAATATAAAATATATCAAATACTATAATTTTCATCAGCAACTTCTTTCATGCAAATATATGTTTGACTAGATGAAAAAGAAACTGAAATTTTCAAATCTCTTAGCACACTTCACTTTATCACTAACTTTACTACACTGCCTTTACATGAAGGTTTCATAAAGTCAGAGTTTGATTTAAGTCCACTTTATATTCATAAAGCTTAATCAGGACTGGACCTAAAGTTTAAAGTGAGCTCCAAACCACTGTGCAATGGGGATCAAACCTAGCATGCCTTGATTTGCAGGGTAACAGCATCCACTTCACCATTGGGAAGGTCACCTTTATATAATTTCCTAGAATTAATAAATAGCTGTAATCATACTGAAAAATACTGCGTATTTGAACATTAACTTTACACAAAGAGGATACATAAATTATACATTTATATTCATAAAAATAATAACTAAATGTCAGAATATTGTGCTAAATTACATGCTATTTATAGATATATCAGATGTGTACTATGTTGGTAGATACTGTTAGCATACTGATTAATGAAGCAGTAACAAGTGCAATGACTATTAAGTACACCGTGTACACAAAGGGTTTGACACATTTTAATTATTAATAAATTAGAAACTAATGAAACAAATAAACTGGTAGTAATAATAGATAGATAAACTCAAAAAGTTTTATGTATTTTATTCCTAAAAGTAACTGTTTATCAAAGGAAATGTAACACACATAAAGTGTGGATGTATATAAATGTCTACAGAAATGCAAAAAGTATTTCTTGACTTACTTCCCCCTTCCCCCATCCCTCTCCTTGTATCAACATGTAAATGTTGTTATTTATTATACTTTTTGAAGAAACATGTTAAACTTATTCTGAAAATCACAATAAAACATAACAAAATTTCTGGTCAAAACATTCTTAGAAATAACACATAATCATTAGCTGGCTTACAGGGGCGCCGCGAAATGTTCCAATATTTTCACTAAAATGACACTTACTTAGTTACTTGTTAGTCTATACATGGTTTTAGAATCGGATCATCACATCAATCCAAATATGTGCTTATATTTATTACTTTTTACATATAAAATGTATCTGAATTTGAAATATATATGTTTATTTTTTAATTTAAGGCAAGCAACCTAACCACACTAACAGAGCGTTGCAAGGCCTACACTCTGACTAGGGCACCACATAGAAATCTTGAAACACTAAGGGTGCCATGAAATGAAAAACTTTGGGAACCCCTGTGTTAGATAAAAATTGAACATTTGCATTGAAGCTAAAGACCTGAAATTAAAATCTTAGAATTAGTCTACATTCCTTAATACTCAAATTTACAATTATTCCCCAAAAGTATTTTACTGCATATAATGTGAAGGAATTGATTATAATTGCTATTTAAATTGTAACTAAAGAAAAAAGATCAATACCTGTGCAGAAACACTACTCAGAGGAAGATAACTTATGAAAACCTCATTTTGCTCTCTAGTTTCAAAATATTCTGCAACAATTTTAGCAGCAAAAATCAAATTGTCATGGCTGAGCATTATGCCAGTTGGTGAACCAAATGCACTAGGCTGGAAAGATAAAAGACATATACCAAAGTGGTTTGGTGGTAAAAAATAATGACACTTAACATAGTAATTTCCTATAAATATATTTCTAGTGGTTGTGAACAATGATAAAGGATTCGAGGATGAATCATGAACTATTTTCCTATAGTTTACGGTTATTACAAGCATAAGAAAACAGTTTTTCTTTGTGACGTTTCAGGAGAACACACGCTCCTTTCATCAGACATTTATTTTCATTTCAACGTCACAAAGAAAAATTGTTTTCTTATGCTTGTAATAACCTTAAACTACAGGAAAATAATTCTATAATGCAAGCAATGTGTACATACAAGAAAAATTATGAATCATGAACTGTTGAAGACATTGAAATTATCTTGCATGACATTTTTGACAAATGATACAAAGCCCAAGAAAGCTGAATAGAACCAGAATAAAGTTCTGATCATACGTAATAAGATTTGAAATATGAGTCCACAATCAATTACATGCTGTGGGAAGGATATAATGTGATTTATAACCCCTCCACCCATTCACTTTTTTGGCTCAACTTTTTCATTTTCTGAAAAGAAATGTAACTGTCTGTTTATCCCTCAACTAGCTAATTGCAGCACCTATTATTGTAAATGCTGGTTTCTGTAGTATCGTAAATATATGATATAAAAGGTAGCTTTTCTAAGCAGTGTAGAGTTTCAGATTTTCAGTACACAAAAACAGTAGATATGGGATGAAATTACATCATGCAATATCCCGAGAACAGAAAGTTTTCACTTTTGCCAAATACAGAATAACCAGGATCAGAGAAGTACTGCCTCAGGCCTGCAGTAGGTAAAAATGTTTAGTAAAGGAACACAAAATGATATAACCATCTAACATGACTGCATGGCCTGACAGTTATAACTAATATGGCAGTCTTACAATGTTAGACCCATTAAGCTACCACATATATAAATCCATCCCTGATAAGTACTACATTGTTCATTGTCCGGTTTAACAATAATACATATCAGTGGCGACTCCAGGATTAATCATCTGGGGGTGCTGAGGGGTTGTGAAATAAAATTTAGAGGGTGCGATGTTGAAAATTTAAAAAAGAGCATGAAATATGCATACATGTTTTATCAGAGGCGCAACCACGAATTTTTTGTCTGGGTGGGGGGCAAGTACCATGATAAACGTGCCAATAATAATAATAATGACATTTTATTATTGTTAGTAGTAGTAGTAGTAGTAGTAGTAGTAGTAGTAGTAGTAGTAGTAGTATCAAAGACGTTATTATCGTCGCAAATCACGTAAAAAGGGTAGAAGTCGGTGCTAAAGCATTTGTGTTGGACAAACGATTTGAAATATTTTATCAACACCTTCAATTTCACATTAGCTAATAATTGAAAACAAGCACACAAGCTGTATTTTTGAAAGACAGAAAATGCATGACGAATATAATTCTCTTGTACATATGACATGTATAACTTTCAAGTAGAACATATGTTTTACATATATTGCAACTGTCCCCAGTGTGGAGCAGTTAGTTGCAATATTTTAAATAAAATAACTTTTCAAATGTTAATGAACACATTAGTATATTAACCAATTTCTACAGTCACTATAGTAACGAATAACAAACAAAATAACATCAACATTGAATAGAGTAGCACAACAGAATTTTCTTCATTCTTTTCAGATTATTCTCAAAACTAAATAACAAAATATAATTGCAAAAAATGTATTTGAATTAAAGAATAGCCTCCTCCTCCAGTTGAAAACCTTGACATCATACTTTGATGTAGAAATACGTATATTTTTCAAATGTAACATCTTCAATATGCAACATGCAGCAACGTAAAAAAAATAAGAAAATACATATGCAACATGTTAACACTAATTTGTGTACACATTCAGTTTCTCATCCGCCTCATAACAAACCTACAGCAAAAATGATATAAATCTCTCAAATTTGCGGGCTCCTCTTCATCCAAACAATTGTTCATGCCTTTAAGGCCAAACTGCTTAGTAGTAACAGTCTGAAGTACATAGTTGGTCTTACTTCTCTCTCCGCGGTGGCTCAGTCGGTAACGCATCTGACTACCATGCTAAAGGTCCTGGGTTCGATCCCCGGCCGGTTCAAATCCGGGAACTTTTCTAACGATGGAAGTGGCCCCGGCGCCCACCCAGCGTTGAATTACATGGGTACCCTGGGGGGTAAAGGTGTCAGGGGTGTGATGCTGATCACATCACCCTCACTCACGACAGGATCAAGAAAGTGTGGGGCGTTACCCCCACACCCCCTATACACCTTCATGGCGTGGTGCTATGCAGAGGGGAGCACTTTACCTTTTACCTTTTATACAGAAAACAATGATATTGCTTGCTTCGCTAGTAAGAAAATGTTTGGCTTCAAATTATTGCAAACTGAAAAAAATATTAATTTAATAGGGCACTGCATTCTCTCTTTTATAAAATTTTAATTTAGATTTAATTTAGCTACTGCTCTGAAATTTTGCAAAGTTATGAAAAAATTATGAAATGTATTTTTATTTGCATAAAATTTGAAATCGAGGATGGCAATTGCCTCTCTGTGCCCCTCCCCCACCCCCTACAGGTGCCCCTGGTCATCTGGAAGAAAAATTAAAGAAATACTTGAAAACTAATTCCATCTTGAGTATCATATTGTCATGCTACTCTTAGATTCTGCTAGCCTTCCTTTTATTTTTACGTCAATGTTTACTTGCTCCCCAAAGAATTGATTTCCGACCAAGGATGGGGGAGTAATGCCCCCCCCCCCCTGTGGTCACGCAACTTTTGTCTGCCACAGATGCTGCGGTGCCAGGACAAAACGTGTAGTGCACGGCAACTTCATCTTTGTTAAAATCCCCTTCTGCCACACTATCCCTAATGAACTGTAACATTTCTTCGCAAACTTTGGGCTCCTCAGCAAAGTCTGAAATGGTACTTGACTAAACATGTTACGTGGAACATCTAGAACGTACTAACAGGTAAATTACCTGTCATGATACAAGTCGCATTAAATAATTTCCCGAACATGGCCTGATGATATCTTGAAAGCACCTGAAATTTTTGTTTCAGTGCAAATTGGAGAAAAGACGAACAACAAGTAGGTGGACAATATAACCATTTAACAACAATACTGACAAAAGAATAGGCAATGGCCTCTTATGTTTGTAGAGACTGCCGACAGTACAGGAAAATATGTGCGGCTTCTCTTTCAATTCTTGGCTGTTGTATACAATAACAGCAGTCTCACTACAATACCTAACTTTCGGGTGCTGGTTTTGATTTGAATAGGGGGTGCAGAAGGGGGTGCCGCCCCTGATACATATGCATACAAATGAAATAGTAATGTTTCTTGAATAGATTTCAAATTATTTCAGTACATAAAATTGTATTCGAAAAGTAAATAATAAACTTTTGGCAATATATTGTTTTTTTTATGCTATTTTGCATATTATTAAATATGCTCTAGTTTACGATTGAAGAAATTTCAAAAAAGATTTGATTACATTTAATGTGCAATATTAGAGCAAACAAAATACATATGGACTTACTGTAAAAACTATGGAACAGCACTGATTTATGGCAATTGATTCTATCCTTCTGTTTAGTTCATCATCTGTTTCTTCCTCCACAATTGTTCTTAGTTCATTCCACTGAAATGAAAAAAAGATATGAATGTATATATTTTCTTATTTACGTCATTGTTTCTTTCACCTCTAACTGTGAGAATGAGGATGAAGTGATGATTACTTGAATTTGATGAACAAGTAGTCTCAAAAAGAACACTCACGTCCAAACCTGGAACTTCTAGTAGTGAAATTGTAAGTGGACTGCTCAAAGAACTCAACCACCAATGTGGTCACTCACTCACTCACTCTTTCTCTCTCTCTCTCTCTCTCTCTCTCTCTCTCTCTCTCTCTCTCTCTCTCTCTCTCTCTCTCCCTCCCTCCCTCCCCCCATCTCATCTCACTGCATTATATTCATATCATTGCTTGAACTGGGAAGATATGGCACAATACCATCCTCCACCTTACAAATTTGCATAAAGCATCCGTTTCCTGTTTCACTATTCACATTTTTGTACCATGCGAGCGTACCCTCACAACAATTTTCCTTTGAGCACTAATTAATACAAAAATAAATAACTAATAATGCTTACATTGTAAATGCCAGGTTCTTCAGATTTTCTTCCATACTGCACAATAGCTTTCAACTTGGGTAACATATCCTTAAACTGCAACACCTTTTCTAGAAGCTCATTGTGAACTACAATTATATTTGCCCTACTGTTTCTAGCACATTGCAAACAAACTGTAGTAGAATATTTTGTAGGTATTGCTGCAGAAATTCCCCTGATAAAAAAAGAGAAGACATTTGTTACAATAGTGACTTTAAAATAAAATAAACAGAGCATTATAATTATAAACATAAAGACAACTTTTCTATCCTTTTGTGATAGTAGCTTTTAGCTGTATGCAGAGTCAAACAACACGAAGTTAATGAATATATGTCATCTATTTCTTGATACTAGTTAGTGGCAATAATGTCTCCTTCAAAATACCCCTATTTCCTTTGTTCTTGCATTGTCTAAACTTTTCTTCTTATACAATAAAACTTCTTCCAACGGACACCTCTGAATAGCGGACACCTCTAAATTATGGACATTATTAAATTCCCTTGGCAGAAATACATGGGGTTTAATGTCAATACTACTTCTCAATAACGGACATTCTTAATAACGGACGGGGACACTGGAAACTACCTTCCCAACACAAATAAAACTTCTTAATAACGGACAGCCTGAAAGAAAATGGTCACAATTCCTGGAATTCGACACAACAATGGCCAGTATTTCGAACTAGCCTGCATTGTTTCATGTTACACCAAACGTGTTTCTTTTTAAAAGTGCAGACAGTAGACAGTATTCTTTGTGGTTATCTTGAGAAGTGTGTGTTACTTCTGCTACGATGTCGCAGAAACGCAAACCACTGACTTTAAAGGAAAAAGTTGGAGTCATCAACATTATGTTCATAAAGTACGTAGTGTAATATGCTTATCCTATTGTGTAACATCCTACACTTTTTTCTGAATAGTGGACACTTCTTAATAACAAACATATATTTTTTCCCCAGGCCTGTCCGTTATTGAGAAGTTTTACTGTACATATATAAGTATAATATGATAATCTAAAGTCGGCTCTAGGTACCCATACATTGATTTGTTTGATTCACTTGGTTTATTTCATTTTGCTTTTCTGCAACTTTGGCTAATCACAAAATTGAGGAAGAGTGATATGATGAAATTCACGAAGGGACACTCATAAAGAACACCGATGTCCAGGCTCGATTCAAACCTGGTACTCCTGGCAACATAGTGTGCTTTGCTAACAACTCTGCCATGGAGGTGAGCATGGTATGCATACAGCACACACAATTCCATTCATATTTCTTCAATGTCACAATGTCTCAGTTGCAGTTATAGTATGTGTACATAATTGTGATGTATCTGTCTCCTGCATGCTGTGTGGGATGTGTGGGACATTACCATAAAAACTGATCAGAAAGTTGAAGGACTTTGAAAAAATTGGAAATCTTAGGACTCAATTTGAAAGCACCAGTCACCAGTAATCCATTTTACTGGACTGGTAGTATACTTAAAATGATTCTACAACTAAGCTGTTCATCTCTTTTCATTCCTCTGGTTGTGCACCGAAGAGAGAAGTTCATATCTGCATTATGGGATGGAATGACAAAGAAAAACTGTCGACTTTTCAAAAGTTCTAAACGACATGACATATTTTGCATTTTTTTAAAAAAAAAATCTATTCAAATTAACAAAAATTTACATGGATAGAGAATTTAGAAGAAAAAAGAGAATATGTCTGAGAAAAAAAAAAGATTTATGGTAACTCATACATATTGACAGCCACGTAGCCAGGGGGAGGGCTCAGGGTGCTGGAACCTTTACCCCTCCCTCCCAAAATCCTTCAAATATCAAATTTAAACAATGTACAGTGGCAATTAATTTTACTTCATTAGCAAGATTAAACATCTTGTATAACAAGTTGTAATATATTGAGAAATTCATCTTCAGTTCTACCCCCCAATTTTTTTTACCTGCTGATAAGTGATGAGCCCCTTGCTACAAGCCTGCATATTGATATTTGCCAACCTCTATGCCAGAGTGGTTAACACAGTGCACTACAATGCCAGGGATCTCAAATTCAAATCCCAGCCTAGGCATGGTTATTCTTTGTGAATGTTCCTTCATCACTTTCATCAAATCATCACTCATCCTCATTGTGATTAACCAAAAGTGGCAGAAAATCAATGTAAAATAACATAATTCAATCAATCAAAACATATTGATATTTTTTTGTTGACGTTGCACTTACCCAGCCAAAATAGCCGCAAAATAAGATATGAACCATTCAGGAGAATTATATCCCAGAATGCAAACTGAATGGTATCTTTGAAGACCAAGTTTTATGAAAGCTTTTGCATAAGTGCAAATATTAGCATAATATGCCCGATAGGTACTAAAATTCCATTCATAGCATCTCTTCCATGCCAAAGCAATACTAGAAGAAAAATTGCTTGCTGCATTTTGAAGTAGTGTAGGTATAGACATAACAGCCACATCCACATCATTGTCTCCTCCGCATCTCAGTTTCACAGGATCTTCTGGTTTCAAACTGTAGGAAGCTGTAGTGAAAATTATTTGATCTGGACCTGAAATTCATGAAAACGGTACTAATGAATTGGATGGACTTCCAGGCAGGAGATTTTTGTGCTACGGTTATACAGAAACTAATTCCATGGTACCAAAAGAGATTGGTAAATAATGGTGAGCCCATGTAGAAAAATGAAATAGATATATATATGTGTTTGTAACCACTAATATACGTTGCATTTTTTTAATCACCAATTTGCCCTTACTTTTTAAATGTATCTCACAAAATATATAAAGAGGGCTGTCTCAGACAGAAAGATATGGACAGTGAATAATATTACAATTATTCCACATCTAATAATTTAACTTCAGCTACTTCCTAACTTAACAACTAAGTAAAACTTGAAAACTGTTTGAGCAAAGATTGTACCTTAGTTGAAGAATATAAAAATGTATTGTTATGCATAGAATTAATAGAAATCATCTTTGCTTTAAAAGAGAAGATATGTAATTTTGCTAGTCTTATTTTTTATAACAGATTAGTCTATTTTTCTATTTGTTATTTTTTGTTACACACAATGTAAACATGCTTGAATTAATTAATGATGTGTAAATGAAAGTTAATATTACCTATTATTACTGGTTCAGATTTCACAAGATTTAATATTTCTGAACTTTCATCTGAAATATCTTCAGTTTCCTCTATGCTTGGACATTCTTCAACAGTTTCTAAGTCTTCAGTAAGTGGCTCTTCTTGTAATTGTTCTTCACTATGTTCCATATCAAAACATCTGCTTGTTGTTCTATTATGGCACTCTACACTCTTCAAATGTGTTTGTTATCTGCAATAGAGATCAAGAGTGTTATGTGTGTATATCAAAATAAATCAAGTGCAAATAAAAGATAAAAGTAAATTAACTAGTTGATGGATCAAAATTTAAATTAGTAATGAAAATTATCCAAATTTTGTTCTTTGAGCACAAGAAAATTATTTTACAAACCCATCTAATTCTTGAAAAACTATCAAACTTTGCATTAAAGTAAATATGTTTGAATAAAATTTGCATACATATTGCATAAGACTACACTTAAAAGTGTTAGTTGAACTTAAATACTCATTTCAAACAAGTTAAATAAGCACAGTTTCAAACACAGAAAAGGCTGCTTCCTTATAACTAATTGTTGGCCATCCATGACCTGTAACCATTCTTCTAAACAAACTTTAAAGTGGCTAAAATAAATATTGACTACAGTTTCCTATTGAATCATGAAGACAATATTTACTTTTGAAGAATGCTAAGTCTTTCTAATGCGATAAATGTTAAAATGGACAAATCAACTATAAAATTTGATGCTAAATGGAAGTTATAACATCTATTTGCTGTATGAATCTTCTTAGTTCAGAAAACATGAAATTCCGATTATGATTTTTTTTTAACAATATTTCATTTTATCTAACTAGTGATTTTCCAACAAAATATCAGATATCACTAAGTAGCAATTCTGCTTTTTAAAGCAAGCCTAGTCTGAATTTCTCCTCTAATAATGGGAGATTAAGCTGTGTTGATTAGTAATATACACACTAGTGTGCTGCAAAGAGCATTTTTTGCTCGAGTGGCAAATAGTTTGCATGAGCAATGGTAGATGGCATGCAGAATTGATAGTTCTTCCGCTCTTGAGCAAAAAACTACTGAACGAGTGAAATACACTCGAACTCTCAAACTCTCAAACCCTATTAGTAGATGTATTTCCGTAATTTGTCTACAGTAGTGGGCCCTCAAATATGGATCATAAAGTAAATGACGAAGTGAAATTTAAAAATAAGTGAACAGTCATCATCTCCACGTTAAAATGCAGTTTTGTAAATAAAGATGATTATGGGCTGAAACTACTTAGACTGACATTTTATGTTTCTAATTATTTTCACATTGAAATGATGTTCGATTGAATGTTATAACTGCATTTTATTATTTCGCAGAATATGATTATCCTTTTCGGTATGTGAACAATGATGTACACTAGGGTGGAGTGAAAATGGGCTAAAAAATTATTTTTTTTAATTTCAATTAGCTAGATATGTCAAAAGGTGCCAATGGATCAATAGAACACTGTGTAAAAATTTCAAGACTTTTGAACAATATTTTGATCGCCCTTCGCAACCTTTTATTTTGCAATACTAAGCGACATTACAACGATATAACGATATAGTCAGTCAATAGTGACTATTAGTCAGTTTAGTCACCTTAAAACTCAGTTAATGCAATCAAATGCCACAAACAGTTACAAGGTGAAGTGAGAGAAGTCACGTTTCGACTCTAACATCGGCATTAGCTGTCGAGAAGCGATGTGTGCACGGATGAAGCCATCTCACGATTTCTGTCCACAAACAGCTTTCGCCACCTCGGTCACAATCTTCACGTGTCTTTCCACAGCCTGTGCGTGGTTGGAGAATTTTGAGAAGGTGAGAGTTGGAGTCACCACCGTCGTGATGAGATCCCTGAGCTCAGTGTCTGTCATTGCCTTGATTACGGGAGGCTCCGAGATAGGGCAGATGGCCCAGTCGATCACGTTGAAGTATTCCACAGCGTCGAAGTTGAGTTTTGCGGATACCTTGAACCTCTGTATTTGTCCACTGGGGTCTGCTGCAGCTCTGGCCTTCATCACTCGTCGCCGGGCCAACTCACGTATGTGTGGTCGATGGTCCGTCATCATGGCCAGGAGCAGATTCTCCCGGTGAGCCAAGTATGCATTGCGATGAATGACGGGTTCAACGATCTTCTTGTGCTTAGGGCTGAGGTATCGTCACTTGACGAGCATCTGGTGAAGGTGCCTAGCTTTTTCTTTGGTTGACCAGTGGGCTTTTACGGCGAACCACATTGGAGCATATACGCGAATAATGAACGTCACCAGCTTTTTCAGATTCTCTGACGGTTCCATGTCGCTTACATATAATCGGAGGATTCTATTGGCTGTCGTTATCCGTCGTGAGTGATTCAGGCAACCTGGGTTTCGCATTGCCAGATTGACGCTACATTCACCTTTGCCGATGCTATTGTACATTTCCAGTAGATAACGCTGATCTGTTCTCAACTCCTTCGGGTCAACATTGGACAGTTGCTCGGTCAGCTGCACTGGTGCAAATGAGGAGGCAGGCTGTTCGCTACACGTCACTAGCCGCTTTCCGATATCTCCAGAGAATCCGTGCGGGCCTGTAGTCGTGCCATCGAGTGCCTGGAATAGATGGCGCAGGGGCAGCTCATTGGCATGGAGCAGACATACCAGCCACTGCAGAGGACGCTCCAAGGTTTCTTCCAGTCGGAGGATAACGCCCGCTGTGTGTCTCGTGTTCACATTTGTGCCGTCACACCCTACAACTTTAATGTTCTCTGTCTGCGCATTCCTCTCTTTGAAACTAGCGACTATTGACTCAGCTATGTCTTTGCTGGAGCCTGATGGCGGAGTCGTGTGGCTGAAGTACGAAGAACCAGCTTATGTGTTCTTTTCTGTGTTACTTGTTGTCGTCGCCGAGAACTTGTGTCAAAGTTTGATCCTTGTGGCCATCAAAGAATACTGCCTTATGCCAGTGTGAGTGTGGTCAAACTGGTCATCATTCTGCTGAAGTTCCTTACGAGTTTTGCTGCGTTCTCGGCGGATCTTGCTTCGATCGATTACTTTAGATCGGTCGATTGGCGACACGAGACCAAGATCATGCAGAACTGATGTTGCTAATACAGCAGCCGATCCATCCGAGACTCGGATCCGATCGCAATCTTTAGCGAGTGAAGGTAGAGAGATTGTCTTACATTGGCGATTCTGCTTTGGCTTAGTCTTGACTGATTCTGTATCTCGAATGTACTCATCGCCAGTGGCTCTGACCGACGGGTACGTGTCATCTTCAGCACTGCCGGCAGAATCGGCTTGACCTTTGCTCTCAACGGTCCTCTGCTTCTTCGTTCGTTCCAGATTGGCTTCTTCTCTTTCAGCTTTCTTCTTCAATTTTGACGTCTCCTCTTGATCTATACTGCTGATTATCATGTTTTTAGTCCTCTCTGGTCTTCAAGGAAATGACGTTCCTTTGCCGGAACTTTGAATTCTTTTGCGCATTTGCAGTTGAAAACCATGTCGAAGCACTTGAATTTGCTGAGATCAAACAGACTGTTATCTCTGTCGCGAAAGTCCGAGAGTGTCCGTTGGCAGTTGGGTTGATCCTTTTCCCCTTTGTAGACTTTTAGGATTGTGTTGTATTGTCGTGGAACCATCTGAGTTTTTCAATCGATTGTGCGTGAGTTACTGTTGGAAGTGGCCCTTTCCCAGATCTCCTCGACTTCATAGCACAGTTTGTGAGATATGTCCAAAAATGATGGGTATTTTCCATTGTCCGTCTTCAGGTGTGTTCGCAGTTGAATATATTTCTTCATGAGATCTGTGTAGGTCGGCAGAGTATTGGTCGGTAGGTTCCGTGGAGCGCCAAATATCTCTTGTAACTGCCATCTCTCTGAAAATGGAAGTTCTGGGGATGGGGATATCCTGAGGATAAAATGATGTCCCCAGGATATCCCAAGGACATCCTGGGGATAACGTGTGTTGTATAGGTAAGCTATAGGGCAAATGGCACATTTTCCATAGTCTAGCTTCTAAAAATAAAAAAATAAAAAAAATCACTCCACCCTACTATACAACACACGCTATCCCCAGGATGTCCTTGGGATATCCTGGGGACTTAATGTTATCCTCAGGATATCCCCATACAATGTATAGGTAAGCTTAAGATGGCCAAAACCTTTTCAATAAGTAGCTCGCTTATATTCGCTACTTAATAAGCCATGCTGAAATCAAACTGAATCAGGCTACAAAGTCAAGAAAAGGGTTAAAATGCCAATTATTTCAATAAGGTGAAGGCCGATCAAAGAGTTGACAGAAAATAATATGATTTTGTAGGATTCTTACTATGGACAAATGGCACATTTTCCCTAGTCTAGCTTATAAAAATAAAAATAAAAGTTTTTTCACTCCACCCTAATGTACACGTACTTCTTGCACTGTGATATGATATTTGTAATTGCTTAGGCAGGTCTGTCAGCATGCGTATCCATTTTACGTTTTGGTCTGTAGATATTGCATACTTTCATACATGCTGTATTTGAGTCTTACATAATATACAAAACTATTATTTAGAATTGTAATTGCATACAGTGGTTTCCTTCCTTGTATAGGTTTTAGGTTGACAGTGCTGCTTATTCAACTCTGAAATACGGGATGATGCCAATCATTCCACTACAAGTGCGGTACATTCGAGCGTAGCACGCTCGAGCATAGGAGATTCGAACGAGTTTGAGCGATCGAAAGTGGTCTGATGCAGTACTCTAATACACACACTTTCTCTGCATAAGAATCATCAAAAACCTGCAACAGTTTATATTTTTCTGTGCATTTTTGCTATTTTATATCACTACTCTGCCTTTTGAGGATAATTGTAATGAAGATGAATAATGATTGAAATAGATGGAATTGAAAGATTCAAAGCAATAATGGTCAAGTCCACATTTATTTGTTGCACATGATGAAAATAAAAGCATAACTAATGGCTCATTGAAACTTCAAAGAATAGATGATATTCAATTTGACATCATCAAAATTTGGGCAAGCAGATTCAGATGCGTTAAGTAAAGCTTATGAGAAGCCTTCTTACAGAGAGAAAATTGGCGATATTGTACTGCGCACCTTTATTTTGTTATTATTAGTAGATTATGCTATTGATTTTTCGTACTTTCTTTCCTCGTTGGCAAGCCCATCATTTTTTTTTCTCTCTTCGTTTTTCTTAGTCGACCGTTTCTTGTATTTTTCTTTGTCGACCCAGAAGACAGAGAGGCCGTATGGCTACCCCAACTCCTACATTCCAGCGACACCCCAGAATCCAGTATACCCAAACCCCCACATAATTAACTAAACTTTACATTGTCATAATTTTGTTCAAATAATTAATAATCGGATCCTCGATCCATTGCATAGGCATGATGGGTTATTATACATGGAATCATAGAGTGCAATAGCTTCAACATAGATTTTGTACAGGAACAGTTAGGGGTAAATAAGGACACGAGTTGGCAGTTGTGTGTGTTGTGAAAAGAGGGGTCTCCAAGAAGTGACTTTTTTTCTTCTTCTTCTTTTTCTGCAAAATGTAAAATGGAACCATGAAAGATGGGTGACCATTGGTCCAAGGGACGACAGAGGAGCCAAAGGGCGATAAAACTGACGAACTGATTGGCTATCTCTTCCCCTTCTTTAAGAAAATTGTGTTGGAAGAGAAAAAAACGTGCGTTTTCCAAGAGAGTGTGTTTTGAGATCTGACGAGAGGAGGATTGTGAAATTGTGTTAAGTGAGGGAAGGAGAAGAACTTTCGTTGTCCTTTATGTCTTGTGGTGAAGTGGATAAAACACAAGTACAGTGGATGGGAGGACTCATCTTCCATTGAGTTGTGCTACGCCGAGGGGAGATAGCTGATCCAGACAAGTAAGTGAAGCCCGACTGCAGTAGTGCCAGTGGCACTTCGTACTATCGCCCCGCGTCTCCTAGACCCTCACGGACAGAGGAAATGTGAAGATAAGCGTGTGGACCTAAAATTTATCTAGTTGAATCTGGAACGTGCACGAACGGAACTAAACTCAAAATTTCAAATAGCTATTTCATTTATTTGTTTTCTTGGCCAATGGGGTTTTAGTTTATGTAAACAAAAAATGGGTGGGAGAGTTGTACCTTTTGTTTTTATTTTTTTTTATTCTTTGTTTTCATTTCATTATATAGAATAGATTATAATATAAATTCACAGCTATTTATTTGCATTGTTGACTAACAATAGTAATAGTGAATGGCAGCTACCCTTTCCCAGTGTCTGGTCGGAGTGGCAGCGGAGAAGAATGAACCCTGGGAGTCTCATGCTCTGAATATTCTTAACCCTTCGCTACTGCTCTGCCCAGCACAATATATTACACGTACACATTCCTCATATGATCATGATGATCATACCTTGAATCACTTCAGCACACAATGCTTACCCACAGGCACGGTTGGCCCTATTGCACACAGGATCGGTGAACCCCCAGTAATATATGGCATTTACCTCGAGAATGGACAATAAACAATGTCTTTACCTTTCGACAATTTTTTGCTAAAATTTCTACACAATAAGTCATGTACTTGTGTCTGAAACACAGCAAATTCTTTTGCTGAGAAAGAGAAACCGCGAGTCGGTCGCCCTGGTGCAGTTCCTCAGTTGAACCCCACAGGAGAGCTCGTGCCATAGTGAAGGTTCGTGTGGCAGGCAGAAGCTCGGGGTGGCTATATGGGCAAACTACATGGAAGAGGATACTGAAGAACCTTGATCTCCAAGAAACAGACATGCGCAGTTCGTGCTCTCACAGAAGCAGCAGCAGAAGCCAGAAGGCACTGTCCTCGCTGTGAGTGAGACCCAGCTGGTTCCTCCCTTCCAGTGTTGCCCTGTGAGGTTCAAGTTTGAAGCGCATTTGTTACATATTCAATCTTCTCTGTTGAATAATTTTTGTGCCGAATGTCTTGGCATAAATGCAAAATTGTGGCAGAAAAGTATGAGTAGAAATGAACGAAAGCTGGAATTAGACATGATGAATTCAGACTTTTTGGCACGATCTTTGACAAGAAAGGAAGACGTGACAAACCCTGTCAGTGTCAATGTCTCCGGAGGAAGGACTATGTTACGTCATTTGATGCAGTGTAGGTGTTGCTGTCTGCAAAGGTAAGAAATGACCGCTAAAATGCATACAATTAACGGAAACAAACTTTCTCGTCTGCTGAAAGAAAATTAGAGATAAAGTGCCTCGTTTGTACCCCCTGGGAAAAAAAATTATCTTGCTTCCCATCCCTGTAACAAATCCTGACGACGTCCATGATTTTCTAATAAAACACCAAATTTATTTCATGGAGGCACAATTTATTGTACTTAGTTTTAGCCCTAAATTTATTCGCACACCTCTACTATGAAACCTCAATCTAGGAAAAAAATATGTACCAATCTTTTTGCTTTGCGAAGAAAGTCTATTTGCAGAAACTGAATACGTGTCATATGACTTTGGTGAACACCCAGGAAAATAATGCATGAGCCGCACCTGCTTACCCAGCATGTTTTTAACACAGGATCTGATCTATTTGCCCAAAATATGGTGATTTCACGCAATGAATTGTGGGGGAAGTTGTTCTCTTAATATCATTCATTTGGAAAGTGCTTGTGAAGTTGATGTGTCACACATGTTAGAGTGTGTACCCATCACTTGAGAGTCATTTCAGTGAGGTTACAAAAACAAAATATTGAGATAAGCAAGTTTAGAATTCATCACTTTGAACGATTGAACTTAACAGTTTAATTAATGAAAGACACTCACCAAGGAAACCTTTGCAGGCCAGGACTCAATCATGGAACCTTCGGTGACCAGATTGCAAGTTGACTACTCATTACAACCAAGACCATAAAACCTTCAACAACTGTAACATCGGTATAGATTACCAGTACAGTAAGTAGAACTTTTGAATTGAAAAACTTTCTCCTGCTCTTGTTACAACCGATAGACACGAAGGGACACTCACAACGAACACTGATGCCCAGGCTGGGATTTGAACTTGGGGACCCCCAGTGTCTTAGCATTCTGTGCTAACTACTCTTCAGCTATAAAATTTTAACAACTGGTACTGTTCTGATATAAACTTACAAATGTTCCATGAAGTGCTTGAAAGAACCATTAACTGCCTTATTTACTGTGCATAACCAGGTAACCACAATAGGTTTTGCTTGGAAAAGGGGACTGTGTGTTTACATTTACTTTACAAATTCAGTGTGTGAATTTTAACTTTTTTTTACCCGTTTAAAAAATGGCAGAATTTTGCACAAATTACTGACTATTTACAGAAATATCAGTATAATTATGCCAATTTTTATTTCAGTTTCAGTATAATTATGTTACAGATAAACCAGTATGCTTATCAGCTGATATTGAAAAAATAGCGATTAATCGGTCTTGTGCCTAGTGGATTTATTTTGGGAATGTGGTATCTTGCATTTTGTTGATCTTTGTTGTTTCAATTCTTGAACCTCATAATGCATGAAACAATATGAATAAAATATTGATGGGTAATTATGGTGAATTTATACCAAAGCAGATATTACCATCCATGTCACATGGATGGTTCATACTTTATTACAGGCTTGGGCAATTTGCGTGTACTGCAAGCTTTCTGCCTACACACTACACATCAAAGCCTCCTGCCTCGCTTACTCCCCCTCCTCCTTTCTCCCCCTCTCCCAATGCTACAGTAACGCCTCCCTGATGGCGTAGTGGTAATGTTGTTGTCTTGTAATCAAGGGATTGCAGGGTTTAATACCTAGTGGAGGTACACAGTGGTTCAGGTCCTACTTGAAATGGTAGGTTCAGTCCCAATTAACACAAGTGGACTTAAAGCAAACTTCAACACTACAGTAATGATGCTTGCTCTGGGTTCCATGCATCCATAAGAGAGCCTCTTTCACAAAATAAGGCATTGCCCAGGCCTGCTTCTTTCACATTGAAAGGAAAAGCACACATGCTAAGTAAAGTGAATAGAACATTTCCAGAATGTACAGCTACTTATGCACCTACAATGATGCAAAATCTATTGAAAATTCTAAGTTGTTCGGGAAAAGGCACACAAGTCACAAACTGCAATTTTCTGTTGCTTTCATCTATCACACTGAATAAATTAAAGAAAATGCTATAATTTTATTTTGGGCATGTGTAATGATTCTAAACAGTAATGATTCAGCATGTATATCGTAACGTCTGCTATTGAAATAATAAACAAACTCTCTGCTGTAAAACTGCATTTCTTTTATTTTAGTGCTTTTTCTTGAACAGTCTAGAATTGATTATACCAAAATAAAATCAGTGTTGTCATGCATTCCTAATCATCAGTTCTAGCAAAAGGGTTATGGGTTATGTAAGCTTGATAGCCAAATGCTTCTTCTTCTTCTTCTTCTTCTTCTCCCTTATGCCCATTTTGGCATCTGGTTCTTTCAGCCACTCCTTGAAAGAAGTTCTATCCTGTGCCAGTCTTTTCACTTCGTCTGATGTCTTCCCTCTCTTCTGTGCCAGTCCATAAATGTACTGGTTCCAGTTTAACCTGGGTCGTCCCTTCCTCTCCTTCCTTCTGGTTGGGCCTCAAATATTTGTTTTGGTTTTCTCTCTTCCTTCATCCTAATGAGATGTCCCAGCCAGCCTAATTCCCTCTTCTCGATGTTTTCAATCAGTGATTCCTGATTCAAGCATTCTCTTCTTATTATTGTGTTTTATACCATATCTCTGCTTGTCTTTCTTACTGTTTTTCTTAAGAATTTCATTTCTGTAGCAGTAAGTCTGCTCTCCGATTTGGTTTGCATTATCCAACTTTCTGATCCATATAATAGCATAGGGAGATAGACTGTTTTATATATTTTCATTTTTGTTTCTATACTAATCTCCTTTTTACCTATAATGGTGTTACTAATATTATAGTACAGATTATTTGCTTTCTGAATTCTGTGGTTAATTTCAGAGTCCATTTTCCCATCCGCAGTTAGTATGGTTCCTAAATATTCAAACTGTTCTACTTGTTCTAAGGTCTTATTATTCCAATGAATAAGCATCTTTGCTGGTTCTTGTTTAGCAAAATGCATGACTTTAGTCTTGCTAACATTGATTTCCATCTTTTGTTCTTTGAATGGTCGGCCCCACTCTAGGACTGCATTTTGTAGGCTGTTACTATCTTTTGCTATGAGAAAAATATCATCAGCAGTGATCAGAACGCTACATTTTAAAAGTAGCTTCGCTACAGCTACAGCTACAGCTACATTTTCCAAGAAGTAGCTCGCTACACTACTGCTGTTCGCTACTCGCTACTTCGCTACTTTTGCGCTACTTCTGCATACAAAAAAATTAACAACCACAAGGATATTCCAAAGAAGACCCTAGTATGATAGTTGTAGTGACTGGAAAATAGATTCTGTTATATATTATCATGATTCCCGTCATTCGGTAATTTTGATAGCAGTGTTACTAACTAACTAACTCTCTAGCCTTCTTAAACCCGAAGGTTCATGGCTGCAACAACACAGGCCTCCCTTCTGTCCCTATCTTGAGCAAGATCTATATACTCTTTTCCATCCCTACCGATTTCCTTTAGGTCCATCTCAACGTTGTCCCTCCATCTTAGTCTTGGTCTTCCTACAGGTCTCTTACCATCAGGTTTCCCAACAAGAATCCTGTAAACTCCTCTTTCCTCTCCCATTCATGCCACATTGCCTGCCCACCTAAGTCTTCTTGATTTAATCATTCTAATAATATCTGGACATGAATACAAATTATGTAATTCTAAATTATGTAACCTTCTCCATTCACCTGTCTCCTCGTCCCTTTTAGGTCCAAATATTTTTGTAAGGATCTTATTTTCAAATACTCTCAATTTATGTTCCTCTTTCAATGTAACTGTTCTGTATATTTTAACTTTTAGTTTCTTAGATATTAAACGAGAAAACAAAAGTTTATGAAGAGAGAAGTAACATGCCTTTCCTGAATTAAGCCTACTTTTTATTTCCTCTTTAATATAATTTTCGCTTGTTAAGTATTTGAATTTCGAAACTGGTTCAAACGAGTTGTTATCAATAATTAGATTTTGATTATTACCTAACACTTGGTTTCGGCCTGTAAGCATATATTTAGTTTTCTCTTTGTTAACTTCCAAACCTATCTCTTTAGCAGTTTTGAAAAATATTTTAGCATTATTCTTGATTGTATTGATATCATCCCCTAATAAGTCTACATCATCTGCATATGCTAACAACTGAGTCACACCGTTTAATTCTAGTCCTTCGTCAGTTTCTTTTACCTTCTTAACAGCATATTCTAAGGCAAAATTAAAGAGCAATGGAGATAATGCATCTCCTTGTTTTAACCCATCATGAAATGTAAATTTGTCAGACACATTAATACCCACACGAATTTTACTTTCTGTTTCACTGGTGCATACTTTTATCATACTAACAAGCTTCTTAGGTATTCCAAACTCCACTAATATATTATATAATTTATCTCTTTTGACCGAATCATATGCTTTTTTAAAATTAATGAATAGCTTATGGACATTTTGATTATATTAACACTTATTTTTCAAGTGTCTGTCTAATGTTCAAGTGTCTGTCTAATGATCTGTAGTTGATCTGTTACGTTTAAATGCACATTGATAATCACCTATAATTTCATTAGCATATGGGGTTAGTCTTGTTAAAATAATGTTAGATAATATTTTATATGTTGTTGAGAGTAGAGAAATTCCATGGTAATTATTGCAGTTCATTTTATCACCTTTTTTAAACACAGGAACAATTATGGATTCGTTCCACTGTTAAGGTATTTCTTCTTTATTCCATATTAAACAAATTAATTTATGAATTTGACATATTAACGAATTTGCACCATATTTAATTAACTCAGCTGGTATTAAATCTATGCCAGGTGCTTTGTTATTCATTAGCCTTTTAATAGCATCTTTAACTTCAGTCAAGTTAGGTTCTGGAACTAAAGGTTCTGCTGTGTGCACTTCATTTACTTCTGATTTATCTCCTACATGAACATGTAAAGGTCATTAAAGTAGTTCTTTCATCTATTTAGAATATCACTTGGGTCAGCTAGAAAATCACCATCTTTATCTTTTATCAAGTTTACTTTAGGTTGCCACCCCTTTCTAAATTCATTTACACCTTTATATAACTAACTTTCTGATATTTTTGGTCTTGCTGCTTGTTTCAATTTCGTTAATTTTGCTTTTCAAGTAATCTCTTTTTTTACTTCTAAACGTGTGGTTAACTTCTCGCTTTATTCTATTATAATTGCTTAGATCTGTATCATCAGAGTTATTTAACCACCTAAGTCTACCCTGATTTCATATTTCTATTAGATTACGACATTCATTATCAAACCATGGCTTACTTCTTCTTGGTTTATGGTATCCTATACTTTCTTTAGCTGCTGATTCTATTGCATTACGTATGTGCTCCCAATTCTTATATACGTCTGTTTCATTTATATTTTCATCATCATTTAAATCCTGCAAGACATCGAATCTATTGGACAGTTTAATTTGGTAATCTTTCTTTATTCTTTCATCAGCAAATTTTCCTGTATTAAATTTTAGTACTTTTAGATTTTGTTGCTTATGATTTATCACTGAGAGTCTTTCTCTTAATTTAGCAATTACTAAATACTGGTCACTGGCACAGTCAGCACCTCTATGTGTACGAACGTCAATTATACTAGTACGCCTTCTCTTATCAATGAGAATATGATCTATCTGATTATGAGTTTTACCATCTGGAGAAGACCAGGTATATTTATGAATATCTTTATGTTTAAAAGTTGTACTTTTCACAATTAAATTCTTTGAGGTTGCAAAAGTAATCAATATTATACCATTATCATTACTTAATTCATGAAGACTTTCTTTACCAATCGTGGGTTTAAATGTCTCTTCTTTGCCAATCTGTGCATTACAGTCACCTAACAGAATTTTCATATCATACTGAGAAAATTTATCAAAGACCTGTTCTAACTCTGCATAAAAATCATCTTTAGTATTATCATCTTTATCTTCCGTTGGTGCATGTATGTTTATTAAAATAATTTTACATCACCTACCCTGTAAAACTGCATATGATACCCTATCATTAATAAATTCTACTGTTTTAAGAGCAGAGATAATTCTATTATTTATGAAAAAGCCTGTTCCAAAATTATGATTTTCAGTACCACCATAGAAAAAGGTATAATTTTTAGTTTTACAATTCCCTTCTCCAGGCCACCTAACTTCCTGGACAGCTACTACATCTAATTTATACTTAACTATCTCATTAACTGTACACTGAAATGCCCCAGGCCGGTAAAGGCTCAGAACATTCCAGGTGCCTAATTTAATATCCTTATTCCTAATGTAGATCTTATCCTTAGTCCAGGGACCTCCCAAAGTAGTCCCCACCCGAAGATCCGAATGGGGGACTATTTTACCTCCGGAATATTTTACCTTGGGAACATCCATGGCCTCATGTTGCTGTTTCTTGACATGTCTTTTTACAGTGCAGAGTTGTCAGCTCTACGCCTAACCCCCAATATGAATGGAGGACCGCACCTGTCATTGGTCAGCGGATCCCTTGGATCTAGCTGGGAGGATCACATTGTAGTCCACCAACCATACCCCACTTCTGCCGATTGTGGGACGCTCATAGATCCATGACAGAACAGCTCTGTAAATCCCAACAGAGCAAAATGTTGACCATTTCACTCTGTTGGTTGACTAACTGCAGTGAACACGTCACTGGGCGATGAGGTCGTCACATCCCTTCAGTTGCTTATTTTCAATATAGTGTTTCAGAATAACGTACCTATGTAAGCGGCACATCAATTCAAATTTGTTATATGAGTATTGCAATTAGGATGACACAAAATTAATGATTACAACTATACACAAATAAAATTTGGAGAATACTTTATATTTATATATCAACATATTTTCATTGAGAATAAATGTTGATTTAAGTCACATAGTGGTTCGAAACCAGTCTCGATTTACTTATCTGTGCATAAAGTGGACTCCAAATAAAAACTAGGAAAGACGCCTGGAGGATGGGATCCTCCTTTTCATCCATTCCTGACGCTGCTCATCGTCTTTCATCATTCATCCTCATTCTCACATTAGCCAAAAGTGGCAGAAAGCGACTCTAGATAAGATTGATTGACTTTTTGTTTTAAGTCCACTTTATGCACAGTAAGGCTAATCGGGACTGGACCTACAGTTTAAAGTGGGATCCGAACCACTATGTGCCTCCACCGGGTATCGAACCCGGGACCCCTTGACTGTAGATAAGATAATTACTAAATAAAACATTGATCTTCATTGTCATGATTAGAAAGTGTAACAGAAAATCTAAAGGGAAATATATTGAGAAAACTGATATGTAAATCCGAGAGTTCTGTTAACATACTGAGCCATTGATTGCTGGCACTATTACTGTCATTATAGTGGAAAACGAGTCGCTCCTTTTTGCACTGCAAGTTGTTTTTATCACAGTAATTAATGACATTTTGCTGCCACTTATACTAGAGAAATCCACAATATATATTCTGGGGTGGCGCAAACGAGGTATTTCTTTTTCAGGGGTGCCACAAATGAGAAAAAAGTAGCTGTTAGCTGAAATATATTCATATATGTCAGTTAGTTATGTGGATATTAGAATTATTAAGATACTAATGAAACAAATTACGCGGATACCTATACTGCGATATCAAGATATTTATAATCTACATTATCCGTATTTTCATGTAATAGTCTTTGTCTTTATGAACCTCCTGCAAAAGTAAGTGTCATTATCGATTTTTTTTATTGATGTTGCCACATTCAAAATTTACCTCAAAATGCTGAGAAGAAATGTAGCTGTAGCGAAATTTTCACTACAACTACAGGAATTTTGTAGCTTCGCTACCGCTACAACTACAATTTTCAAAATGTAGCGCCACTACAGCTACAGCTACAAGTTTTGTAGCTAGCTACAGTAGCACCACTACAAGTAGCACGCTACTTTCGACCACTGATCATCAGCATATACTAATGCCTGTATCCATACCGGTTTCATCATATAATTTCCAATTTTACATTTTCTTGTTCTACTTTTGCATTGTTTTAGAATTTGACCCATGAATATTATGAAAAGAAGAGGGCTAAGTCCATCACCTTGTTTTACACCTTTTCCCATATTAAATTCCTTGGAGAATCGTCCATTTATTCTAACAGTCCCTTTAACATTGTATCTAAAGATATCAGTTTGGCGGTTACACGGAGATAGGTAATTAACTCTGATACACTTGCTATTCATTTTTCTGCGTAAGTTTTTTTTTCAGCGATCGATTTCGCCACTCGTCTGGTGGCTTCGTCAGGCGTGAACTGTCTGACGACGAAGGCACCAGACGAGTGGTGAAATCGATCGCTGAAAAAAACTTACACGGAAAAATGAATAGTAAGTGTATCAGAGTTAACGTTCTTATATAGACTTTGAATTCTTCTAGTAATTTTGACGTTACTTGGAACTGATCAAGGGCCTTCCATATTTGTCCTCTTGGTACTCTGTTGAAGGCAGACTTTAGGTCAATAAAAACTGTAAATAGTTCCCCTCTCTGCTTAGTATATTCTCTATTGCGTTTCTGAGGGAGAAGATTAGATCTTGAGTTTGGCAATGAGGCCTGAAGCCTGCTTGCTCTTCTTCCAATTTGTCTTCCACTTGTTGCCTTAATCTTTTTTCTATAATGTGTGAAGCTAGTTTCTGGGCCACTGGTGCTAAGCATATTGCTCTATAATTTGAGCAGTATAGGAATTATTACATTCTGTTCCCAATCTTTTGGTGTCCTCTTTGTTGCCCATATCCATTTTTCTATTTCTTTTCCTCTATATTTTATAAATTCTGGATGGATATTATCCCAACCAGGTGCTTTACCAGTTTTTAAGGATTTAATTGTCACTTGTACTTCTTTTAGTTGGATTTCTTCCTCAGCTTCCACGTTCTCGTTTTCTTCACACATGGGTCTTTCCTCGTACAATTACTCTTCTTCTCTAAGGGTTTCCACATAATATTCACTCCGGGTATCTAAAATTTCCTTCATATTGGTTTTCACCTCGTTATTCTTGTTTTTTGATATTCCTTATTTTCTTTCCTCATTTTCCTTTCAAATTTTTCAACATGCCAAAATTTTCTTGGATTCTTTTCTTCTATTTCCTTTCCAAATTGTTCCCAGGTTTCCTTCTTCGCTGTTCTCACTATCTGTTTTGCTGTATCTCTTGCCTCTATATATCCTTCTTTGTCCTCCATTCTTTTGGGCTTTAAACTTTAACTTTTTCTTTCACATTGTCGTTCCACCATCTTGTCTGTTTCTTTTTATTTGTTATCCTTACTATTCCACATATTTCTGTGGCAACTTCAATGAGGCTTTCTTTCATTACTTTCCATTCATTTTCCACGTTCCATTCTTGTCTATTGTTCTGTATTTTTCCTCTAAGTTTTCTTTCAGTTTCCTCTGGAATCCCTTTATTTTATTTTGTTTTTTTAGTGTTGATATCTTAAGTTTGGAAAGTTTATCTTAGTTGGTGCTGGTAGTGGTTTGAATCGGGTCGTCATTACTAGTAGTCTATGTTGAGTACTGAGTTCAGCGCTGTAAAAAACTCTTACGTCCATTTCCTCATAATGGGTGTTTTTTGTATATACGCAGTAGTCTATTGTACTCTGTGCTCCTCTGCTAATTGCTTCGTAGGTAATTTGATGTATTCTTTTATGAGGGAAGGAGGAGTTTCCGATACGGAGTTCATTATCAATACAAAACTCCAGCACCTTATCTCCATTGCTGTTTCGGGTCTTTCAGCAAATACCTTCCCAAACTTCCATGTCATCACCTAATTTCATTTCCCACTCTAGCATTCCAATCTCCCATTATGAATATGGTTTCCCTTGAATTTCTAGCCTCATCTAATGTTTGTTGGAGGGAGTTGCAGTTCTTTTTCTAGTTCGTTTTTATCCTCTGTAGGAGCATATACTTGTATAATGTAAATCCTACGGTTTAATTCCAATTCCAAATTCAGTCTTATTATCCTAGAGTTAACTGTTTTCCAGTCAGTTACTCTACTGTTCAGTCTTTCGCTAATAATAATTCCCACACCTTCTTTTGCTCTACTCCTTCTTTCTATTCTGAATACCTGAGAACATATCCTTTTTCCATGTCTACCTCTCCTGATCCTTTCTTTTCACTTCACTTATTCCTAATATTTCTAGTTTGTATTTCTCCATTTCTTGTACAATCTCCACTTCCTTTCCTGAGAGGGAGGTGATGTTCCAGGTTCCAAATCTCATAGTCCATTTTACCTTGCATTGTCGTCGTTGTATACTCTGTTCAGCTTCTATTCCTATGTTTCTCTGAATATGTATTATTTCACTTCATGTGGGTTATTAGCCCTACGATGAAGCTAGGGCAGTGGGAGGAGTGCTCCCTTTAAGCCTCTGCCCTTGCTTGGTTTTCTTTCTGGGTTTGCTCCCATAGCCTTCGGGTCAAAACCCTTACCACAAGGCAGTGGGGTTGTGGATCTTCCGCCTCTTAGGATGTTGGGACTCTACCGTCTTTTTCCATCTCTAGAGCCGTTGGTCGGTTTTCTGTTAGGGTTCCTTCCCTTAGCCTTTGGGGATCCCTCCCATCCCTACAAGGCAGTAGGGGCAGTGCTTATTTAATGGCGGCACTTCCTCGCCATGTCACAATGTCGTCATCGGGTTTTTCTGGGTTTTTATTGAGGAAGGCCATTCTCCCCAGACCCTGATAGCATTGTCGCCTCAGTCTGGGACTGCTTATTTGGCATTGCCTTATTCGCAGCTAACCACCATATCTGGTGACTGTTCGCTATCTGCCACCTGCAACCCGCCCAGTTGCTAAGGCTCACATCAGAAAAAAGCTTCATAGAGGCTTCTACCACTGGGGATAGCCAAATGCACCACATCAAAATGTTTAAATCCATTCCTCTTGGTTTGTGCAATGTTTTGTTGGCATGCAAGGTAAGTGTTTGTTATATCTTTTTGTGATTTACCTGAAAAGAAATGAACATGAGTAATAACAGATTACACCACCACTTTCTGGGACTTTTATGTCCAATTTGATTAAAAATCATGAAGGCCTGGATTTGCATGTGGAGGACTACAGATATCAGGCCCCCTGCCCAAGGAGAGCTATGATTTTTTTAAATTTGAACCTACAAAAAGCTACGAAAATAACATTTATGATATTTCAAATTCTTCAAGAATTCGATTTTGTTTTTGCACAAATGAATGGGTTCTTTCTGGAGAGAGAGAGAGAGAGAGAGGTTCCAGAAATCTGCAAAATTTGGCAATTTTAGTTTTACGACCATTGATGCAGGGCAATCCGACGTCCTGACTTAGTCTTGCACCACTACAGAGGAACCCCTTGATTATTGAATGGTTTCTTCGAATTACAGTGTCTAATTTTTCACATCAATTTGCAAAAAGGGGAATTTTGAATACTCTTTACATGTGAAACAAGGGTTCCTCAATGACTGCAATAGAAAAGCAACCATATACAGGAGGGCATTTAGCTCTCCACCGGTACGTCAAGGTCTGGTCCCTTTTCGCCACCACTGAGCAGAAGGATTTAAACCTGTCTTCTTTCTTAAACATCAGAGTTTATCTGCAACTCAGGGGTGCCCACAGGGGGGGGGTTTCATGACGTGCCTGCATCATGGGAATTTTTTGGGGGGGAAAAAATTTATACCAATTCTATATATCTTCACACAAAAATGGGGGGGGGGGGGTTGTATCGTCTGATTGACTTCTTATTGATTTCTAGTTTTGGCTATTATGTTTAGTTTTTCTACCTACCTATGGGTGATCGCTGCGATAGGGTTGAAATGAAACACCACTTCTTATGCAATTAGAATCGGTTTGGATGGAGGGGGGGTGCATTAATACAAGGTTAGTCGAGTGGACAAACTGTGCAGAGTAAGGTTGACTAACAACGGCAGTGAGCCTAAAGTATCTAAGTAAACTTATGGTGCTTAAATACTATGTCTGTATTATACAGTGAAGCTACCACGGGGGGGAGTCAATTCTAGGGTAGCAAGGGGGGACAAACATTGATGGCCAAGGACACCTGCAGGGGGGGAGGCACAGAGGAGCAATTACCCCTTCGATTTAAATTTTTATGCAAATAAAAATACATTTTGTAAAATTGTCTTGCTTGCTTCGCTCGTATTATCTGCTTTTCTTGTTTTCGTCAAGTTCAGAGCTGTAGCTATGGGTGGCGGGACTTGGCCAGTGATGTTATTTGCACCCTATTAAATCACTATTGTTTTCAATTGCAAAAGTTGGATCTAAAAATTGTTTTGCTCGCTTCGCTTGCATTCTACTTCCTTTCTGAAATGTCATATATTTAACCTAATGTGAATTGTATATTTGTATTGAATAAGCTTTGAATACGTACACAATTTAGTGTTAGCTTGTTACATATGTATTTTCTATTTTATGTCGCCCCATGTTGCATATGTGTAAAACATATGTTGTACATGAAAGTTACACATGTATCTTTGGAATGCATTTATAATTCATTTTCTGCCATTCAAAAATACATTATTAGTAATGCGAAATTGACGGTGTTGAAAAAATATTTCAAGTCATTTGTTCCAAACAAATGCTTTAGCACAGACTTTACCCCCTTTTGCATAATTTATGAGGATAATAACGTCTTTGATACTACTACTACTACTACCAGTAGTAGTAGCAGTAGTAGTAATAATAATTATAATAATAATAAAGCCATTATTAAAGTTATTATTATTATTGGTACGTTTATCCTGGTACTTGCCCACCCTCCCCCAAACAAAAATTCGTGGTTGCACCTCTGGTATTATATTTTTCCACAAATTTTGTCTGACAAATATAATTTGAGTAATTAATTTGGGGAGGGGGGATGTTCTACCTTTTGGGGGTGAGTGCATCATGGGCCTTGGGGGGGATGGGCACCCCTGCTGCAACTGATGTTGATTATGCCAGTCAATGGCCTTGGGTTAATGTAAATATGAGAATCTGCTTCACAGCATAATTGTTGCTAGATTTTTTTGACAAAAAAATGCCTGAAGTACTTTTGACAGATACTATTATTTTTCCAAAAAACATTCAAGAAATTAAGTGCAATATTATTTACAAGATTCTGTTAATCGGAATTTATTTTACTGCAACTTTTCTTCTTTTCTGATTGTAATTGTCTTGAACATAAATACACAGTGGTGTGACTGTACAACACGGACAACTTTCACAGTGCGTAGAGGACAACAAGGTGAAAACATTCAATGTTACAAGTCATTGGCATTTTCTGTCCCACATGTATGCAACCCCATTTAATAGCTTCTTGGTTGCCACTCGCATTTATTTTTACTGTCGAATACGATTCTAAAAGCAAAAATACGTCATGGAAACAATATTATGCCAGCTGAGACACTGCCAGGGTGAAGTCACTTATCTTAGCCGTTCCCTTAAGATAATTCATTTACAAGGTTCGCACAGACTTGAAAGTCCTGCAACTGGAGGTCAGGAAAACCAGGCTAGGAGTGAGAAGGTCTTTGGAAACACAGGAAATTGTTTAAAAGCTTTCAAAACCTGGAAAAGTCAACGGAATTAAATGACTTTTGCTTACCAGAATTTATATCCGAAAACACATTTCATTTTTTCTTCCCAACAATCTCCCTTTTTGGGGTAATATTGCTTATAAAAACTTCGTTTTATTTTATTTTTCATTTATTTTTAAAAATGTTCAACAAACTTGCATTTCATTTCAAGTTTCTGACTACTCCCTCTCCAGATAAGTCGTCAATTTTTTGTATTGTGCAAAGGTTTCGCAAAACTGGGTCAGTACATGACGGGCAACGTTCAGGGTGCCCTTCTGTGTTAGGAGCTGATGTTCTGCAGCGTGTTGAACAAAGAATGGTGACGTCGGCACAAAAGTCTGTTGAACTTACGCAAGTCAACTGCTCAGAAGGCTATACGGAAATTAAAATTTTACCCATATAGAGTTCGTGTTGTTCATGAATTGAAAGCGGTGTATGTCCCGGCACGGTTGTGTTACTGTCATTGGTTTCAATCATTCGTTTGACAAAATGGTGTCAATGTACTGAATAAAGTTTTTTTTTTAGCAACGAAGCCTGGTTTCAATTGGATGGGTATGTCAACAGCCAAAATTCCATTCATTGGGCAACAGAAAACCCACATCAGTTGCATGAACTACCCTTGCACTCTCCGAAAATCAGTGTATGGTGTGGAATATCGCGACGTCGTATTGTGGGACCATTATTCTTTGAGACAACAGTAGATACCGCTGTGTACGGGGATCTCATAATGCAATTCGTTGCTCTCCTGAAAGAAGACAAACGTGATGCTTGGCTACAACAAGATGGAGCAACTTGCCATACATGTAATGAATCTCTCTGTATGCTGAGAGAATTTTTTGGTGATCGTCTAATATCCAAGGATTTATGGGCCAGTCGCTCGACATCTGCAGATTTTTTTCTGTGGGGTTACTTAAAGGGGAAAGTATACCAAACGAGACCCAGAACATTGGAGGAGCTGAAACGAAACATTACACAGGAAATTGATATCGGTGCTGCAACCCTCAGGAAGGTATCTGAGAACATGATCAAGCGAACCAACTTATGTATCCAAGAAAATGGTGGACATTTCGAACATTTGCTTTAATTTGTAGGGATACCCACATTTCAGGGTTGCAAGGTGTATGTAATTTATTGCATATGTTCGAGAATAACCAACTTTCTCCTTTGTCGTTAAAAGTGCCTTAGTGTGATAGCCTGATGTGAAACAAGTCTTTTAGTGACATGTGACAGCAACAGTGTTGCCCGAGTCCCTCTTAATATTGTGAAAACATCGATTTTTGGACCAGCCCATTTATTCTCTTGTGCAATGTTTTTGAAACTTTGTCAAAGTTCTTTTTCTGTCAAATTCAATAAATGTCCATCCAAATTGTTCGTTGGTATTGTGAAATGTTGCAATAATTTACCTCAATGAGTTCTGTGTATCAATACACACAATTTGCAAAAAAAAAAATTCCTGCCTTTGGCAACACTTTAGGTTATTAAAACATGCATGTTCTTACATATGTTTGTGTATAATTTTTCCCAATATACAGGGCATTCTCTTGGCAGAGTGTTTCTTCTCATTCAGTTTCGCTATTCAGTTATATGGTCGTAAACACCGGGTTTCGTGACTTTTCGGACACACTGTATTTACCAGTTCAAAATTATCATATCAGTGGTGTGTTAAGCTTATATCAGTTTAGTAAGCAAGTAATGGCACAATGACGGAACAGATAGCACACAACACTGCTTAGTCCACAGTATGCACGATGTGATAAACCTACATCCTTAGGGAGCTTTCAGACCAAACTGACAGGTGACAACTCAAATGCAACCTTTCATACCAAAGTGACTCAATACTGTGGCATAGTGTTGCCACGGTTTTGTTAGTTCATCCACAGTGAATACTTCTCTAAATGTGGCTCCATCATGGGCTTTTCCAGACTTTTTTGACCAGAGGAACACTTTTAAAGGGGGACAAATAACCCTAAGAAAGACATTTTTTAACATTCATAGATTTTAAGATATTTGCATTTGTTTCCAGCCAGAAGCACAACTATAATTTAAGCGTTTGATCAAAAATTGGCAGTCAAAATCACTGAATTTTGGACAACTAATTTACACAGCACGTGAAGTGGAAAATTTTAGCTGGGAGTATGTTTGGAGGAGTCTATGAATTGAATTAGCTTGGGGAGGGGGGAGAGGGATGGCTCCTATGATTTAATATTATGACACTGACAGTTTGGGACGGGTGTTCTTTTCAAAAAAATTGCTACTGGGGGATATCTTCACTTCCTTTGAGCACTGATTTTACAGTGTTGCACCAAACTTCTTCCTGCAACGTTTGCTATGAGCGCTTTTCATCCAGTTCTACAGGATATCCACTTTATGGCTGATTTATACCTGTAGAGCAGTTTAGTTCATTGTTTCATTTCACCCGATGTTTTTTGCCTTTTGACTGGTAATTTATCATAAACAACATAGAATAAGTCACACAGTACCAGCCTCTGGTTCCCCTCTCCTTCCACCATGCATATTGCAGGTATGCTTTGTAAGAATCCCTCATTTCTGTCTTACCAACTTAATACAAAATTTTGAGGAAGAACTTCAGAGGAAAAGTAACACATTTTTAAGGTAAATAGCTTTGAAACTTGCAAGCCCTCTAGTAATCAATATATTCCACTTAACACTAACAACAGATGGGTCTTTTAGGCATGGTTTCAATTTTTATACCTTTTTAATTTTTTAATGCTGCAAATGAATGTTCTCCTTCAGTGACTTTTCGAAAAATTTCGAAGGCCTTTGAAATCATTTATTGTAATCCTTTGCTATTTATTAAGTTTGGTCAGAAAATATATTACTTGCGTTGTGGATGGATGGGTCTTTCAGGCCAGATTTTAATTTTTAAATATATTTTTTTTTCTACTGCAGAAATATCCTCCTTCGCCTCTGCTTTTCAACGATTGTCACAACCTTGGAAAGTGTATAGCCGGACCCCATGGCTGAGTGGTTAGCACATTGTGCTGCAATGCCAAGGGTCCCAGTTCGAATCCCGCTCTGGCATGGTTGTTTGTAAATGTCCATTCATCAATTTCATCATTTCATCACTCGTCCCCATCTTCGCAAATTAGCCAAGTGGCACAAACCACGAAGTAAAGTAAGTTGCCTGTTTACTCAGGAAAAACAAATATCCTAAGTTGCAGACATACTGCAGAAAAGGATTTTTTTTGTCGACAATAGTCTGCATAACCATTGTTGCTTATTTCAGTTTGTTGGTTTCAAAGCACAGGTGCCACAATTTCCTGGAACTTTCTGAACGAGTCTGCATGCACACTTTGTTTGGTGCAGAGCATCTGTGTAGTTAGGACTACGAATTTTTTTAGTTCTCACTAGTTCTTGTGAAAAATTGAAGAAATACAATAGCTCATGTACCAAATACATGAAGGCTTACTGCGGAGGAGCTGCAATGCATAAAGGAGGAATTGGAAAATTCTGAAGATTCTGATTCGATTCTCTCAAGTGACGATTGAGGAGATGTTACAGAGGCCATAGAACAAGAGGACCGGGAGCAAGCGGAATATGGACGAGGAAATGCCATTACACGAAAAAGCAGCATTACTGGAAAAAGACGTAGCTACTGATGAAGCCAGATGGTATATCTCATGCAATGACGAAGAAATTTGGTGCTCCATACCCATAGCTAACCCAGTGGGGCAACAAAGCATGCAACGTCAAAGAAAAACAAGGTCCGACATGCTGGGCAGAAAGACAATGTGAATCTCCTGCGTAGACATTCTTTTTTTTTCGAGAACCACTTCAGAAGATTTGCTCGTGGACCAAGGAAGGCCGTTTAGTGTATGTCGACCAGTGCAAGGAACTGACAACAGAAGAGTTGAAAAAATATATTGGACTAGTCATTCTCACGGGCGTATTCAAGTCAAAGAATGAAGATGTGAATGAAATGTATATTCGAGTAGAATCTCTTCCACTATATTCTCAAATAATGAGTCTTGATAGGTTCAAGGCAATAACTCTAGTAATGCATTTTGAAAACTGAGAATAGAAGAAAGCATAGGTCTCCAGATAAGCTCGAACCTACAAGAGATGTGTTTGAGACACTGACTGTGTACCTCCGAGAAGTATACATTCCTGGTTGCAGCATGACAACTTGTCACTTTTAGAGGGTGATACCACATTATACAGTACATGCCGTCAAAACCTGGCAAGTACGGAATCAAGCTGTGGCTGATTTGTGATTCTCAAACAGCTTATGTTTGGAAGGCTCAAATGTACAAGGGAAAGGAAGCTGGAGATAATTGGGAGAAAAATCATGGAGGGGGGAGGGATGGAGGGAGGGGGAGAGAGAGAGAGAGAGATAGATAGAGAGAGAGATAGATAGAGAGAGAGAGAGAGAGAGAAGGAAATTGAAGGCAGTGGAAGAAACATCACATACGATAATTTCTTCACCTGTCTCTCTCTTGCAAGGGATCTACTTGCCAACAAACTTACTCTGGTCGGCACAATGCGAAAGAACAAAGGAGAGCTGCCACCAGAGTTTACTGCCACAAAACAGATTGTTTTGCTCCACTTTGTTTTGATTTCAAGATGATCTCATGATAGCATCATATTGCCCCAAGAAGAACAAGGTGGTGATTCTACTTTCTACGTTGCATGAACAGCCGAAAATAGATGCTTCCACAGCACAGCTAAAGCCTGATGTTATAATTACTTAACATAAAATTTGGTGTTGACAAATTGGACCAAATGGTACGAAACTAGTGTGAAATTAAAAACTCTTGAGATGGCCAATGGTGATATTTCATGACTATCTACATTAGTGCACTAAATGCATGTTTTGTACCAAACATTACATCCGGAAGAACTGTGAGCGAAATTGGGTAGACGTAGAAGGTTCTTGGGAAGGAAGCTCAGTGGCAAACTAGTAATGGATGAGCAAGCCAATGGATGTTCAAATGAAGAGTAAGGTGTACAGAAGCAATCCAGAAGGAGAGGTCACATTTGTCCATCAAAAATCGATCGGAAAACAAAAACAGTGTGCTCTAAATGTAAGCAAAATGTTTGTACTCAGCATTCACGTGTTCTATGTAACACATGTTAATCTATGTTGTAAGTTATTTTTAACAAACAGTAAATAATAAAAACATGAAAATTCTTACAAATCAATAACTAATACTGGACGCCTGATAAAAATGTTACAAATATAAGAAAACTATTATACTTAAAACTCAAGTTGTTTTTTTTGAACATATATGTAATTCAATGTTTGAAGTTATTTTGTAAAACATGCAACATATTAGAAACATGTAAATGGTTAAATATAATTAATAAATAACCTGAAACATTATTTTCAGTCATTGATATAAATTAGAAAAATTGAATGCCTGAAAAAAAATATATATTTCCCTGGGGTCCAATAAACCCGATCAGACATTAACGTATAGTCATTGTAGCAGTCGTTCTAGTGTTAAGCTTGTATTAAGGACAAGTCAAAAAAAATTATATATATTCAGAAAACAAAAACCATTTATTTATTTACAAATATACCATGTTGAACAAATTCATGGCACCTTAACTATGTTCAAAAATTATTTAACAAGTTCCACCTTAAATATAAACATGGAAGAGACTGATGCTTTATAATACTCTACTCCAACGAGTATAAAATATTAAGTACAAACATTAAGTACCTCTTTACAAATATTTCCAAAAGGAGTTTTACAAAAATAATATATTACAATATCTATGTATATAACTTTAAAGAAATATTTTTCTACAATTCACAATCTTTAAACTATTTAGATTTACAATTCAATTAAGGCATCAATTGGAGGTATGCACAGACATTCGAAAGCTTGAGGATATTAATTGTCTTCCAATTACACTTTCATTTACAGACTTGTGCACTTTTTGAATGTTATTCTTTATAAATAGCAATGTGTCAATCGCAAAATAATATCTGTGTCTAAATTGTCATGTCATAGGAAAGTCTGAATCCACTCTGGTGTCCAATTTACAGTTATCTCAAATGGAAGAAACATTAATTCACTTATTCAAGTTGTCGAGTTATGATCCTTGGTAGAAATCTTCTATTACATCTGCGTATTTCTCTGCTACAGTCATTCTCTTTATTTTCAGAGTTGGACCTGCAATTATAACACGTAGTTTGTCAATAGATGTTGCATTTACTACAAATTAGAAATTCTACTAGTATAAATTTAAGAGTTTATAAGTAAACTACAATATAAAATATAATTACACTGTTTGAAAGTAACCACTGTTGTAATATCAAGACACTTGATTCTCTTGTACCAATGTTGCCTGGTTTTCTTCTGGAATTGGAACCTGATGAGCTTTTGAACTCATTAGGTTCAAATCGAGGAAAACAAAATGCAACACTGACTTTAGAAATGGTTTCGAATTTCTTATCACATAAATAAATACACGTAAACGAGTTACTTTTTCCATGAGACTTACTTTTAAAAGGTTTTGTCTTATCAACTTTATTTTACGTAATTACTTGATTACATAACAGATTTGTACTTATTTTTCTATGAAGCATATTGTTACATTCCTGGTAACTCTTCTTACCCTTTACTCCTGTAGTCGTGGACACTGACTAATGGTCTACAATGAAACCTATCTCAGGGTAGGTTTATTAAGACTCCAACCAAGGTTTGAAAAGTTTTAGATAAATGTTTATTTAACCACCTCGTAACTGGAACTTGAAGATCAGCTTCTTGAAGATAAAATAATACTTACTGGAAAGTCAACACTAAGGTGGCCCAAATCTATGGTTTGCAGAAGAGCGGCTTAAACCTATTTCACTTCTTCCTAGATTTGGAGTTATCACCTGAGATTGCCAATTTAGGTTTTAGTTCCTAAATTGGAACTGTCATCCCATTCGACCAACCTAGGGTTTACAGAGGAGCGGCTTAAACCTATTTTACCTCTTCCTAGGTTGGATCGTTCCTAATTGGCCAGTCTAGGCCAGAAGAGCGGCTTAAACCTATTTCACTTCTTCCTAGACTGACACCAGAACAGACCACCTTTCCAGGCCGAAACGCATCGTATTTATACCCAAGTTTCCAGTCTCGAGCACAGTCCTTTAGGTAATTTCCAGATACAATATTCTGAATTATAACAAAGATATTTGCAAAATACATAGTTTGGCTTTGAATAATTTACAAGGAAAGTTTACATATTAATTTGAGTTAACAATTATTTCTTTAACGTTGATAAAATCTTACATTTTGTAAAATACAAATTTAAATGTTCCGCCATCATCTAATCACAATTAGGTTAGTTCATTAACATTGATAATCTTTGATTTGAGAGTTTACATTTACATCATAACAAATGCAATTTGCCTTAAACGAGCCGACTTTATTAGATTAAGTTAATACATTTGATCAAAAGCGCCCTGATTGGTGCGTTCACGTTTGCGTCACAACTGAGCCATACATGTAAATTTATAGATATTATTAAGAAATCAGGGTGACACTATATCTTTTTCCTTTTAACATGTACATTCACAATTATGATTGAAAGTTACAAAATGTGCAGGTTGTAACAATATTTTAGCATGTGCATGCAATTGGAAATTTAAATATTATGATGTTCAAAAGCAAGCATTTACATACATTATCCTAGAATGCTTCTGGATTAATTTACTGTTGTTTATGCAGGTTTTATCAAATTAGCAGATGATGTTGCCTACTACAGAGGTTGTTCGCTTTATATCCGACCATTTTCGATTCGATGCTGCCACCTGGCATATCATGCTGGAACTATGGGTCTGCTGGCAGGAGCAGTGTTGTGTCTGACCTTGTAGGTGTGAGTGTGTTGGTAGTGAATGTTATCAAATGGCGCCGAAAATCAACCGGTATTGGGGGGGTTACATAATGGCCCTTTTCCATGCTAAGTTTTCATACGTACGCATTGTGAAACACTCGGGGTGACTACTGTGAAACCTATTGTGGCCCGTTACACACAACAGGCTCTCCTTGCGAAACATTCACCCACGAAAACCATCAGGAGAAGAGCTGCAAGCAAAGTGTCACATACCGTGACATTGACGGCAAGGGGTGCAGCAACTTTGTTCGTCAGTGCAGGGAAAGTTTCCCCTCATGGCTTTATGGTTGCGACGGGATTCGGATATGAGGGTAAGTTGATATGCAAGGTGGACAAAAACGTGAAGGTGAATACCAGGTACTTCCAAGACTACATTCTGACACCTATCTATCGGAGAGACATCCCACAATTGTATAGAATGGACGCGAACCAGATGATGATCCATATGGACAAGGCTTCGAGTCATACCACCAGAACATCACTAAGTTTTTATCAGGAAATGGCAGAGGAATTAGGAATTCGTGTCATTCCGTTTGAAGACATTCCTGTGAAAAGCCCAGATCCCAGTCAAATGGATTTTTGCGCATTTGGACTGTTGAAACGACTTCAACATCACTGCCCGCGCACCCTGGAGTGGGACAGAATTCCCATGCCTGTCCTGCGCCGGAGCTTGCTGCAATGGAAACTGCGATGCCGGGCGATAGTCTACAATGCTGGGGGTCCAATAGAACATGATCAGTGGTGGTGGCACGGTATCTCTTAAGGTGAGTACCAGTCAAAAATGGTCGGATATAAAGCGAACAACCTTCTGTATTTTTAAAAATTGAAACAGAATATCATATTCACCTAGCTCTCCTCCTGGAATTGAGAAATCCTTTGCAAGAATCTTGAACTTTTGCACTCGCTGAGCATTGGAGATTGCTTGTTTATTTGCACGATCAATACCTTCCTGGATTGCTTTCATTACCTGTAAAAGGAAACGAGTAAAGAAAACCATTGCATTATAACATCACTTGAAATTGAGAATGGACCACATTTCCCACTTTTCTGAACAATATTCATTCCTACCCATGCCTTTTCAGTGTAGCATTCTGTCAATTCAAATATTAAAAATCTGATTTATGAGGTTTGTTCCTCAATTTAATGGCTAATATAAATTGTAATACAAACAAACAGTTTCTTTCAGACTGTTATGAAACTTCAGCTCTGATTAGGCTCTGTGGGAAATTTAATAAAAATTCTGAACTTTTTCTGAGCATTAGGAACCAAGAAGCAACTTTTGTTCCCATGTGTTTTTGAATCTTAAAAATGAATGAATGAATGAATTGATTTATTTTACTTCACGTTTCTGCCACTTTTGACTAATTGTGAAGAATAGAATGAATGGTGACAAGATTAAACAAATGAAGGGACAATCACAAACACACATGGACAGAACAAATCCCACAGAGATTTTACTGGCCATGGGTCAACACGTCCAAGCCTTGTTAGTCCGAAATATAAAGTCCAGGGTGTACTATATGGAAGTGAGGTTGACATTTTCGTGTCTTCAGAAAGTGAAAAAACATTAACCATTCAGAACAAAATGAAAATTCTGGTTAAGTTTGATCCTCAATGCTTGTGGTACTTTCACCTAGAATTTTATTTCTACTCATCAAAACTAAATTCATATAATAATATTAATACATGGAAGCATCAGATCTTATATGCAAAAAGTACAAAACAAAAATTACAAGTCATGCTAGGTTTCTGTAATAAAACTTACATTGCTGTCAGGACTGGAAAGAATTTCAGAAACTGTCGTCGCTGAGCTGCCTACGGATTTGCACCAGTCTTGAACAGCAGGAATAAGATTATCTGAAGGTTCGCCAGTATCACTATTAACATCAGTCTGAAAAGAAAATTTTATGATGCTTCATATCAATATCTCCAAGCTTGCTTCACACAGTATATGCAAAAATCAATTCCAAATTTCTATTGCACTATAGGTACCTAATTTTGACAATCTGAAATTTTCACAGCATTAATGAATACTATTTTTTGTTTAAATGCACGAGAAGTGCAAAAATTTTGTTCAAGAAAAGTATCTTGGCAAAAATGGTTATGATCATTGCTTAGGTAGGCTAATTGGGAATGGAGCTACAGTTTAAAGTGGAATCCAAACTGTCCTTACCAGAAAATGAACCCAACAGTTTGATTTCTGAAGGAGACTACTGTATAAGTTTGTAAATGAAATTTAATAGATCAAATAGTTTAAAAAAATATATATTAGTACCCCCATTTTTTTTACTTTTGTTCACTCGTGCATAAGTTTATTTTCACTCCTAAGTTTACATGGAAAACTGATGCAAGTCAAGGCTAATGGGTTAAAAATGCAGCAAACATGAATAATTAGTAATCATTTTACTTTGCTATTAGTTTTGGTAGCATTAAAAGAAAAAGAAAACTTTGGTTTTTGGATGTTGAATTTACAGAATGTGGACTTACCTTGAAGGTTAATAAAATAGATAAGAACTTCCTTTTGTCTCCTATAAGCATAGCATTGCTGATGCATGGTAATTCGCCTTTAATTACATCTTCGATGAGGACAGGTGGAATATTTTCTCCACCGGCTGTGATGATTAATTCCTGCAAAATAAAATTTCAATAATTACGAAATTTCATATTTCTGCATTAACTTAACACATAGTATACTTGAACATACACAAGTGCACTTCACGAAATGAGGTGTTTCGTTGGACTTCATCCTGATGCCAAAGTGTATTGCACATACAAAGTACAATTTGTAATTTCAGAGAGCTTTCATTCAACTTTTGATCTTGCATTTAATGGATACAATTTGTGTTGATGTGGATGAGTTTGCCTGCTTCTTTAGTTTCCAAGCTCGAAATAATAGAGCAGAGAAAATTGATTTTCTCTAACTTGTGGTAATGAATACCTTAGTTTATTGGCTTTCTTCCTCCAAAATCAGATTTTGACCTTGTTTTACATATATAAAGTTCTGACATCAAGAGTTTGGTTAAAACTCAGGGTTCAAGGTTCAAACAACTTTAATCACAATTTTCACAAACTTTTCAATGAGAAGTTATGAGTTTAGCAAAGTTCTATAAGTCTGCTTTATGCACAGATGGGCTAATAGGCACTGGGCGTACTACAGTTTAAAGTGTGATGCACCTAAAGTGGAAATTTGATTATGAATGAGTTCTAGGCCTCTTTGCTTTACAAATGTATATGACAAACGTGATTAATTACAAAGAATTTGGAAGGACTGGTTTAATACAGGCCTTTTAGCCTGAAGAGGTTTCGGAGGCGGCATGTGGGAGCCTAGGCTAGCTCCTGCTTGTAATTGGATTTGTTTTAAAACCTTCCTCCATGGTGCTGCTTCATTTTATCACCCAAAGATACAATTCTCTATTCACTTCTATAATAACAACAACCATCCGTGGCATAACAGATTAAGGTACCTACCAACTCCCATCCTCACTCCGACCAGAGGTGGATTATCCAACCAGTTATGGGGAGACTTGTAGTCAGCATGACCAACTGCCAGTCAGCACCGTAGGTTTTCTACGACTGGGTTATGCTACTAATGCATAGCTCCCCAATTTTCTCATGATGGTGATTGACCACCGTTCCCATACACAGGCTGAAATTTCAAGACTCAAACCTGTGCACATCCTGTAGCAGGAGCCCAAAGCTTACAAAGACTGCACAGGCACGGTGTGGGACCTGTTCACTTATATCATTAACATTTTATTACTGGGTTCTAGAACATACGTTATATTTCAATCAAGGGTGGATTATAGGGGTGAAAGAGTTGAGACATCTTACCCTACAGCATCTTAGTTCCTTCAAAATATTTCAACTATTTTCATATAAATAGGTATGATCTACAAGATCAAATTTTATTCATAATTTATTGTGATAATAAAAACCCATGTTCAGAGTAAAAATGAGTTTTGAGGAAATACTATACAAAGCTAAATATCTTAAATTTGTAAAAATTAGAGATATCATTGGTATTGGCCTCAAAGTACCCATTTGAATGTAATCGCTGATACCAGTTGGTGCTTTTTAAGGGTCTGCGTATCTCTCAGGGTGTGCAGAGGTTTCACACAACAATTGTTTGGAGTCCAATTATCCTTGGAATTATGCAAAATGCATAGTTTTAATTATTTTAAAATCCAACACTGTTGTATAGTGTGTTCGCAACTAAATTGTAATTCATGTTAGAGGAGATTAAAAACACTGTTGATAATTAGAAGACGTGAGTACTAAAAAGATTTCCACAAAACTTACTTGTAAATGTTCTATTAATTTCGGTGACCTCGGCCACCATTCACTTTGGAAACTATGCTTCACTGTTGGGTTGACTTCCTGTTCCTGTTTCCTTGCTTACCACTAGGGGTGCTGGTGTAACTAGTTCGTCTGCTGCTTGCGATAGGTTTGAGTTGTTGCAAGTGAACAATGTTGTCAACCTAACAAACATCAACGTTCCTCAATCCTTAAAAAATCTCCTCTTTTTTCGGTGACAAATTCAATATACTAACCAGTGAACCTCCCACCCTTGACCTCATATGTGCAGCAGAAAAAGCAGTGAATTTTGCACCCAACCCGCTACACTCTGACAGCACCAAATCCCACCCAACCCACATAAAAATCAGGTCAGTTCCAACACACTTCAAATCTTGGCTGGAAGAAAAGAACTGCTGGTGCATAAAATCTGATAAAACAAACCAGTACGTGATCATGTATCAAGGTGACTACTCTCGCCAGATGCATGAAAAACTAAATAGTGATTCTTACATAACCATCGAAAGTGACCCAACCAAAAAGTGCAAGCTTATCATTAAGCATGCAGTTGAAAGTTGTGTCACACTGAACCAGAAGGATGGCAAACTACTACTCAACACCCACCCATCCCCCGCCATAGCCTATGGCATTCCTAAAAAACACAAACGGGGAATTCCGATGCACCTCGATCGCAGGGCAGGGTTCAACCAACCAACGATCCACTTCAAACTGGCTAAAAAAAAATCTCTGAACACAACCACAAACTGACATACATTTTCTGCAACAGCACAGATGCCAAAGAACTAATAATCTCAAGTGCAAGCCAACCATGCCAAACTCTCTAGTATCGATATAGTAGACAACATGTATAACTCCATCCCGATCGACCTAGTCCTCACCTCGGTGAAAAGATGGCTTGCTGCCAATAAGGTCTCGCAAGTGGAAGTGTGATGTATCCAAGTTATTGCAAATCTGCCTCACGCACAACTATTTTCAGTTTGAAGACAAATACTTCATACAAACAGAAGGATTAGCCATGGGCAACCCCCTGTCCGCACCCATAGCCAACATTGTGATGCACCTAGCCGAAAAGGATATCCTTCACTCACCAGAATACTCTGGTACATACGATATGGCACCATTGTAGTTTACAAAAAGGAAGAAGAAATAGATCTACTTATGGAAAAAACTTAGCAACATTCATCCCAGGTTGAAATTCACAATAGAATGGGAAAAGCAAGGCATTATCAACTTCCTAGATCTAACCATCAAAAGGAGGAGCAAACTGAAGAGCTTTCTCGCACTGCTTAAGTGAAGAGGATTTGAAGGAAGAAGTTACTATGGTTACAGACATAGGACATCAAAATGGGTACACAGTACATCAACTCTACATGGTGTAGCAAAGCTGAAATGCAGGTGCGACAACCTAACCAACACCACCCAGCCAACAGCAATAAAACAAAATGGATTGCCTTCCCTTACCACCAGACTACATCCACCCGCCTAGCCAAGACCCTGAAACAGTATGACAAACTCTCACACAAACCAGTGAACAAAATAGCCAGTGCCCTAAGCAAACACAAGAGATCTTTCCTTTCACCACTTGACAACCCGGGAGTATATAATGCCCAGTGTGAGTGCAACTCATTACATTGGCAGATCCATCAATGAACGTATACAACAGCACTCATCCGATGCAGCAGCAAAAAAAAAAAAAACAAAAAAAAAACTACCGGACTAGCAAAGCACCTCAAGTTTAACAAACACAGGATCGAAAAAGTTTCAGTTAGGCATACAGCGCACACAATGATTGACACAAAAATTAGAGAGATGCACGAAATTCTGCACTTTCCACATGAGCTGAATATAGACAGTGGTCGGGCACATCATGTTTCGCTCCCGCTTTTGCAACAACTCAAACCTATCACACGAAGCAGACAAACTCGTTACACCAGCACTTCTAGCGGTAAGCGAGGAAACTACAGAAACCGGAAGTCAACCCAACAGTGAAACAGAGTTTCCCAAGTGGATGGTAGCAGAGGCCACCGAAATTAATAGAACATTTACAAGTAAGTTTCGCGGAAATCTTTTTAGTACTCACTTACATCTTCTAAATTGTAATGTTTTAATTAACTCACGTGTAATTCTCAGAATATTTTTAATCTGAGCTGGTAGATTTATTTGGGTAATGCAATATTATACATTAATGTTTAAACATTAGAATTTGTGGAAATTGGCAAGTGGTGTCAGTTCAAAGTCACATCAGCCCAGCTCTAATATAAACAACAAACATGTAGCAGAAATGTGAAATTACAAATTTGCAATTATTGTTGAAAATTTACCTGCCAAAAGTCCAGAAACTGAATAAACATAGCATAAAATAAGAAAAATCAGTTTTCGCAGTTCTCAACAGCACTGTCAAGGTTAAATTGGGGGGGGGGGGGGGAAGATAAGTGTGAAAGTCTGAAAGCTCATTCCCTACCTTCTACCTGATCTTTCACATGTTTTAGTCCTGCTCTTTACATTTACTTGTATTTTGCATTCAGACTTTTTTTCTCTTTCCTGCAATTTTATGGCTGAATACAATGAGGATGAATGTTAACTAAATGTCACTGATGAAGGGACACTATAAAGGAACACTTATGCCAAGGTCAGGACTTTAACCTGGAGCCTTTGGTGACAAGATCATGAGTGAACTACTCAATGCAGTTAAGATGAGAAAGACAAACTTATGAAATGCCTGACATTTCTTAAAAACAATGAACAATAATTGTGTGCTGTGTTTCTTATTGTGTTGACAGAATAGATCAGTTTGTAATGAATTAGGAAGTGTACCTTTATTCTTCCAGTTATATACAAAAATCCATTATTGTCCACTGTTCCTATGTCACCCGAATGTAGCCAGCCTTCATCGTCAAGAGCTTCAATAGTTTTCTCCTTCTGAAGTAGGTAACCCATGAATACGTGTCGTCCTCCCATACAGATCTAAAAGAGAAAATTATAAAACAAAGTGAGCATTTTGACCAAATTATAAATCAAATCAGTTTTGGTCAGTCCAAAGGCAAGTACTTTTATTTTTCCATGTTTGATTTTACAAATTCATTTAATTATCAGAGAAAAATAAACACTAATGTATGATCCTAGAATTCAGATACGTCAATAGATATACAAGAACTTATTTTCATGTACAGCTAAACCCCTCTGCTTCCTTCCAAAATGTAATAAAATTAATTTATATTCACAACTTATGTGCATTCTTACAGTTGCAATACATGGAAATTCTGAACAGTACTAATTTGAAATAAAAGTACAATATACACCAATCAGGGGCTATCTGCAAAGCCTGAGGCACAGAGACAAATAAAGAAGAAAATTAGATTAGATAATTTGCATAAAATTTTATATTTCAATAAGATGATGCCAACCCTGATTTCTTGATAGTTGGCAACCTTGCACACCTCCTTTGATGAATTTATGATATGAGGTAATGAAGAGAAGGAAGTGCATGTGTTGAGTGCCAGTCTTCACACTTATTCTGATCAGTGCTGTGAACCCATTGTTTCCAGCATTGAATTCTCCCAGGAATGGGAAATTTTGGCACTAAAAAGAAATTCCTCCTGGGACAAGAACGGGACTGTTATAATGAAGACTTGCAGATGCGTAGAAAAAGAGCTTGTCCTCTTCAATCAGGTAAGGTGTATCACCACATTGATGAGAAATTTTTGGTTGTGTAGTTGGGGAGTAGCCACTGCCACCGGCAGTGGCTTGACTGCAGCTAAAAATTAAAAACGACAAAGGCAGGACACATCTAAATGGAGCTTAAATTGCATTGGCAGGCATTTAGAGCATGTGGAATTCTTTTAAAGTGAGGTTGTGTGTAGTGTAGTGAGTGAATGAAATGAATGAAGTATATTTTTGTGATTTATATTACGTGCTGTGTTGTGAGTAGTGACCTAGAATGGGTGACATAAGTAATGAACTATTCAGAAGGACACTATTTACTCTTCTTCCATGATGATATGCTTAAAGTTGTGAAGAATTGGGATTAACATCTCCATCTACAACTGCGATGGTTGAAAGAAGTTTCTCTCCTCTAAAGAGGATTAAGTCTAGAGCGACAAGGGCAAGTCTGGTCGAGTAATTTGGCTGTAATTTCTATAGAAAAAAGAATTATTCTGAAAATGAAAGAGCGGTCAATAGAAACAGGTTGTGAATGTTACCATGAAATTTACCAAATAGCAGAGAAGAATGGAGTTCCTGTTCAAATGAAGTATTGAAGGTAAGACATTTGTGTTGTATTTTATACTCGCAAGTAGGCCTACATAAATATTTAACAATACAGTAGGGATAGAATAGATGAATTGGTACTCTATTGGTATTGGCTAATAGAGGCATATCGATGCATCTGTAAAATTACTGATAATTTTACAGATCCAATATATCTATAAATAACTTGCAATTTACTTCAATATTGTGCCATTTTGTTATAATTTTTGTATATAAACAAATATCCATGCTGTATTTATTTATTTTTTATGTCTCTGTATGCAGCTTCCTTTGCAAAAGCTTGATTCATCTGGTAACATACATTTATTAAGGGGATCAGTGAACATTTGGAATTATATATTGGAATGGTAGAACATTGGTGAATGGTTATAGGTAAATTTTATATCGGTCCATCCCTATAATACAGGCAGCTTTTTTTTTTTATTATTATTATTATTATTATTATTATTATTACAAATATGTACGAAATTTGCAATCCTTTCCTTACTACTGTTATTTTAGAGTTACAATTTTGTAATTTTTTGTGAGGTATGCATTTGTAATCACAATGTCCCATTACTTCAAAGTTTTAAAATATTAATGAAATTAGCACATTAACTTTACCTCTCCTTGATGCTTTGCGTCTTCCTCATATATCTTTGTATAGGCACCTGGTAATGTTTTTCCAACACTGCCAATTCTAAACGAGTGAGGGTTCCCAAGAGTATGAGCTCCTGCTGCTTCAGACATTCCAAATGCCTGTCAAAAAAAAAAAATAATAATTAAAATATACCTAAAATGTGATGCCGCCTTCAGGGTCGTGAACACTTACTACTTTAATAGCATGAAATTTTAGGAAAATAAAGTTTCCTCCCTGTTCTTGTAACATTCATTTTGAAGGTCCACTGCCTTCATTATCATAGGTTCTGGCATATTCAATTCATGCATTCTTACGCTTTGACAGAACTCCCACCAACCAATTTAACCCCATAAGGATATGCGTATGGGTAAAATTTACCCAGATGATTTAAATAAATATTGTGATCATTTTTAATGAGTGCCTCAGGCCACTTTCTCCTTGAATCCACTGCGAGACTGACTGTTACACACACATGCTGCTATAGAAACACTGCTTGGGTAAATTGTACCCACTGTGTGCTCGTGTGTTTCAGTTTGGCATTTCAACGTGATTTTTCCCCTAATTTTCATCAATTGTGTAACAATAAAAATGTTCAAAAATAATAAAATTAGTTTAATCAATAGAGGTATTATTTAAATGCTTTAAATCAACCATAATTTGGATTTATGAAGCAATTTTGATTGTGGGTAAAATTTACCCAATGCACATCCTTGCATCTTAGTGGAGAATGAAAATCCTGATAGGTTAACCAATGCAGGAATGTGTCCCAGAGCCATAACCAATGACAATGAAGGCAGTGGATCTTCAAAATTTACCGGTCGCAAGAATAAGAACTATGTGGAAAAACACTCAGCTTTTCCACGCAGTATATTCACTACACCATCACAAATTATGAAATTTGTTGACTACCAACACACAAGGACATTATCTAAAGATTGCATTGTCAAATGAAGATAACCAATATGAATTGACTCAATTATGGATCCACAGATTTTTTAAAATTACTGCCATCCATTTCACTATTTTTCTCTTGGCTTTTGTCGAACATTCAGGCCAGGTTTTAGACATTTGGAAGCATAAGGCTATGCTAGTAGTAATGAAATCATGCAAAATTACCTGTAAAATAAACTCAAAAACGAAATTGAGTTTCTTTTCCAACAGCAGTTACTGAAGTCTGAATTATCCTGTGCATTATACAAAATCATGGGAAATCTATTAATTCTGCTGCAAAAATGTATTCTTTCCACAGGAATAAACTAAATCTGATATAACTACATAAATGTGATAATAGAAAGGAAATTTTTATTTTGTGTACTAAGCATAGTTTTTACATGCAATTTAGGCTTGTATTCGCCATTTTAACACCCAAATGCCATTTTATATATGGCTTTTGATCCTGAAATGCATCCAGTTTTTGCACTGAAATTCTGATCTTTAATTCACCATAAATATCTGACCCTATGGAAACCAGAAATTTTGAATTTACACTTTTTTAAATGCCAGTAACACCTTAAGAATGATTAACATCAACAGATGCGATACAATAAGTACTCTCAGTTATGGCATGATAATTATTTCAATCAAGTTACTCACCTCTGTAAGAGGAATGTCCAGGCTGTGAAAGAACTTCACTACATCAGGCGATATAGGTGCAGCAGCTGACATGAACGTTTCGCATCTGTCCAGACCAAGAGCAAGTTTTACTTTCTTAAAAACCAGCTTGTTTGCTATGCAATATCCCAAAGTCATGCTGTCTCGCCTGTGTAAAAGAAAGAGTGTGTGCATTAGGGAAGAAATGGACACTTCTCAGGAGAGAACATGAATTTATCAGCATTACTCTTATAATTTCTTATTCTCTTATCAGCAAAGCTAGTTATTAAACCACCTATTAATTTCATTGGCCATTGCCAAATACTTACTGCAAGTCCACAAGATGACGAGACTTAAATATAGAACTTCTCAAAAACCAGTTTCACAGATAAGCGAGATCTTCATTTCAGTATAATAATCAGGATTGCTTATTATCACCATCTTTCACATCTTTTTCTTTACAAATTGAAGTTTTCCTTGGCATATTCTGCCTAAGCATTTTGTGAAAATAACCTGGAATAACTAATGAATATCATGCAGATTTTTGCATAAATGCAAGTTTTTTGCAATATGCTTGTAACAGACTAATCTACAGAAAAGTATCATACACAGTTGGGGTTGTTTTTCCTTGAATGAAAATTTTGTGAAGCAATGCACATTTAAAACCACTCAATTGAAAAACTACTCAGAGGCTTTATAGGCAGAATTACCTTCCGCTAAAGGTTAATTTTTTTAAGTTCGAACCGAAGTTTTAAGTTCACTTCATGGAGAGATAAGACTAATTGGGACTCGACTTACAGTTTAAAGTAGAATCTGAACCATTCATTATATGACCTTCAACTCTGGACTAGGTGATGTTACTACTGCATTATCAGGGTGGCCCCAACTATGCAATTTCATACCAGCAATTACTCCAGTAATTCATGTTCCTTTTTGACTGAAAAGCCATATTAAGGGAAGAATCAAGTGGCAATATATGATGCACAGGTGGTTTTTTTTTTTTTCAGGATAGGGTGTAAATTGGAATTCCCTAACAGTAATTTTTGGTTGACTGTACAAACTGATATCTTTGATTTATCATACAAAGAAAGCATCACTAACCCTTCCATTCTGTTCATGCTATGCTCCAAGCCCTTGCCTTTCGCCCACACAGCAATTTTGCGCTTCCATCCAGAATTCTGCCGTGCAGTTTCGATCATTTTCTCACTGATTTTCTCCCAAACACGAGGAACACCTAGGAACCTAGTTGGACGAGCTTCCTTCAATGTGTTTACAAGTGTACCCTGGAATGAACAGAAGGAAAATTATTCAACGTTATAATGGGTGCAACAGCACTGAGGTTATTTGCACCTTTTAATGGAGGAAAAGAGTCCCCTTTAGCAAAAATAGAAATAATTGGACTGTAGATAAAAATAAATATTGCGGAGATCAGCATATCAAGAAAACACTAAAACATATCAAGGAAGTGAATTCATTATTTCATTGATAAAAACAGACATATTTGTTAGAACATGGTGAAACACGTCCAAGAACTTATGACACTATGCCATAGATAAAATTTTATATAGTCATCTAGAACAAAAGCATTTTGTACAAAGTACAACAAATCTAGTACTACAAATGCTACACCATTTATAAAAGTAAGAAATATTGCACTCAGGACACAGATGGACAAAACAAAAGAAGACATTTTAAGTGAGACAGAAGATTGTACTGGTTGTGGTTCCAGACAGCATGACCTCAAGCTTGCAGTTTCCAGGCAGTGACACTTTCAGGGATTGGTGGACCATTGTGTAACGACCCTGCGTGGTCGCCACATTTAACGACCCTGCGTGGTCGCCATATTATATTTTGTTAAGAAGAATGCATGCTATATGTCCCTCCGAGGCGTACGCTTTTAGTTTAAATGTGTTAACGGATCCACCTCTATGTATTATTTGACCCTGCGTGGTCGCTGTATTCAGTAAACGCTAACGGATCCACCTCTACGTTTATTAGCTTCGCTTATTATTAGACCCTGCGTGGTTGCTGTATTCAGAAAATGTTATCAATTATTGTCATATACACTGTTCAACACGTTGTTTAGAATTACAGAGTCCTGCGAGGCTCATTATTAATTGTATTGTCTGAATGCGCACAGTTTTAATTTATATTAACACGTGCATCTAGTGATTTTCCCACTAGTGTTTTCTTAATGTCACTTCTCGGATGTTTCTCAGTACCAAGGTTGCAATATGTAAAAAAATGAGTTAGCAACGCGTACTTGTAGTTAAAATTTTCACCACCCATGCGCCACCGCGACTATAAAACCCAGCGCAGGGAGACCGGAGCTCAGTTGGCTCCCTGATGTCAACAGGCAAACATCCAGGGTTAACTGGCCTCCCAGCCTGAGAACTAGAAGCCATCCCAGAAGGAAGGACGGAGAAAGAAGAAAGAAGAAGAAGAGCCTAGCAGCAACCTACCTACCTGGTCCGCTCGCTTAGGCTGATAGGTGCCCAGGTTCTACCTGCCTGGCTTGTCTGGGAGCACCCGGACCTTCCTTTCTAACCTGCCGTCCCTTCATAGGAGACACCGGTTGGCTTGCCAATTCCCAGCTAACGCCGGGGGTGTCGCGGCATCCTTTAATCCTTTTACCCTGCGCCCGTTATTCGGGAGTACCGATTGGTTTCGGCCAATTCCCGGCTGTGGTTGGGGTACTACGCACAACCTACTCTCTTTTACAGGGCAACCCGTGACGTCAGCGGCGACCAAGGCCCTAAATAAAATTAGGTCCCCATACTCCCCCTGGTGCCTCACAGCGAGGAATAAATTGGATGTTCCCTGCCCCCCTTATCTCTTCGAGACCAAAGGTGGTACAAGAACGTGCGTGGTACAGGTAAAAGCACGTGTGTGGTACAAGTAAATGCACGCGCGTGGTAAGGGTTTCAGGTAAAGACACGTGTGTAAGTGTGCAAACGGACACCCTTGTGTTGAGACTAAAATAAACATATATATATATATATAGTAAGCTGGTATAGTCTTTCCTTACACCCAGCAAGCCCCGAGATATTTCTGAGTCCATGTTCTACGGCTGACAAAAAGTTAGCGCATATGGGTAGACTTTTGCCGTCCTCCTAAGTGAAGTGTTTAGAGTGTGGTAATTGTGTGTAGGTGGGACGTTGCAATTGGAGGAATGTCAAAGTTTTATGTGGGCCAGATCTTCAGATAAAAAAGTAACTTAATGTCCATATTGCCATTACAAGATACAAACATGAAGGTTCCCATTATATTCATTGTGACCAATGTTTGGAAAGTTACTCATTTTAAAAAGTAACTATGTTACAGTTACTAGTACTTGAAAGATAACAGTTACTTTTACAGTTACTTTCTGGTGGAAATTTTCTTGCAAACAAATTACACTTAATCAATGATCATTAACTAATAAAAGAAATGTATGAAGACTTACACATGCTTTATTTATGTCAAGGTTAATGTCAAATTTTTCAAGGATAAACTTGAGATAGTTACTGAATGTTTAACAAACAATAGTTCTGTTAGTGCTATTAGATTTGATTCCCTATTGGGATAACTAGACGCAGAAAGACAGATGGAAGCAGGATTATCCCCAGAATCTGTGGATCAAGGCTCTGCAAAAGGAGCGGGGGGAAATCGAGTGGGCAGAGCTAAGTAGTACACACTGCTGCAAGAGCTGGTAACTGCAGTTGCTTCCCACTCCCTCCATGCAATCCCATTCCCTCTCACGTGTCCATTGGTGAAGCCATCGGGTTACTACTTGTGCAGACACTTGTTTTCGTTTGCTTTCTCCACAGATAACCAGGGTAGATTATAGTTGACCACATGCAAATTATTTTCTAAAAATGGCCTTTAAAAGAACCATTGAATTTATTTTCTAAATAAATATGACAAATTTACAGATAACCACAAAAAGGTTTCGCAAAGTTTGTTTTAGGTCTACATGCAAAGCTAATTTAGGCCTTGCTGTATAACTTAAGATAGCAACAAAATTACTAAAATATAAATAAAACAAAAAAAATGCCTAAGCCCCGCGACAGGTTAACTTTGCAGCAACTTTTCACATATATAGACCCAAACGTACGAGCAGTATACAGTTCCGCTGCAATACTGCCGATTTTCTCACTGTCTGTGATTTGAATAGCTCGGCGGTTGAGGCAAGACTGGTACGGGAGAGACTGAGCGCCGTTTTCGCGTGTATTAGTACATAAAACCTGCTGCAAACTTAACGTGTCGCGGGGCTTAGTTAGTGTTATGAAACATTTAAATTGATAAAACTGATGAAAAACAATATATATACAAGTTTGATATTGCATACCTTAAGAGCATCTTTATCTGCGAAGTAAACTGTTCCTGCCATAGTTATTGCAGCATATATATCCACAATCTGCAAATAGAGAAAATGAAGTCCTATTTTTTAAATGTTGATGGAAACCCTTTTTTTCCCAGTATTGGGAAAAATACTCCTTGCTAGAAATTTTCTTCCAAACAAATTATACACAATGAATTATAAATAATTTAAATAAAAAAAAGATTGATTTGGTTTATTTTAAATCACTTTTCAGCCACTTTTGGGTAATTGCGAAGATGAGGGTGGGTGATATGATGAAATTGATAGGGGGACGCAAAGAATACCAATGACCAGGCCGGGAGTCTAACCTGGGACCCCTGCTATCTTTCAATCTTTCTGGTGATGATATAAATCTCTCCATATTTATATTGTTACAACAAATAAATTATAGAACAAGGAGGAAGCTTGGCTTTAATGAATATTCATTTTATTATACTCTGCAAGCAACTTCCAAATGAATGTGTATTCCACCCAAAACACTCAATTAAAAATTACAAATTGCAATATTGCATGGATGTTTAAATATACTATGCAACAAAGCCTAGCTTCTTTGCCACGGGTGATTCCATGAAAATCCTTTTACTTTAGCATCCAGAGAACACAGTTGGAAAGTGTTGCCAAATTTAGTTCTTCCCCATGTTAAAAATTTTCAAGTTAACAATAATAGTGGTGTGTATGTTACAAGTAACTAGTTACATCCAAGCACTGCTTTTCATTCCTTCAAATAAAAGAGCTTGAAATTCCAAGCTTTGAACTCAAAACATTAAAAATCATTTTGAATATTACTCCTGTGGCATCCTGAGAAAGGTTCCCAAAGTTTTAATTCATTCAAGAAAAAACTTAGAGATTTTTCTGAAAGGAGTGATAATATACATTCCTTCACAATTTCCCCTGATGAAGTCAAATTTACAGTGGCATATGCAAGAGGGATGTTAGGTGGTTTATATCCTTTCCTAGTAAATAAATAAAAACAGCCAATATGCAAAAAGATCTGCAAGATATAGCACTGAAAAATCTAACCTCATCTCCTTTCAAAATGCCTGGACAGCCACTGCCAATGTATGCTAGTAGAAAAAACTGAAAACCTTCTCTGGACACCACAAAGGGTGTTACAATCTGGCACTGTTGTATGTATCTCAAATTATCTAATTTCCGATATAAATTAGATAAATTTATTCTCTTGTGATTCATAATGAACAACTGGGCAAGTCAGATATAATGAAAATAGAGATGTGTTAATTAAAATTGAGATGTGTTAATGCAATAATTTCTCAAATACGCATACACTCCTTCATAGTTGCAAGCGACTTCAGTCTATTTTCTTCACTATTGGTAACTTATAGAAAGAGACTACAGTCGATTTCAAATGATCTTGTTGCTGTTGATGTTGAGGGAAGTTGCCTTGTAAGAAAAGCATTACCAGAACATGTTGGCATCTCGTGTTTGGCATTTCAACTGTTTATCACAGAAAGAGCTCAATATCATTCTGAATAATTAAAAAAAAAAAATCTATCACCGTGTGTACGAAAGCAAAATGGCTGCACTTAAAAGTTTTGACACTCGCTGATCTCAAGGACAAGAGTTACTAGATGATATTGGCATTCCCAGGATTTTCAAAGTGGGGGGTTCCGTATACTTTTCTTTAGTGGCCAGCCCTTATTTTGCCATCTTTTCATGCCTCTGGATTTTTTTTTGTTGTTGTTGTTTTGGTTTTAAATACTGGAACAAAAGTAAGGGTTATGACCTATACCATACCCCCCTATTGGGTATGCCACTGCATCCACTTCAATCAGAATAAAAATAAAACACCAAGGGGGAGAGGGGGGCTCCCGACTGTGGTCCTTTGTTCAAAGAATAATGATAGTATTCATATCAGTACTTTAGAATACTATTTACAAATTTATGCAATTCTTAAAATATCCCCAAAAAAATTATGCAGGTCACTTGTATCACTTTGCAAAATCCCGAAGCGAAAGAGTTAAATAAATTCTATAAAAGCTTTAACTGAAAACAAAATCCTGAACAAAACATATCAGATGTATGCTGTTTGAACTCCATCTTGTGGGAAAAGTTTAAAGATCATAATACTTTCTATGATTTCTAAGTAATTTTTCCACATGGAATTAAATTAGGTGAATGGCAAATTTAGTACAAAATAGTAAAAAATTACAGTGATGTGCAGCAAATGTCGACACTTGGGGTAGTAATTAGTGGCAGGCATGCCCAAAGGAGGTTTGTATTCCCATTCATAAATAATAAAACTACATCCCATGTTATACATACATATTTTACAACTAAAAAGTTGTGGTGTAAATACAGAGAACCTAAAAGTACTGCATAAAAGTACTCTACCCCCCCCCCAAGTTCTTTAGAGGATTTACAAAGGAATCTAAGGGAAATCAATCCCCTATCTGTTCCTATAGATAGGAGATCGACTGGGCTACCCAAAAGCATGGGCTTTCAACCATTGCAGTGGGGGGTAGAGGAGGAGGTAGAGGCAGAAATCTTCCCTTTCCCTTTGGATAGCTGTTTCTACCTGGAACTGGTGAGGTGTAGAAAAAGCCAGCTAGAGTTAGCTCCTTCCAGTCTTGCCCACTGATGGCATCGAGGGACGAAAAGCACGTGAACAGAAAAGTATTGCGTATGAACTGTGGCTTCAACAAGACAATAAATATTGTGATTTGAAAATAATTAAGATGCGAGATTGATTGATCTATCTCTGATAGACTAGCTACTTCTCAGTGTATGTCACTAAAACATTACAATGTTTCAAGAAGTGTTATAATTATATTAACATAAAAATGTTATTACCTGAGCTGCAACGTGACTAAGTGGAAGGTAACTGACTAACGATTCTTTAGTATCTTTCCCTTCCAGGTAAGAAGCAACACTAGCAGCATCCCATGTCACATTATCATGACTCAACATAACACCTTTCGGATTTCCAGTGGTTCCGGACTGAAAGGGAAAAATATTAACTTGAAAAATTGCAAAACATTTGTTGGCTAATTAATCCCCTTAGACACTATTTTAATTGTGTAATGATGTGCAAAAGGAATATGCAACATGCAGAACTGTAAGAAATAAAAAATACAACGAAGGAAGAGATTTTTCCCTTAATTTTTATTTAAATGTGTAATCTTTTTTTTTTGCAGGTATAAACTCAGTTAATATAACTGATCAATAGAGGCACATATTTTTGTTAAATAGAAAAGCAAAATTTCGGTATAAAAACTGAGTCAATTTCGGGTTCAAAAGCGGTAAATAAAATAAAATATCGGTGTTATAGCGGTGAATAATCACATAAAAAATGCTATATAAAATGACATTTTGGTTTTAAAATTGTGAATATAATCCTAAATTTGATTTAAAAACTACACTTATTCCACAGAATTAACATTTCACTTCTAATAGCCCATTTATGTAGTAATCCCGAGTATTAAGTTTATTTCTGTGTAAAGGAGTCAATTTTTGTTTCTCCAATATTAACAGCAGAATTAATATTAACAGCAGAATTAATCAATTTTCCGGGAATTGCATAACTCTCAGGATAATTCAGACCTTAGAAGGTGTCGCGTCGGTGAATAAACCCTAAATTTCGTGTTTAAGAGTTAATTTCGCTTTTTCCAGTTCATTTCGCATTATTTCGTGACAAAACATGGTCACAAAATGCATCTCACACCTTTAGAAAACATTAAAAATTAACACTACAATGTGTTTTTTCAAATTTAGTTTTTTCGTCAAAAACGAAATATGCATGCCCCTACTGATCAATATTCAAGTTGGGTTAAACTAACAATTTCCATTTTGAAACAAAGATATAACAGTTACTTAAAAACTTCAATATTTGAAGTTCTGTTGAGAGAATTTACGTATGAACAAGTACAAGATACATGAACTAATTACCGTATATACAAGGGTACAGCACTGGTTTATTGCTATGCTCTTCAACCTATCTTGCAAGACAGCATCTGATTCTGCACTTCCTATTTCCATAATTTGTTTCCACTGAAAGTAAAAAAATATATATATATACATTTTTTTTACTTACTTCATGTACATTTTTATGTAAAAAATAGTAACTGGCTTTCAAAAATTGCACAAAAGATTTAAATCAAATACGTTCAATCTGAAGTTCAAAAATATATGTGTTATCAATAGATGGACACACGTAATAAACATTTTACTTAACGCAATAGTTTGTATCTTTCAGAAAATTTAACTGATATTCCATAGGATTTAAGCTTATTTTCTATTCTTCCATTTAAGTTTATTTATTTCCATTTTTGTCTGAGCAACTTTTAATTCGAAGATTTAAAAATGATTAATTACAAAATATTTCATTGCATATCCTTCCCACAGAATGCAGTTACGCAATAATCACCTTTACAATTCAGCCTTTTTTATAACAATTACCTGTGTACGGTAGTGATTACGGTACACCTTTGACACCCAGACAATTTTAGAGCCTTTCAGGTATGACACTATCAAAATCCCTTTATATTTGAATAAATGATCAAGTGACAATGACACTAAAGGTCTAATTTAAAAATGCTTTAACTTACACTATAAACTCCTTCTACAGATGGTTCACCATTATACTGAATAATTGCACGTAGCAATGGAAGCTGGTCCTTGATTTGTAAAATCTTCTGGAGTTGCTTATCATCTTCAACAACAACTATGTTTGCCCTGCTGTCTTGCAAGCAGTAGAAGCAGGCTTCAGGAGAATTAGTAGTGTAGATTCCTGCAGCAAATCCCCTGAAGAAAAGATAAATGTTTTATGGTAGCCATTGTGATAGGAATAATGCAACAGTAATTCAGGTGGACATGCTCTTTGTTTAAGGGTAACCAACACTAGTTACTTGAAAATTAGTAGCCATGTTTCTAATCTAAGATACACCTACTACTACTACTACTACAAAAAAACCCACCTCTTCCAGCGCTTAAAAACATACGACAGAATGCTACATTAGAATTTTCCATAGTATCAAAGTGGAAAATAATGGCCCGTATTTTCTATATTCCGATAGATTCAGGTATTGTTGTTGTTCTTGATTAAGACTAAATTGGACATGATGCTTGAAATCTTCGGTGAACAATAAACACAATGACTTTATAGTTACGTCAAAGAGCAAAGAATAATAGTAACTGTATAATAAGTAACGCTGTGTCTAGGCGTTCGAAATTGGGGCTCCAAATTTCATTCTAAGATTTATTTTCAGGTTAATATAGCAAAAAAAAAACTGTTCAGCTTTTGGAAAATTCTAGTCTGTCTTCATCTGGGCCTATTTAAGGAATGGGCCTAATGCTGCAGCAACAATAGCACCCACCTTAATCCCGCCCTGAAGGGAACACAAAATTTATCATCAGGTTTGAACATGCATGGATCCAAAATTGGGTTGAAAGTGCCATAGACAAATATTAAAATGTCAAATACAATAATTGTAATGTTAAGTAGTAACAAACATGAGTAAAAGTGACCTGATTGATATCTTGCAACTCTTGTCTTGTATTCTCTCGCACACACACACACGAAAGAGCGAGAGAGAGAGAGAGAGAGAGAGAGAGAGAGAGAGAGAGAGAGAGAGAGAGAGCGAGAGAATGGCAGATAATTTGATACATTCTATACCCTATATACAGCGTTATTTATATGTCAGTGTCACATTTGGGGAACATCGTGTACATGATGTATGAGACGTGCAAGTCCGAATCATGTACGTATGGAATCAGAAACTCTCTAAGTTTGTGTCACGTGAACAGCGCATGTTGTGGTGACGCAGTTGGCCACTAGGTGGCAGCAGTGTAGAATATGGCGTTCTCAGGTAACGAGAGAGCATTTTGCATGATACAGTTTGCGAAAACAGAGGTTACTGTGACTGTTCAGTGGTGATTTCACTCGTTTTCAGAAGGATCCACCAGATCGCAGGACCATCAAGAAGTGGTATGAAACTTTTGAGCGCACAGGATGTCTGTGTCTTCCTAAATTACCTGGAAGGCCGGGACCGTCAGGCGCCACTGTTGAAAGTGTTCGTAAGTTGTTTGCACGCAGCCCTCGGAAATTGACAAATCGTGCAAGTGTGCAGCTGGGAATGTCTCAGTCGACTGTGGGGCGTTTTGTTCGCAAGCAACTGATGATGAAACCATACAAACTGCAACTTGTACAGGCGCTCAAAGAAGGTGACAAGGAGGTTCGCACAAAATTTGCCATCGACATGCAGGCAGCAATGGCAGACGATTATAATTTTGGTGACAGACTCGTTTTCAGCGATGAAACTACGTTTCACTTGTCGGGGAAGGTTAACCGTCACAACGTGCGGATTTGGGGAACCGAACACCCACATGTGACAGTAGAGCATGTGCGCAACTCCCCATAGATAAACGTGTTCTGCGCCATGGCAAAGGACAAGGTTTACGGGCCCTTTTTCTTTGCAGAATCCACAGTGACTGGCATCACTTATCTGGATATGTTAGAACAATGGCTTATTCCCCAAGTGACAGCAGACAGAGGTAACTTCATTTTCCAACAGGATGGGGCCCCACCCCACTTCTATCGACTCGTGCGTGCGTACCTGAACAAGAACTTACCGCAAAGATGGATTGGATGCATTACTGACGATGACATCACATTGTTTCGGTGGCTGCCAAGATCCCCAGGCTTCACACCTTGTGATTTCTTTCTCTGGGGATATGTGAAGGACAGGGTGTTCATTCCACCGCTTCCAGCTGATTTGAACAACCTCCGAGTTTGCATTACAGCAGCGATAGCAACGATAGACCGTGACATGCTGGTGTGGGTGTGGGCAGAATTGGACTATCGCCTGGATGTCTCCCATGTAACCAAAGGTTCACACATTGAGCACTTGTAAGGTATGACAAACATACTTTTTTAGATTGTCTTTCTTTTTTTATATCATTCATGCTGATGTGTCATGTATTTATTTCACAATAAAACTCCGAAATGTGACATTGACTTATGAATAACCCTGTATATTCTATATATTAATGGTATTCAAACTGTGCAGCATGCCTCACTGGGTAGGCACCTAAGGTTCAAAGGGTAGGCACCTAAGGTTCAAAGGGTAGGCACGAGAACTTCCGAAAAAAATATTTATTTTCTCCTGAAAGTTTAAATTTATTATCTGCACGATTTATTTAGAAATAAGCATGTTCTTTTGTACGACCTATACAAAATCTGAACACACAGGTAGAGAACAGTTCTGGCAACAGTATATGACTCACAATCAGAATGGTTGTTAGAATCCTGAGCAAGCCTTCAAAAGGAAGTTGCTGCTTTCGAAGATAAAATACTGAAGATGAAAACATTGGTGATTGCTTTCCTGCATTGGGCATGTAGAAACAGGACTACAAATGGAGCACTTGTCACGACTTCATCCATCAGATTCGATACACTGTGACGTTAAGCAAGCTCATACATTTCACTGACTTGACTAAACATTGCAATATGCCTGTTATCCTGGTATTCTTACTGTCTGTATTTATCCTGCAGCTTATAAACATATGTAAAAAATTGTACATCACATTACCTGTATTGATCACACATTCAGTTTTCCTTATTTGTATGTGCGCCATCAGTAAATCAACACATGAAATTATCCTGTGTTGATCATTCATGGCCACATATATTTACCTATTAATATTATTATTGAGGGGAGGTGACTGCAGATTTTGGCACCTGAGGGGAGCCACTATCTTTTTTGAAATTTTCAAATGTAGGATCACTTGATATCTCAGTACCTGTTCTAGGTCAGGCACGGACTGACTCAGGATTATTTTTAACACTCATTTCATAGGGCGTTCTGTCACTTGCTGTTGAGACTAACATTGCTAACAAATGGTCACTAAAAAGTAAGTGAAAATTGTGGGTCAGCAAGGCAGTTTGTCTCGTGTTATTCATTTTATTTTCTATATCCCGGTGAAATGTGCATGTTCTGTATTCAGAATTTGTCAAGCAAGACAGACAAGACATGTGGTTATCTTGTCATCTGCAGACACTTGGAAGCACCTGCAAAATGATCTTCTCAAGGAGTATGAAAGGTGAAAATATGAAGAAAAATAGTTGTGTACAAGTAGAAATATCTAAGGCTATAATAATAAATTAAAATTGTTTATTATTGATTTTGGTTTATAATAAACAATTAGTTACTTTATTATTATACCTACAAAAATTTAAGACAATGCACATGAAGTTAATAGTTGCTGAAATTTAATAATTATGACACTCAGGCTGAAACAAAATAAATTGTCATTTTGAAGTCATAAGTCAATTTCAATACTTCAACTACTAAACATAGTATGATCTAGGCTCATGAAATTAAGACTTACCCTGCAAAAATCGCTGCCAAGTCCGAGATGAACCACTCCGGAGAATTAAAGCCTAGAATGCAGACCGAATGGAACCTTTGCAGACCAACTTTTATAAATGCTTTTGCACAGGTGCACACATCACCATAATATTCCTTGTAAGTACGAGACTTCCAACTTTTGTCCTCTTTGTAACAGTAGGCTTTATGGTTAGGATACTTCTCTGCAACACGCGACATCAGTCCTGGAACTGAAATAGGAGGAATTGCAGACATTCCTCTTTCGCCAATCTTCAATTTCACAGCTCCATCTGGTTCTGTTGTGTACAGGTTGGAGGTCAATATAACTTGGTCTGGCCCTGAAATGGAGAATTAAAAATTACCACACTGGAATTTCATGGAGAAGATTGTATTAACTCAACTTGTGGACTCATAGTTGAAAGCTGTTCAGATAATGCATGCATCTTTAACCAATCAATTTTCCTAAAATTTTACTAATAATTATATTTATTCATAGCCCTACCCACATGAATATCCATCACATTACTTGTACGAATAAATAATTCAAAACACACTAGCCAATCCAGTACTGGGAGGTGTGCACCCTTAATACCAATGACATAATACCTGAAAACACAGGCGTAACTAGTGGCAGTTCGGACCAACCCCAGCCTTATCACCACCTTGATTTACTTCCTTGCGTGTTTTTCTAAAATGAAAGTTATTTGTTTTGTGAAAAAAATAATGGTATCTCTTAGGTAAAATATTTGTATTCTGGAGCAATAGTTTTTAAAATTTAAAACCATTTTCCTATGAAAAGCTACTGCATACACAGTATTAGTTATAGATCAAATTAGTATATCAAATTCACCAAACATACAAGTCAAACAATTACACTATTACAAGAATACCTGAAAATTCGCCAAGTTCTTGCTCACGCATCACCCAATCAAAAAGCTGCTCAGCAGGTCCAAACTGTTAGAAGGCTGTTGCATCATGGAGTTTAGTTGTGTGTGTCGCCAGTGTCAGCGATTGGCTACAAAAGGAAATATACTGTCTTTGCCTCCTCCCCCGGTTTTGGAACCCAATCGCCTCCATTGTGTCACCATAATACTATGATGCCACTTGTTTCACAATTTCTTTAAAAATGTGATCAAAAATAAATGTACAATTTGTGAAACTGCTATTTTACGCTATAATTATTTCGGCGAATAAATTGGAAAAGTTTTGAGAACCAACGAAAATTTTTATCAGAACAAACTATAAATGAAAATGAACCCATCTGGATAGTCTTCGAATGGATAAAGAAACATTGATTTCTTAATGGTCGGCTAAAGTGTTTTGTGGTGTAAAACTGTTAAAGTGTACTGTTTTGGTTCCGTTGAGCTTTTAAAACGGATGATACATGTTGAAATCTGCAAAAAATTAATATCTACGGGACTTTTCAGACTGAGACAAGCTAGGTGTCGCTCGGACTGCGCCGTTTTCTCAATAGCATGCACAGTGCTGCTCGTCACTTCAGTCTGATACACCTTTTTCAAGTGGCACTTGTCGCTTTGATCTAAGAGCTGCCAAAGGCATATTTCACACATTCATGCTACAAGCGGCACACGTCACTTTGAAACTAAACAATCAACATCAACCTTAGCCATGACAAGCCGTATAACCCTATATTCATGGGCGTCCGGAAGGGGGGGCAAGGGGGGGCCGTGGCCACCCCCTGGAAAATGAAAGTCAACCAAAAAATATGTATTTCATACATATAATTTCATTTTAGCCACAATAATGTGTGTTATTTATTGCATGAACACCATAAATTCAAATTTAAGCAATGTGTTTTAGGGAACAACACTATTTTTGGGGAAAATTTGCCTTCGTTTGCCCCCCCCCTGGAAAAAAATACCTTCCCTGCCCCTCCCTGGAAAAAATCCTGCGGACGTCCATGCCTATATTGGATTAGTGAAATCCCCCTTGTTACTTCGGCGTAAAATCTTCCTCCCAGAAACTGACAGCACGAAAAATAAACTTTTTTTTTTTTTCCCGAGGGGAGGAGGGGTTCTACTGTGAAGTGATGTCTCATAGTACCTACCTCAAAGTTACTACAGACAACGTTCAATGTCTATTTCATTTACTTTCGTTACCGTAAGAAGTGAAAGAAACAAGCTGATTTTAATATTTTAATGACAGTGATTAAGACGACTAGTTTGGAGATTTTGAGCGTGAACTATCGGACTTCAGACTGTTTCATTTACCCTTTCTGCTCCTTCAAAGCAAATACGGTAGATAAGGAAAGTAACGAACAGTAGTTAAGAGCTAAAGGGTTATTTTTTTTTTTACCAAAATGTTTCAATTCAAAATGGTAAACAATTATGCCATCGCAACTAGAATCAACACAATGAAATAAGTTTAAGATACTAGCAAATGTTTAAAAGGTTATTTATGCATGCGGGCGATACAGAAAATGGAATTTGGCAAACTTCAGTGCCCCATTCCTCAAGTTCATTAATTCAAGGGTCAACCTTACACGATCAAATACGCTTTTGTAGAATTATGAACAATATTAATTCAAACAATTACGTAAAACAAAGTATACAAGTGGCCATACCAAAACAATTAGTACAAACACCTCGAGGTGCATGTTTATAATACTTGTGCAAGTATCTTGCGTGCGTTATCGGTCCACAGACCCCAGGCTTTACGGCAGTGGAAGTTCGCTCCTTACCTAGCATGCGCACGCAGTTCGCGACTGATAGGGACGAAAGCACATTGAACTTAGAAGACAATTCCATGTATGAAATTATGTTCGTATAAGCTTGTTACTTACATAGTCTGTAGTGTCAGACGTGATTTTGTTTCGCGTAGACTTTGACCTTAGGAAACAACGGGTTCCATCGAGGGCTGAACAACGAAGAACGGTCCTTCTCGTTTGATGTCATGCTCGGCTCTTTCGATTGATTGCTGGCGGTCACCTTTAAAAGCATTCCCGCTGGTCAGTGTTTCTATACCCTGTCGTCAGGAAGTTCCTGGTTCGTTTAAGATATCGCCAATTTAAGAAGGGTTCGATTTTTCGAAAAAATCTCTCCAAAGTTAATTTGTGATACGTTCGCTACATGTAAAATGAAAATTATTATCTATTTATTTGCAGTAGGATTACAGTTAAAGTAAAGTGCTCCCCTGTGCTTTGCACCACACCATGAAGGCGAAGGGGTGTGTGACGCGATGTGATCAGCATCACGCCCCTGACCGCCTTTAGCCCCCAGTTTTTCCTCCAGGTATCCACTTTATACGACGCTGGGTGGGCGCCGGACCCGCTTTAACAGGTGGAAAAAATCCAGGTTCTCTCCCGCCATGTATCGAACCCGGGCCTCTTGCATAGTAGTCAGACGCCCTAACGACTTTTTTATTTTTTAAAGGAAAGCCCCTAAGCGGAAGCACTTCCCATCACACTTCATTTACTCATATCATTTCATTCACATTTCTATTTCAGGACTTTTCAGGACAGACAATCCGGGACTCGAACCCGGAACCCCTGGCGTAGTAGCGCGCTCTGCTACCCACTCCGCCACGGAGGTCGACAACGACAGCTACCGCGTAAGCTTACAATTTACTTTCTACTGATTCTCTACCTATATACCGGGTATCGCGTAGGTATGGAACCATAGGTATTGTTCATATTACCATTTTCTGTTATAGATAAACCATGGCACTGAATAAGGATGAGCGAATCCAAGTTATTTTGCTGGTGGGGACTTTGAACACATTCTTGAACTGTGTTGTACAATAATAAGTTCCTAACATGAACTTTTTTCTCCTATGGGGTTTCAGACTTCAGACGGTAGAACAGATTTTTGCCCTCATGTGTTAATGTACACAGTTATGCTAATAATTAATATAAAGAAATTAAAACCCATCCAATAAAGAAAATTACATAGGCTATGTATATAATTGAAATATATGAAAGAAAAGTAATGAGGAATAAATTAAGCAGTGTCAGTACTGGTGACTTTTTTTTTTGTGTCGATGTGACCAAGGTTTAAGTGGGAGTTAAAAACATTCCTGACGGGGTTGAAAATTTTACCTCTGCTGACACTGATATTTCGGTATATTGGGTGGATCAGATAAACTTCCCTCGTTAATTCAAATCCTGCTACGGACGATCTTGACTAGACTACATCTGATAATTGATAAACATCAAATGACATCCATGCGAGAACGGCGCTCAGCATCTTCCGTGCGAGTCTTGCCCCAACCGCCAAGCTGTTCATATCAAAGACTGAGAAAATCGGCAGTATTGCAGCGGAACTATATTCTGCGCGCACGTATCGGTCTGTATATGCGAAAAGTTGCTGCAAACTTAACCTTTCGCGGAGTTTAATTTTCGTTAACAAGTTGATCAGGCATGGCTGTATGGCCTGAGCTGTTAGAAATTGTAAGCTTTAATGTAGCGCGTCACAGAGTGAGATGCTGAAGTTAATTTACGTCACAAGTTAACGCACATAATTTCCTATACTCTTGTATCTGGAACAAGGCCGCGCATAACGGAAGAGAAGGGGAGAATACGAGTTAACAGAGCAAAGCAGTGCGCGCTGCTGCAAACTGCTGGTAGCTACACTCACCTTCCCCCAACCCCCTCACGAGTTGATTGGTCGAGCCCTCTCGAGTTACTACTTGCTCAGATACTAGTTTTCATTCATTCGCTCTAGAGATTCCCGGGACAGTGTGTAGGAAGTGAAAGAGAGGCGCCGAATTACCTGTTGCTATCGGGACACACTGGGAAGGAAAATCGTGTAAGGAAGAGAGCGGCGATTGGGTGCCAAAACCTGGGAGGAGGGGAGAGGGACAGAGGAGTTTACTTTCTCTTCGTAAACTAGGCTTAGCATCAAATGTATTTATTAAATGTATGTAGACGTGCAGTTAGTTTATGTGCAGGTATTTTATATTATGTTCAACATAATTGGGGAAATTATCCCGTGCTGAACAAATATGAAGAAAGTTTACATTTCGTGCATACTGGCTCCTTTTTCAAATATGTTGCAGCACTGACAGCGCGTGCTCGTGGTAAGTAAAGAGCGTGGTTTCGCGACGCTCAGTACCTGGTACTTATATCAACCAATACAATAGCCACAGAGATTAATGACTAACAAATCCAAGCTGGATTCTACACTTTTAAAAACAGGAGTGAACAGGCTAGAATAACAATGGCCTTCCGTTAACCCGTAACATAGAATGGAGGCGGAAACAATGTTCAAGATGCGCATTACACCACCAATGCTCATACATGCAAGTTTCCGATTATCGACTTTTGTTTACAGACGAACTTTCCGTTTTTATGAGCACGCAGCGTTTCATCCCTTGCTAATATATTAATGGCGTCTCGAGCGCCAAGATCTTCAGAGTAACTTTGAAAGTAAATAAAGTCGCATTTCGTTCGCTGCACGAAACAGTTATTTAATCATCAGAGTCATACAAGTGGAATGAATTAAAAAGTGGGTGGTGCCCTGTATCCTTTGCTTGCGAAATCGCCTTTCACCCCGTCCTTAAAAACTTGAGAGGGGCGCGATAAGGTAATCTGTGCATAAACTAATTAACAATAAGAAATATGTAGTAGGCAAGCTGTTCCGGGTTCGATCCCTGGAGGGAACCAAGTCACCCAATGCGCCTATTAGACTGAGTTATTGCTCCAAGAAGTTAGGATTTGACTTTCCATATTGTATGTCGGTTTCCTGCCTTTTCAAAGTTAATCACAAGAAGGATAAAGTATGATTAGATTAAATTGATGAAGAGGTCACTAGTCACAAAGGAATCCCCAGGCTGGGACTCGAACGCCGAACCTTCTATGTAAGGATGGTACCGAGAGGGACTTGCAAAAATGGATACGATCCACATCCTTCGAGACGGGACCAAGAACGAGAGAAGGCCTCTACAAAATCGAGTCGAGACAGTATCAGACTCTGGGCCTACTAGACATGTGGGTACGATATTGAAAATTTTGCCGAAGCCAAATTTACTTCACTGTGCGACTTCTTCAAACACACCAAGCGAATATGATTTTTCTTCATCAATCATATTTTGTTTGCAAAATCAATCCATTAGTGTCGATGTGGAGTCTTGATGCGTGGTTTTATATATATTCAAGATGCGTTCAGTTTTCGAGAGCTCATAGCGTCGAAGCGAGGCGTCAAACTTTGTGAAGAAAAGATATTTGCCTTGATCGCGTTTATAGTTACAGACGTGTCTGGATTTTAATGGTCCCATTGAAATTGAATGATTTTGTTACAACCCAGAAGTACAGCGCCGTAGAGAGATTACTTCCGTAACATCTTTGGCTGTTCTGCATTTCAGTTTGGGAGAGAGTCGTAACCCCCGAAGCCACCAATCAAGAAGCGATCCGCTGACGTCATCTAAACCCAACACCTATCGCTAATCTTCTTGCTCACGCTCTACATTGTTGGTAGGCTCGCTAGTTAGACTCGCACGTGAGCTGGAGATGTTTCGAAAGTAATTGACTACCAGAAGTGTCCGTGACAGAACAAGTATCATCTCGTCTCAATACCACCCAATACAGAGTGTACCAATCACTTCACTGACACGCAATAACAAGCCATTGATAATTCATTTGGCAAATAATTCGTTAGTTTACACAGTGCATTATGTGAATTCACGAATACATGCGTGAGACCAGTTTCACATTATCCAGAATTTTTAAAAATTCTGACCTAGAAGAAACAATTGTTACACTGAACCGGAACGATTTCTACAACTGCATTTCCCACTTACACAAAACAACTCTAACTAACTCTCTAGCCTTCTTAAACCCGAAGGTTCATGGCTGCAGCAACACAGGCCTTCCATCTTTCCCTATCTTGAGCAAGATCTATATACACTTTTCCATCCATACCGATTTCCCTTAGGTCCATCTCAACGTTGTCCCTCCATCTTCGTCTTGGCCTTCCTACAGGTCTCTTACCATCAGGTCTCCCAACAAGAATCCTGTAAACTCCTCTTTCCTCTCCCATTCGTGCCACATGGCCTGCCCACCTAAGTCTTCTTGATTTAATTATTCTAATAATATCTGGACATGAATACAAATTATGTAGTTCTAAATTATGTTACCTTCTCCACTCACCTGTCTCCTCATCCCTTTTAGGTCCAAAGATTTTCCTAAGGATCTTATTTTCAAATACTCAATTTATTTTCCTCTTTCAATGTAAGGGACCAAGTTTCACATCCATATAATATTACAGGCAAAATTACGGTTTTGTATATTTTAACTTTTAGTTTCTTAGATATTAAACGAGAAGACAAAAGTTTATGAAGAGAGAAGTAACATGCATTTCCTGAATTAAGCCTACTTTTTATTTCCTCTTTAATATAATTTTCATTTGTTAATATTACTCCTAAGTATTTGAATTTGGAAACTGGTTCAAACGAGTTGTTATCAATAATTAGATTTTGATTATTACCTAACACTTGGTTTCGGCCTGTAAGCATATATTTAGTTTTCTCTTTGCTAACTTCCAAACCTATCTCTTTAGCAGTTTTGAAAAATATTTTAGCATTATTCTTAATTGTATTCACATCATCCCCCAGTAAGTCTACATCATCTGCATATGCTAACAACTGAGTCACACCATTTAATTTTAGTCCTTCTTTAGTTTCTTTTACCGTCCTAACAGCATATTCTAAGGCAAAATTAAAGAGCAATGGAGATAATGCATCTCCTTGTTTTAACCCATCATGAATTGTAAATTTGTCAGACATATTAATACCCACACGAATTTTACTTTGTTTCACTGGTGCATATTTTTATCATACTAACAAGCTTCTTAGGTATTCCAAACTCTAATATATTATATAATTTATCTCTTTTGACCGAATCATATGCTTTTTTAAAATCAATGAATAGCTGATGGACATTTTGATTATATTCCCACTTTTTTTCAAGTGTCTGTCTGATGTGAAAAATTTGATCTGTAGTTGATCTGTTACGTTTAAATCCACATTGATAATCACCTATAATTTCATTAGCATATGGAGTTAGTCTTGTTAAAATAATGTTAGATAATATTTTATATGTTGTTGAGAGTAGAGAAATTCCACGGTAATTATTGCAGTTCATTTTATCACCTTTTTTAAACACAGGAACAATTACGGATTCTTTCCACTGTTGATGGATTTCTTCTTTATTCCATATTAAACAAATTAATTTATGAATTTGACATATTAATGAATTTCCACCATATTTAATTAACTCAGCTGGTATTAAATCAATGCCAGGTGCTATGTTATTCTTTAGCCTTTTAATAGCATCTTTAACTTCAGTCAAGTTAGGTTCTGGAACTAAAGGTTCTGCTGTGTGTATTTCATTCACTTCTGATTTATCTCCTACATGGACATTTAAAAGGTCATTAAAGTAGTTCTTCCATCTATTTAGAATATCGCTTGGGTCAGCTAGAAAATCACCATCTTTATCTTTTATCAAGTTTACTTTAGGTTGCCACCCCTTTCTAAACTCATTTACACCTTTATATAACTGATATTTTTATTTTTGCTGTTTGTTTCAATTTCGTTAATTTTGCTTTTCAAGTAATCTCTTTTTTTACTTCTAAACGTGCGGTTAACTTCTCGCTTTATTCTATTATAATTGTTTAGATTTGTATCATCAGAGTTATTTAACCACCTAAGTCTAGCCTGATTTCTTATTTCTATTAGATTATGACATTCATTATCAAACCATGGCTTACTTTTTCTCGGTTTATGGTATCCTATACTTTCTTTAGCTGCTGATTCTATTGCATTACGTATGTGTTCCCAATTCTTATTTACATCTGTTTCATTTATATTTTCATCATCATTTAAATCCTGCAAAATATCAAATCTATTTGACAGTTTAATTTGGTAATCTTTCTTAATTCTTTCATCAGTAAACTTTCCTGTATCAAATTTTAGAACTTTTAGATTTTGTTGCTTATGATTTAAAACTGAGAGTCTTTCTCTTAATTTAGCAATTACTAAATAATGGTCACTGGCACAGTCCGCACCTCTATGTGTACGAACGTCAATTATACTAGTATGTCTTCTCTTATCAATGAGAATATGATCTATCTGATTATGAGTTTTACCATCTGGAGAAGACCAGGTATATTTATGGATATCTTTATGTTTAAAAGTGGTACTTTTCACAATTAAATTCTTTGAGGTTGCAAAAGTAATTAATCTTATACCATTATCATTACTTAATTCATGAAGACTTTCTTTACCAATCGTGGGTTTAAATGTCTCTTCTTTGCCAATCTGTGCATTACAGTCACCTAACAGAATTTTCATATCATACAAAACAACTTCTTACAATGACTTAGGTGATCAGGCGCTCCAAGTTTGATGGAGCTTTCAGACCAAAGTGACAAGCTACAAACTACGAGCGAGACGCCCCTTCCCCCAGGCTTAAAAAAGCCCCTTAGAAACTGATAGATCTAACAAGACTTTTATGAAAATTACTTCCGAGCAATTCTATCGACGCCAGCTTGTGCTATAGCATTGCACTTCCTAATATATCTTATTGTGGACAGCTATCAAAGGTGTGGATTCCGAACATTGTTAATTTTAGGAAAAGTATTCAGATAATTTTCTATCTTCATAAAATGTGCTGAACTATCTGATCAGATGAGCATTCACATAGTGTAGCTCACTTGTGTGCCGAGCTAGAGTTTATGGGAATAATATCTTCACTTCTCCTTTTGTTCAGCTATAAAAAAACGAGATTGTAAAAAATAAATACAGGCCAGACAACCACTACAAGAAATTCCTGGAATGGCATTGTGTAGCATAGGCTGCTGAATTTGTAAGTTCTGTTTCAAGTTCACTTTGTGCACACATAGGCTAATAGAGACTGAACATACAATTGAAACTGATCAGAAGCAGTGTGTGCGTCCATGTATCGAAACCGGGATCCTTTGCTTACAATGCAACGACGTTAACACTACGCCATCGGAGGGACATGTGTAGTGTACAGTCGTGGAAAGAAATACTTCCCGCATTAAGACTACTAGTATTAAGCCTCTATGGCGGATGTAGTTTTCTCCATGACTGTACATTCGTAAATGAATTTTGCACGAAAGAAAGAGAATTAAGATTCAATATTTCTAGTGAATCAGAAGAAATGCAAAAATCTGAACACAGACGATTCAATTGCTCGCGACAATTCCTTCATTGTTAAATAATGGTATATTTTGACGAACTACAACCATAGGTATGAAGTTTTACATTACCTTCTAAGCTCTCCGCAGGCATCTTACTCTCTGTTACTGCTTCCTGGACCCTGAAAAATGTAAAATTAAAGGTTTCAATCAATTTCACTGTCAATATTAACTTACACATTAAAAGCGATACAAAGTACATATTCACCATTATAAAGAACCAGATAGTAATTCATCCTAACTATGTAGTTAAGTTCTTTGAGACTACAACAATTTGAGATGCAGATAATTTGTAATATTTAACAGCAACTGTAATTAAATATTCTGAGTAACACGAAAAACTTAACACTACAAATTTGTTTTTCTTATTTGGTCTGAATTGCGATTTAAATGTCCTTTCACATGCTCTAGCATGTCGCCCACCAGTATAGTTACGGAAGTAACCACCAGAGCCAGCAAATTTTGAGGGTTACAAATAGTACTTTGCTACAGCCATTTCTTTCTATTTCTAGCACAATTATTAGTTTGAGAAGAACAAATTAGAAGAAACATACCTTATTAAATTGCTGTCTCCATTCAGAAGTTTAGTCTTTGTCTCTCTCACGTGAGTCTCCTGCAAAGAAAAATATAATATTGTTTAAAATACAACCATACACTATGTTCTCTACATAAACAAAATCAAGCCCTGATTAGTATTTATTATTTGAAGTCGAGTTACACTTAAGCTTACAGTTTATTTTGCACTGATTATTATGTAGATGGCGATGGATATTACTATTATAGTGAGATTATTTCCCTTAATATCGCTGGGCGTGTTCTGTATTTGCAGCTTGCGTGCGAGCACAAGAGCAGCTGTCCTGTTAGCGGACAGTTCATGGAGCGAACAGGGCATGGAGCGGACACAACTTGATTGACATGCTATAGTGGAACCACAAGCAAAACAACCTGCACAGACCCGCGACTCCTGTGCACCGTACTCCCGCGAGGAGGGGAGGGGGAGAGTGGACCATGCTTCCTTATGGCCCGAGCTGAAGGGAAAGCTGCGCGGGGACTTTTCGTCCAAGGTTTTTTTCCTTGTGGTCAATCTACATCTAGTGAACTAATCAGAAAATCTAAACCTCCCGCCCCCACGCGCTGCTGGCAGGCAGAAACCAGTTCATGGAGCGGACACATGCAGGGCCGGATTAAGACGAAATTGGGCCTGATGCTTGAAATCTTCGGTGAACAATAAACACGACGACGTTATAGTTACGTCACAGCGCAAAGAATAATATTAACTGTAATAAGTAACGATGTGTAGGTGTCCGAAATTGGGGCTCCAAATTTTATTCTAAGATATATTTTCAGGTTAATATAGCAAAAGAAAACTGTTCAGCTTTAGGAAAATTGTCGTCTGTTTTCATTTGGGCCTCATGCTCCAGCATCAATAGCACCCACCTTAATCCGGCCTTGGACACATGTTCATCTACCTCCCCCCCTTGAAATTGTTACTAAAGGGTGGATGGATTTCTATTTACGTCCACTTTGTGCCAAACAAAACTTTCACATATCCTTACAATGAAGTGCGAAAAGGTCTATACTTAGTGCCAGCCGGGACTGCGTGGTAGTGCCTCGCACCAGCAATGCGACAGGGGGGTCCAAAGACCCACGGATGCGACAGACCCGCACGGATAACCGTACTCTGCCTTCAAATTGAAGGCCTAGCCACATCAGCAGCATTAATCGGCTTCGTCAAACACGTACATTTTGTGCTACGTCAAAAGTTCTTTACATGGTATCAATCCAGTTTCGGAACGAAGACGTAGTCTTCAGAAATTTAGGCCTAGTTCCATCAGCGGCATTAAGCGAAGCTGCTTCGTCAAACACGTAAGTTTTGTGCTACGTCAGAAGTTTTTTACATGCTTGCAAATCGTTCGTCCAACTTAACATATTTTATCTCTCTCTTCACTCCCTCCAAGTTGAGCTCCATTCTAAAAATTCTCATTTGATTCGATGCTGGCTTCGTCGGGCACACATTGGTGATCGGTCACAATTAAAATTGAATATCCTTGGTCTTCATTGTACCTTTGCATTTCGTCGATTTCTCATTGACACAAAGCCACGTTACAACAGTAGGTTTGTTTACGCGAAATTTCCGGTACGAATATCCGTTCAACATTGCACACTGTTTCCCTTTCCTGGTCTCTACGATCTCCATATTCTTAAATTTCGGAACTAACTTAACAGGAACGAACAGCTAGGTTAATCGCACAAAAAATGAAAAAACTCGCAGGAGACAGGACAGGAAGTATGAAGCTTCCCGGTTAGCGGTGGAGGTCAATGAATACGTGTCCGCTCCATGAAATGGTTCAGACCCTGCCAGCAGCGCGTGGGGGCGGGAGGTTTAGACTCAGGGAGGTGCAGTCTGGCGTTCGGAAAAGTTCGGAACCATTCGTAAACCTCCACGGATGACGTCAGCCACGGGACATGTCAAAGACGAGCACCAGCAACGGCATAGGAATTCACACTTCTTCCGTGTTTTCGGAAATAAATTTGTTTTAAAATCGAATGAATGTTCTAGTGTGTGTATATAAATAAATGTATATGTATAGAGCAGACTATATCTAGTAAACTGTGTCGCTGAAAGTTAACTATCAATAGAATTACATGTAATGAAAAGCGCGAAAGCCGGGTCGGAGGTGGAGCAGAGAGGTTTGTTCAGAATTTTCTATTTGAGTGGTGTAAACTCGTGTTTATGGGGGTGAAAAGTTATACTTAGAGCCAAAATTACCACAAAGTTGTCCTTTTTAAAACATTTGTGGGGTGTTAGGGCGAAGTTGTTGGATAAATCACTGGGACCGAGATATTACAACTTCATGTTTATAATCCAAAAGTTACTTTTTTAGCACTTTCATCCTGCAGTGTTTGCAGTTTCTTTATTTGTTCTTCGGCACATTTTAATTTCTTTTTCAGAGTTTCCAACACACTATCTTGTTGGAGATTGAGTACTGGAAATATACCCAATATACCCAAAGTCTCTCAATTATGTGCCATGCAAATTCTTTTGCGAGGAGACAACTCTTCAAGTCTGTCCAGTGCTCGCTTTCGAATCTGACGTTTAGTGGCACGTAAACTCCGATCAATTATGCCATTTGGCTAATTGAACACTACTACAATTCACCACACAACCACGCAAATTTAAACATGGTACAGCGTTTCTAATAAGCTGCGGTCCACGGGTAATAATACTCACAGCAGTTCTGCTTTTAAGTTCCGTTCGTAATTGGCATACAGAAAATGCAATGAGCACACTGTCGCTGTTTTGGTGTTAACAGGATCAAATCTCTTCACTTTGAAACCCACATCTTGCACGTAATCGGATCCTTTAGGAACGAAAAATAGCTTACACCCAGGCACGTATCCAGGAATTCCTTTTGGTGTGGTGGGTGAACACCATTTTTAAGGGGTATTGTATGTTTAAGGCCAGTGGTGGCAATTTGGTTCTAAAACTGGGGGGTTTGCGAGGAAAGTTTACTTTCTCTTGATAGACTAGGCTTAGCATTAAGAGGACATAGTGTGGAGGCAAGAAAATGGGGAGCAACTATCCTCTAAATCGTCGTCACTGTTTAAGGCTCTCATTTTAATCACAACGTGAAATCGGGACATTTTTTACCACTCGACTCCTGTTTCCATGCTATAACTTTGTGTGCAGGAACCATCTCAGTATGTGTGTTTATCAATTTCTTCTGATCAGGATCAAACCATCTGTGTACCAGAAGTGCTTTTACGAAGCTGTTACACATACACGAGATGGACAATCCACTCGACAACGCGAGATTCAAGCTGTGGGCTGCGAACTGGACACAGACAGTTCTCGAATATTTCTCTCTGATTCGAGCCTGAACACTACTAATGTGTCTTGTCCTCCCATGTTTGCAGCAAGTGTGCAAAATTGTTGTCACAGCTTCCGCAGTCTCACACATCGGCACGAAACAAAGGAAGTCTTCTAGAATACAGTTGGATCGCGAAAGAGTTAATGCACAGTGAAAACCCTTCCGTTCCCAACACATCTAATGTTTCGTCTCCCAATATGGTTAAATGCTTACTTATTTATCTCCAGTGATGTGCCCAAGGGAGGGTTGGTGGGGTCATAGCCCCATTTGAACGTCAAAGACAGGAAAAGATGGCAAAATGAGGACTGACCACCAAAAATAGTATACGTAACCACTTTTCCTTCCGAAAATCCTGGGAACGCCACTCGTTATCTCGGACACATTTTTTGAAATCAAGTCCCCAGAAGTTTTTATGATCTCGTATTGGAGACTGAAGTAAAGCGCCTTGAACATGATCAAATAAATCATGAAATAGTCCTTGAATTGAACACTTAAAAGGCAATGAAGTCAGAAACAACGCAATTTTTCTCATTGGATCCAAGATCCTGTCAAAGTAATATCTATTTAGGAATGGTTCTAATTAACGCATATTTATCCTCATTATATTCTAGAATGTTCCGCAGATAAACGATTCATAGATATTGCCAGTAGTTCGACTCCTCTTATTCAAGAACATTCCCTCTCGCGTCTTCCAGAGATTAGAAATTACAACGAATCGCCCTACGTACCTTTGATGTGCAGCTTCCAAAACTGACAAGTCTCTACATAGTGCTCAAGTTCACTGCGACAGCACTGAAAGCTCAAGTAAAGTTTACGTGCAATATTATCAACAACAGGGTAATTCTCCGTCTTGCTTTCATAAGTATTTCTCTCCTTAAATTATCGTCCCATTATTCAAGAAGATAAAAACCTAATTTTATGTAGTGTAAACTGAAAAATTACCTGAGGGGACTCGAGCCACCTGATCCCCATCTTGGATACGCGCTAGTAACAATAACAGGGTTATAGAACATTCTCAGTCATATTATTGACGAAGCCGAAAGCCTAATTTTATCTAATGTAAACTGAAAAATTTCCTGGAAGGGGGGGGGGGTCAAGCCCCTTATACCAAACTTTGGATGCGTGCTATTATCAATAACAGGGTTACAGAACATTCTCCGTCTTGCCTTGATAATAATTTCTATCCTTAAATTATCGTCACATTATCTTATTTCACACAACAAGAAACCAAAATCCTCATTTTATCTAGTTTAAACCGAAAACTTTTGCTGAGATATGTGCCTGTCCTACTGTATTTGTTGCGTTGTTCGGGCACAAAGCAACAGCACAATTGCGCGGCATTTTCCTGAAATGTTATTGTTGTTGAAAAAAATTCTCCACTATCACACAAGAGCTACAGAAAAAGAAAACACAAGGCACTTTCACGTTCCCTCACACAAATGCAGATCCTATAACAAGCGGAAAGGTCTGTGACAGCGTCAGTTCTGTCCCGTGAGTGACGTCAGGGTTGGGAACGCCCACGACCCTCTTTTTTCAGCTTCGGGAGGGAAGACTGCGCTACTTTCTCAACTATATTATATACTTACTTTGGGTTTAGATTTTCTAACTCATTAGTTCAGTACATGTCAATCAAGTTGTGTCCGCTCCATGCCCTGTTCGCTCCATGAACTGTCCGCTAACAAGAGGACAAGCCACAAGAAGCCACCAAACAACAATTGAGCTGTTGACGTCATATCAACCCAGCGCCTATCGTTAACCAACTTGCTCACATTCTACACTGTAGGTAGGCCCGTTAGTTGGACTCTCCGAGCACGCTGGAAATGTTCCGGGGAAGAAAACAAAAGATCACGAATTTAAGGCTGAAGACATCAGCAAAGAGTAATGATTTCCTGAGTATAAAGTTTGCTGAAACATTTACGTAACTTTTGTAACGATTGAAACATGAATAGGAAGTGATCCCATACAGGAAATTTAACGATTTTTCTAGTTTCAACAATGCAGTCTTGCACAATTCTTTAAAACCTTTTCAGGAATAATATCGATGGTCACAACTAACGCAAATATGGAAAACTTGCATAGGGGCTATCACGGAAAGAATATAAGGTATATATTTAAAAATTAATACTCGATTGCTAAGTTAGTTACATATTGTATTTTTAGAATGTTAAGTAGAATGATATAAAGTAGTATTTTAATACTTTAGGTTTCATCGTTATTTTCTTTTTCTGCGTTTGCTTTTAATAGAAATAAATGCAGAAATCCTTCACACAACTAGCCCTACTTTGATGAAACGGCAATTCAGAATCGTGTGCAAGTTCAATGAAGTTTGGGAAAGTGCCAGAATAGAAATAACGGAATAAGCAAAGCCGATCAAGCGTTGCTACATTGCCGAAACAATACTACGACAGTAATATTCCGATAGAACTTTTAAATGCTTTTCTAAGTTTTAAACTCTTACCCTTTTCCCCTTCGCATGTCATTGGGCATCTCACTTCCACCAGTGGTACGCGTACCACATGCTGAAAACCACTGCTCACGAACGAGATGAAATCAAGAATGAGGAAAAAGAGGATCAAAACTGCTCCAAGTGGCCCCACAAAACAAGGTAAAGTGCCCTCTTGGTACCGACAGGTTAAAGAATAACGCTTTCATAATTTATTTTCTAAATAAGAGATTGGTAAATCACTTAAAACCATCCCTAACAAATATAAACAATCGTCGAACTAAAACAATAGAATCTTTTCACCCTCATAGGGCCCCCTCCCTCAAGCTAATTGCGCGTCCCCCATATTATGTCAATCCCCATACAGCATTTAATCACGACAACGTGTCTACTGCTATCGTGTTACAGAGTCATTTTCTTAGCTTTACAGCCATAATTTTCCGCTGCCATCCAACAACCGTAATAAAATAACCATGACAGTTTTTTAAAACTGTAACTGCAATTAATGCAATTTTAACGGTACAATTTTTAGTACACACCAGGCACGTTACCAACGAAGATGCTCGTTCCCCAGAAATACTACAAATATCTAGTTTAAATAGTGTATATTGGTAATTGATTTTACTTCATTAGCAGGATGAAACATTTTATAATAAGTTGTAATATACTGAGAAATTCAATTTCAGGGTTTCTACCCCCACTTCTTCGCCTTTAGATGGTGGCTGTTGATAAGGGATGAGCTCTCCCCGAAATAAAATTCTGGCTACGGGCGAGGTGCACACAATTGAAGTTTATAGGTACCGTATGCATAAATAAAATAATTGAAATTTAAATTTGATGCTTTTTTCTTTAATATCTGAATATTCTATTTTAGGCCTTCATAATTACATACATTATGGGCGAGCAGTGGCGGCGATTAAGTGCCAAAACTGGTGGAGCAAGTACAATTTACTTTCTCTTGTAAAACAAGGCTTAGCATTAAGATGCCATAGTACGAGGGCAAAAAGTACGGGGACAACTACACCTGACGCACCCTTAATCGCCGCGACTGTGCACGAATGTTGTGTGTTCAATATTCCGATCAGGTAACGACGACATTTTTATTTCTTATTCTAGACACAGCAGAGATGTGACATCAATGCGCATGCGCTCGAGACACAAAGGTTTTTAAATTAACAGGCAAGATTTTAACTGTAGAATAATTTACCGTAAATATTTACGGCAACTTCTAACAGTACACACAGCACGGAAGACTAATGTGTTTGAAGAACGTAAAGAAGAAATTACCTTGCAGTGTTTTACTTCTGCCTGCACTGGAAATGGAACAAACTCGGTATCGCATAATGTTCAAATATTGCATAATGCGCAAGACCAATGTTTGACGCAACATCCGCAGGGGTACAAAGTTCTGTCAACAGCACGACGCAAAACGTCACGAAAACAGCTTACGAGGCGTGTTAGCATTCAAAACACAAACCCAGCACGGGCGTTATGTCCCCGGTGCTGGCGCGAACCCCTGGCATGTGACGTTAAGTTGCTGGTCAGTGTTGGGAGAAGAAACTGTAGGATGGATATTGCCCCTTCACGTGTCGCCAGCAGCAAGGACCCACAACCGAGCACGTTTCCTCCAACACACTCCCCATGTGTATGCCTTGCTTGAAGCATGCATCCTTGAAATGTCCGCAGAATCATTGAACTCGAGCCTGTGGGATGCACGACATGCCGTCCGGTTGATTCGAAGGCAATGGCATAACTGCAAACAATGGATCATGTCGTGGCGGTGCTCGATCCTCTCATCTATACTTTGTTCCGGGAATCTCTGGAGCGAGCAACTAGCGACTCAAGGAGGCTTGACCAATGAACAAGCGCGAGGGAGCGGGTTGTATGGAGAAGGAAAAGCCACTGCAATTACTAGCTTCTAAAGCAGCGTGTACTCCCTTTGCTACACCCACTAGCTTCCTCCCCTTTTCTAGCTTTATCAGCCTTGCTCCAGAGATCCCCGGGATAGAGTATAGCAAATTTTTCGTAAAGCATCTCCCCCTCATCGAAAATTTTTTTTCACCTCAAGCGCTGCGTCATGGTTTATTCACTCATTCGTAATACTCTACTTTGTTTCGGGACAGGCAGACCGCCAGTGATTTATCTACACCCCTAACAAAACTAAAATTACCCCCAACTTCCCTAAATTTTTCATGAAGAGGCAGATTTTGGCCATTTTGGCTCGAAATTTTCTCTTACGCACCTAAATACGAACTTGCCCACCCTTGTACCCCTCCTGCAGCACATCATCCCTAACCTAGAAAAAAAAAACAGTTTCTCCAACACTCGAACAAGGATGCCTTACTTCTTAGAATTGCTAATATCCTATTTTATCTCTAAATTCTCTTTTGGGGTGACGTGCTTGAAAATGTTTACCTGACCTGCATACATGTATTAGACTTTACAGAGTATTAATGTAAAGGAGAGCAGTGGTGGCGCAGCTAGTAAGGCTCCGAAGTGCCACGCCGGAGATCGGGTGGGTTATTTCAGATGAGAATTTTTTGAGTATCTGGAATTCACCCAACCTATAATAAATGGCTACCAGAGACGTAAAAGCGGTCGAAGCGTGGTGCTGATCACATCACCTCCACAAAATGGGCTCCATATAACGTCCTATGACAGTGGTCAAATGCACGAGAACTTGGAGAACCACAAAGTATATGAACCAACATCAAGCAGTTGGTTACTTCGGTTTCATTAAGCAGTGACCCGTGAATACATCATGCTACGATGAGAAATAAGAACCGCGCGTTCGTTTTATATAAAACTTAATTGGACAAGAGAATTCGATCATTATTTTATTTTTATTTGTTTTTCATTTTAGCGGTTTAGCGCAACCGGTCATTTAATTTCTTCTAGCGGGATGGAAGATTCCTATTAACATTTTGAAAAAATATTGGCACGTTGTATAAATACACGGTAATACTAAACTTTAGTATGTGTAGAATATGACGAGGTGAACATTTCGTGATTAATAACATTCTACCTGTAGTTATTGAAACGAGATGAAGAAAGCAGGCTTTCCTGAAAAGCTTGTAGAGTCCATGAAAAGATTGCAACGTATACAGGAAAACGAGACAAACTAGCCTTTATGTATGCCCGATTTTTATCAAGGAACGGCAGTGCATATCACATTTCTCCTACAGGTAGCTTCGGTAGAGGAACCAGTCTGGAAGAACATTAACCTTGGAAAATGTAGTTGATTTTCCTCGCCACTTTCCCCCCTATCTCAAAGCTAAATGGCGCCAACAGATAGGGTCCGGTTGGCCAATATTCCATTAAAAGAATACTGAACTTCGGAACCTGGACCGGGGGGGGTGCGGGGGATGGTATCCCCCATCTGTCTCATTGTCACCATGTTAAACTAAGGAGCCCCCCCAAGCTAACCACAAGACTCGACCAAATATCCCCAAGCTAACATTTTCCACCTCGTGTTTCCTCACAAAGCTTGCGTTAGTGTCACCTCAAGAAAGGGTATAAAAACTTCCCCTAACATTGATTTTAGATTTAGGACAAGTCTTTAGAACACCTCGGATCGAAGTAATATCAGTCAGCTACTTCAATATTTCAAATCCCGTAAATATCAATTGACAACACATTATCCCGTATATTACGATTGATTCGCATGTCAAAATAAGAACTTACAAAGTAGGGACTGGTTTCCCCTATAATATAGGTCCATTATGTACAGAGTTCTCTCTGAATAACTCCACCTTAGCAGCCGGAGTGCAGCCATTATTTCAGAGCTGAATCGACATTTCCGTGTCTAAGCGTGCTCTCGACCAGTTATTTGCAAGACGCGTAATTCTCCATCCTATCAGTCGTCCGAAAATAACCCCTTTGGTCCAGTATTCCTTAAAAAACGAAGGAAAAGACAGGAAAAGATGGCAAAATGAGAACTCGCTACTAAAAAAAAAAAGTATATGTAAGCCCTCCCTTTCGAATAGTCCGAACGCCACTGATGAATTCAGTTGTATGAGTTTGACTATTACAAATCTCCATGGCAACCATTATGGCACTTCCAAAAGACAAATAGTTAAAAAGATTAATGACTGCAAAATTATGTGTCTGGAAAGTATTTTGCGTATTCTTATAAATGATTACACGGTCAGTTACATACATTAATTTTCAATTTCTCTAAAATTTCGAACAATTAACAATCAGAGCTGTAAGTGTTCATGTGGTTCCGAACTAAAAATATCACATTGCAAACAATAAAAAGCAGGACAAACAATAAAAAGCAAACAATAAAAAACCGTTCGAAACGGGTAGGGGAGTAGATCTTAATTCACTCGCACACACAAGGAAAGTGGCATATTAATTCCTTTACCAACTGGTTAAAAATGTCAAATTGCAAAATAGTTGAGTTTGTTTTACTATGTTTAAGTTTTCGTTTAAGTTTTCCTTTTTCCTATAAATCATATACTTATGTTTGTCTTGCAATGTTGTTTTACTTCGTTGTGCACATTTTATTAGTGTAGATCTGTTAATGGTCTCTTGAAAGAAAGAGAAAGGATGCAACATTCACAAATGCACACATTTCCTTCGTCATTATCCTTCGTTCTTTCTATGAGTTTTTTATTATTTCTTAGAAAAGTACGTATTATATAAGATAAAACTAATTGTGTATCTACGTTCTTACAACAAAAATTCTCCCCTCCGGAAATTTTTGATACGATTGCTTTTTTGTACGACAAAATTGTTGTTGGGGGTATCCCTCTGTCCCACCTCGCAGGATATCGCACTGATAGAGTATTCGTTCGGAAGTGCACAAAGCGTTATATTTCCTTCTTCCAGTGCAATCTGAGCCTGATTAGTAGAGGTCGTATTTGTATGTAACTACATATTCTATTCCTTTCTACAACATGCCTTGAACAGGAAAATGTCGACGAATTATATAACTGACGTGATTTTGCATAAGTTTTGTTACATATTTTTACATATTTGATTTGTTTACATAAAACATATTTCGGTATTTATTCCCTATTTTGATCCTTCTTCCTATATTTTCGATCTCTAAAACATGAAGAAAATTTGTAGCTTCTGTGATATATTTTCTAATCAATGAGATGCATAGTGCTTACCGTAACCTAAAATTGACTGGCAAGCCGAAAGACAGACTGAAGACAAAAAATATTACTGGAACTATTATTTATCGAAAAATGCTGGAGTCTCCCCCTCCCCCCCTTTCCGGTTACATATTTTCGTTTCGATTTTATGTTTAGGCAAAGTACCTAGAAACTTGGCATCGGTGGGCAAGAAAGCTACTTTCCTGTACGTAGCGAGTTACCAATATGTTCCCTTGTACAAAAAGTACAAAAGTAGCTGTGTGTTTTAATTCGATTGTTCTTTTTGTACAGAAGCTTCTTAACAATTTGTTTCGAAACTTACGAAGAGATCTTACACATTTACATATTCTATAATAATTTGCGATGTGAAAAGTAATTAATAGTTTACAATAATGGTTTCTTAAGTATGTACACTTTGATGTGACTTTTTGAGTTTATAAATTTGATACAAATTTTAATTTGAACAACTTATGTCCTTAAAATTATGTTCAAATAAAACAAATATTTAGCATAATTCTTGAAATTGCTTGGATAGTCTTATTACATATTCTTTGATACTACATATTTAGCTACATCCTTTTGATAGTACGTATTTAGGTATGTATTTTGTCAATTATTGTTACATATCTTGTACTTTGAAATTACATGAAAATCCGGGCTCTACTCATGACAGTGGCCGGAAGCCCAAATGGGGAAACGGCAAGGCTGGAAGCAGGAACTAACAGCACGGAAGTTTGATTCCCCCAGGAAGTTGAGCAGATGTCGCTCAAAACTGTTTCTCCAGTCCGACCGCACGCCAACTCCTACCGTGGCAACATGTGCGCCCCCTGTCAGCTTCGAGTCGGAAACGTCAGGAGTGCGGTTCTAAAGGTTCATCAAGATATTGACTACCCACCCACCAATTACAGATAGTGACAATGAAGGTCTGCGCTTCACCCCTGAAATGTCCACACGTTGCAGAGTTGGGGTGTAGCGTAACCCGAGTATGGCGTCACTTTTTCGGTACTTGCGTTAGTAACGCGTTGCGGAAATTACACTAGTAATTGTACTTTGTTAATTTGCGTTATGCTACCTTGAATAATTCTGAATTGGACGATTTGAGAGAACGAAACATGCTTTGTTGTGTTGTATTAAACTTGTAGATGTAAAGTTACATTTGGAAAACGCACTGCAGAGAATGCGATACATGTATACGGGTCTTCGTATTATAGGACAAAGTAGGAATTAACCCTTGGATTAATTTTATGATGTATAATTATGATCACATTATTGTAGATACAAAATTACGTGACAAAAGAAAAAAATGAATGTAGATAAAGTGATTAATAGCTATACTGAGATTTATAACCATGACGTCAGAGATCTATCTCATTGAATTTATAAATTGCATTGATAAAGGGAACCAACAGGATGAATCGCTGAACATCAGCAAAAGGATTTGCTTCAGTAACGGCTGCCCCTTACCCTTTGAGGCAGGGTAACTGCAACACGTTCCTTTTTATAACTTATCAAACTGACACTGTCAGTGAGGAAAGATTGATGGGAGAATATTACATTTTCCAAACTAGCTACAGCTCGCACTTATCTTATCCATCTAAATTTATTTCATTAGCCCATTATCTGGATCAATTTGCTTATGAGTTAACTGGCAACTCGAGATATGGGTGTCTAAAGTACGATGAATATACGGCAAATAAACTCCTACACTCAGTGATCTTCCGCCCTTTGAGGGCGTTTACTGTATTGTAAAACATAGTACTACAGGATGATCAAAAGGTGCTTCGTACTTTAAAAAAGAAAAGACAGTTTGTATACTTTTGATTCACAATATGTTGTGAAGGAGAATGGGCAAGAAAGAAGTGTAGTAATACTGAAAGACTTAAAATTGTGTGGAAAAGCTTTGATACTGTATTTTTCCCCCCAAAAGAAACATCAAAATAAAGTGCTAAAAGGGAAAAGAGTTTCATGCACGAAGTAATAGTAAGTTTAGCTTTGCAATAAACGAGAAGCACATTTACCCAGTGTACAATCGCCTTGGAGAATGTTGAAACCAAACACTATTAAGAGGAGGTGGGCTTTGATGATAACGGTAGGGCCTCTTCAATTTCCCATATTGGATATGAACTTCCCTTGTGGAGAAATCAATCATGTTGAAGTGCCGTATCTTTCTTCTCCCCTCCAGGCGCTTTGTTAAACTTCTCGGCTGGCAATATTACTCAACAGCACGATAAACTTTATAGACTGAACTCGGGAACCGTATCATTCAGAGCTCACACGCTTGGCAGCGTATGAACGCGTGAACGTCGTCGGGTTGCGTCCGCATCAGTCACAGAGGAGTTGACATCGGGTGTGGATAGATAACTCCGTGGTGCACTCAAAAGGATCAATTCCGGGATCAAAAGTCTATCGCACTTCCTCACAAAGTGAATGGGCAGACATAACAAAATCACGTGTTGCCCAACTTGAAAACCTAAAATTCTTCATGTGAAGCAACTCAAGCAAATTAATTTTGTACATTTTAAATTCAGCATCAAATATTGAATACGGGATTCGCCAGTTCGATTCCTAATGGGAAGGTATTTCAGCGGTTCATATCTACACTTATTATATAGATTAGTACATATTAGCTTAGTGCAGTAATATTGGATCAAATTTTTAAAAAATGAAAAAGACAAGCAAGAAATTTGTATTTGCCTTCCTAATTTACTAAAAGTCCCCTAAAATTGAACCTGTGTTACGGACGCCATCTTGTAAAATGACAGCCAATATATATATATATTTGCTAATATTTCCTTAACCGTTGCAGACACGGAAAAAGTTTTGAACCATCCAGTTTATAAAATGGGAGTTCTTTTGTTTCTATGACGCAGACTTAATATCGTTCATGTCTTTGTGTATAAACGTGAAACTTAAAAAGTTAAGCAATTATTATGTTCATATTAGCCTATATTTAATATCGACGCACCAATGCCAAAAGAAAGACGAAGCTGCAGGAAAGGGACCGCCGGGCCTTGAAGCGTATTGTGACGTTGCAGAATAAATCAATGGCCTCCAAAGTGACTACATAACTTAATCAGCACCTAAACACCCCGTGTCATGCAAAACAGTGAGGCGGGAACTGCATCAAATGGGTATCCATGGGCGTGTTGCTATTGCCAAGTCCCTAATAACTGAGACGAGTGCTCGAAGGTGACGTGCATGATGCAATGACCACAAAATGTGGACGTTGGAGGCCTGGAAACATGTCATTTGGTCAGACTAGTCACCCTTTACCCTCTTCTCCACTACTGGACGCATGTTTGTATGGCGAACACCCTCGGCAGCATACGATGTGGGCTGTCACCGCCCGACTGTCAAACATGGTGGCAGCTTTATTATGGTCTGGGGCATTATATCATGGTATTCGGCAGCCCCCTTGTCACATTACACGGTCGGGTCTCGTAAGCAGTGTATAGAGAACTCTTGGGTAACCAGATCCACATAATGGTACAAACCTTATTTCCAAACCGGAATGCCGTCTTCCAGGATGCTGGCACTGTTCAACAGTGGTTTCCAGAGCATACTGATGAGGTTCAACATCTTCCCTGGCCCACCCAGTCCCCAGACCTGAATATCATCGAGCCTCTGTGGGCTGTTTTGGAATCCAGGGTTCGACGTCGATTTCCACCTCATTCGTCTCTGAGCTAGAGGCTGTGCTGCATGAAGAATGGCTTCAAATTCCACTCACCACCATTCAGGACTTGTATCGGTCTATTCCGTTCCGAATCCAAGTTGTATTGCATGCTAAAGGTGGCCCAACACTGTATTAATACATGATGTTCCGACTTCCACAGGTGTTTCCATTATTTTGTCCAATACCTGTATAACGTCGTTGTGTTTATTGTTCCCCGAATATTTCAAGTTCATGCTATCAATTGATGCAGCATCAGGCCCAATTTAGTTTTAATCCGGCCCTGTCCATGGACGTCCAGAAGAGAGGGCAAGGGGGAAGCCCCTCTTGGAAATTGACAACCTAAAATTATATATTTTACAAAAATTTCATTTCATTTACAGCAACGGCGTTGCAGAATCATGATAATTTCAAACTGAAGGGGTGTCTTTTCAGGAGGCAGCGCTATTATGGTGGAAAATTCTGCTCCTCGGAAAAAATCCTGCAGATGTTCATGTTAGCATCTTCAAGATCTCCCCCCACCCCGCCCAAAAAAAAGGGGGGAAGGGGCTTTCAGCAACTTCCAAGCATAGTTATTGATACATGAACACAAAACATTGCTTGTGCTTGACGTTTCTCTTTCGCGTGCAGAGAAATGTGCAAGGGGAGCACTGCAACAGCTGATACGAGTACAAGCATCGGTGCAAAACGAAACTGAAGGTCACCAGGAGGAGTATCCAGTAAACTTCTCCCAATTGTGCATGCAGCTCATTGGGGCTCCAAAATTAACGGAAAGAAAGCGAAATTTACTGTCACAGCAATCTGGTTCCAATGCAACTAAAACCTGATCAGCATTCACGATACAACCATGAACTTCCCAACAATTCAAATCCGATCAGAGTTACGATACTACTACGTAACAATACTCTGCGTGGCATGCTTGTAAAGCATCAAAGTGTGCAAATACAGCTTTTACGTTACGAAAACAGAACGAAATACTACTTGTGCAAACAAATACATATACCCAGCACCACTTCCACGAATGCATGCATAAGTGATTGCAAATTACCTTGTACGGGTAGCATGAAGAAGGGTGAACTTTGCGAAGAAATCCTGCCGACTGCCAATTTCATTCCCGCGGTGCTGGGAGTTTAGTAAAACAAAAAGCAAATGGCTCGTGAAACCGGTTTCTCAGCTGAAATCCTTCGTCCGGAATGTTCCGTCACAGTTTTCAGGTCAACACCAACCATGCTATTACTCTTCGGACACTGAAGCAACCAGATACCTATATTCCTTGACCAGATACAAGGAAACATGGGTCCCGAGGGAACAAGATGCATTTTTTGCTCATTGTATTGTGTAAACTTTCACTGGCCTCTTGAAAAAAACAACATTCAGCAATGGTCACTTGCTAAGGTTACTCTGGGTCGTGCGTTTTCTGGAATTGGTTTGTTTTTGTGCCTTTAACACGAAGGTGACTTTTGCGTCAGAAGTCCAAAAGCGTGGACTTCCGCAACGCTTAGATTTTCTACCGGTCACCGTTGTATTGTTTCAAGGTTAGCGATTACGACACAGTGTTGGTGGAGATGCAACTTCTTACAATGTTTTCCGTTCAGCTAAAATACACGACAAAAGGTATAACTGACATTTCATCTCCATCGGTTAATCGCGATGAAGATTAATGATATGAAATTGATGAAAGAACACTCAAATGAATGCCCTGACTACTTGAGCCTTCGATGGCGAGGTTGGGAGTCTATCTCCCAATGATCTAGGCCACGGAGTCCCCTCCCCCGAAAATGTACAGCTTTCAGCACGTGAATGATCTTATTCCCGGAGACCACAATTTTTTTTAAAATCCACACTACAGTTTATTTTATCAATTTTCAGAGTCCTCGATTTCGCAATTACTATTAATTGATTTTTTTGGTGTTCAAAATGCAACACACCAATGAGAATCAGCAAATTAATTTATAATAAAGTTGACCAGAGGAAACTATGTACAAGATTTAGTTTGTTACAGTGGTCGACAACTAATTCAAACCTATTTATATAGTTGTCAGAAAGTCTAGATATAATCCAACTATTACTGTTCATGATTATGGCATAATTTATTTATTATTAATTTATAGTTTATTAAAGTTTAAAAATTAGAAATTTATTAAGAGTAAAATTGTTGGAATCTGGGCATAGAATTGAAAGAATTTACGGACCCGCGGTTTCACCAAGGTTGAGAACAACTGCCAGTCTTCACAAATATATCATGCACTCAATATCTGAGTTTCAGTTTGCAGCCTTCTGTTCCACTTGTTCCCTCCCCCCTCCGCACAAGTGGCAACCATGAGCTCTAATTGCAACTTCTGGCTAGCCCAGTGCCCTGCCGACCGTTCATAGTGGATTCCAAACTCCTCCAGCCTCTGCGGTGTAAGACAACTCATTCACGAGCCACTTATGAATGTACCTTACAACTGGGGGGGGGGGGGGGGTACACCTGTAGCCAGTACCATATTTAAGCCCGTAGACGCACAAATTAAATTTAAGGCGGCCATATTGTCTCGCTTTGATGTGATCGAGCGGAAGTTAGTATTAAAAAACAAACTAACACAAAAGCGAATTAAATACCAGAAATAGAGGTAGTTTTCTGAAAATGAAGGCCACAAAATCAGTATGCAATGTTGAACATTTAGAATCAGTTGTTGCAAGCGGTTGGGTTGTTGATTTTAACCCAAAGCTGAACACAGTTGAAAGCCTTATGCAGAATTATATTTAATATAAGCATAACAAATATTACTTGCATACAATTAAGGAGAAATTGTAGCATAAGACAAAAGACAACGGCACTAGTTCTACACAAGGGTGAATGCACGTGCGCTACTAATAACGTACTGTGTCCATAAATAATCAACAGCACCTTCATAGAATTATGTGGAAGGGTGGCACTTAAACAACCCTAATGGGCGGCAGAACTTTAAATAGGACTACCTGTAGGTAGTGAAGTTAACTGCACATGTAGAAACAGGGGTGCCAATCCCCCTAAGGTCAATGGCGCATCCCCCCCAAAATCATACCATGTGTCCTCCCTAAATCATATCATGAGTTCCCCCAAATCATTCGCGCCCTCAAACCATATCCTAATCCCCACAAAGTATTTAATTACAACAGCGAGTCTACCAAAAGTAACTTTTTCTTAGCTTTACTGAACACTACTTGATCTGCCCCCTCCATAAACAGGTGTGCCCATCACTCAAGACCGCCCCTAAAATCGTTCATCATAATCCCATCAAATTGGATTGGATGAATACGTAATAATTTATGTCTATTTGAATGAAATACCATGTTAAACTGTCCATATTTTTTTAATTGTTTGAGTTTCGAAAAAACTTAAACTTTGCACATTGATGGGTTAAATGTCGTAAATTAAATTATTTAATATGCATATAAATAGTGCTTGTGAGTGGGTTTATAAAACTAACAATTTGAGTAACAAATTGTTACACAGCTTAGGATAAAGATAGAAAATTCAACCTTGGCAAACCAAGTTACATGCTCCAGCCGTATCACCGATTCAATTATTGTTTCAAGAGACATTAGAGAACCCTAGCTAGGAATTCTTAAGCTCAGGGCCATAATATTATACGGTTCCTCTTTCAAAAAACTCAGCTCGCACTTAAGGTGTAAAATTTTTACATATATTTTGGAAAAATTTACAAATGTTGAATTTTATATTATTTGAAAGGGAAAATCCCCAAAAAAATATCGATGGCGCAGCCTGCGCCATAATCCCCCCCCCCCCCTGTGGGCACCCCTGTGTAGAAATCTAATTGTGTTAATAACCTCAGGAAGCTGAGGAAAAATTATATCTTCCATTGCCTCTGGCAAGAATAGCGGTAACCTACATCAACTTGCAATGGAGTTGCATATCGGGTACGAGATGCCAAGCGACCGCCGTGCATTCTATGCACTTTAGGGAAAGCTCAATCATGCCATCGAATTTTCAACTTAGTCATGGTCGGGAACAGACACATAAGACCTAAGACGTGAAGTGCCATTGGTCGCTGAATGGAGCCTCGTTGCAGAGGGCGGAAGCGGAAGTAGGTCACTTGGCTACGGCTCAAGGGCAATTGCAGAACGTTCCACATTACGATTCAAGTCCTACACAAAATATTCCCACTTGATGTTTACAGCAAAGGGCAATATTTCATAGAGTGACTTCTGTTCGAGTATTAAAGCGTGATTATTTTTTCAACTGCATGTATGGCAATTTTTTTGTAGTCTGCACTCGATTTTAATGTGGAGAAGTAGTTATCGAGCGCACTAAAAAGCCACATGTTCAAATCTTCGGCAAGGAATGAACGTTTTTCACGGTCTGTTCCTCCCTACAATTCACCATTATCTCCGTGGTTCCCGTTACCCTACACTGTAGAAGTTGTGGTATAAAAGTTTGATAACTTTACGTCCACTTTTATGCTCAGGCGACATACCTCCACCGGGAATTCAACTCTGAATCGTTGACAAGTCTTCAGTGTTAACACACTGCCATCGGGTAAACCCAAAAAGGTGGTGTAGGTAACACTAGTACACACTGGAGCAAACGAACGAAAACAAGTCCTCTGCGCAAGTAGGCTAGACCAATGACCCCTTAGAGGGGAAGTGTATGGAGGGTAAAATGCGGCTGCAGCTACCAGCAGTTTGCAGCAGCGCGCACTGCTCTGTTCCGACCACTTACTTTCCCCCTTCTCTACAGTTGTGCGTGGCCTTGCTACACAGATTCCCGAGACAGTGTGTATGCAAGGTTTTACAAATACTTAGACTAGTGTAACATAACACCACTGTGGTGTTAACGCAAAATTTGGCGTTGTTCGGCACCATCTTTGGCTGTCAAATACCGTGTACAAAGGCCTTTATACCTTCGTGTTATACCAATTGTTTAACTTTAGAGGTAGAAAACTTAGAGAAATAACCAGAAACACAAGAAATATAATTATCTTACAAACAGCTGAGGAATAATGGGATCCTATTCCCTCAAATAACAGTAACAGTACACCTTCCTGATGAAGACAATAGCCGCGAAAGGGCTTTGAACAAATTTCACCCATATTTTAGTGATACAGATTTCATCCTCACGCCATTGACAATTTACGCTGTCATCAGCTAAAGCTTGTTGACCTTGCTATAAACCTTACGTAACCTTTTCATCTGGGAAAGACCAGCGAAAAACCATTTCGTGACTAAACATTTAAGGTAATTTCAATAGTAGATATTGGGTTTTATATAATTTCAAACGAAATCACTAAAAACGTTCTTGACGTTAATAGTACTTTTGCACTGTCTACATTACAGTTTTTTCTTGGTTTTTTTATGCCATGCTTTTCATTGCGATATTCAAATCAAAATTGCGCAAAAATCAAAACACAACATGTTAGAGGAAGCCTTGGACAAGCAAGTTCCTTAACAGGAGGAAAAAAGTAATAATTGAGCGAGTGATCTAATATAAGTTTGCTACTATGTCCACCGAATTACAGTAGAATGCAAGACTAATTAAATCCTTATAAGATTACATAAGATATTAACCATTCTACATGATATTGGGTATATATATATATATATATATATATATATATATATATATATATATATATAGGTAGAAACCAATATCATATTGTATTTCGATTTTCAACGTTCTATGCTGCTTTTCAACCTCACGAGGAACACTGTCTGGATAGACAAACGGATGACATAGTAGGATAAACCCACATTAATACTTCACCCAGAATTCCTATCTTGGTGCGCTACACTGAACACAACAGAGGGCAGTACAAAATAATTCCCTCAAATCCGTAGGTTGATTTAAGGAACGAAATCAGCTTTCCAACTGTTCCTCCTCTTGGCGTCACTAATTATTTGTACAATAATTTCTCAAAGGAAAAAAATCACATATTTTCACCTTGACTAAATAATCTTCAGAACTCTCGCTATAAACTTTTGTAAATATAATTAAGACATCTTTCTTAATCATCTCTTAATCAATCCTAGATTTATGCTGTTGCAAGTTATATTTTCATTAAATGGTTTACTAAGATTTATGAAGTTCAAAATGTAGGTAGCTCGTAGCACCGATTTAGGTTTTTGTAGTTTAGAAAAACTTTCAGCACTCGTCCCCCCCCCAAAAAAAAAATCTGCTTCATTAAAATTCACAAGTTCAGGGTATTTTTGTTAACATCCTGGGACCTGAGGTTCATGTTCTGCCCCTCATCCCCCCTCCCCAAAGTAAGGCTCCAAGTTACGCTGCTGATCGGCACGTGCATTATAATGTATAATGAAATGCAGCTAACCTTCAGATATGAGTGCATTGTGATTGATATAACCTTTGTGTTGTTGCAGTAACCCTGAACCACTTTCCAATTTCCTTTTAGTGAAATTTACAAACAATGATTGTGACCACATAAGAAAACTCATTCAAGAAACAAGATTTCCTATTGCAGAATGAAAATTTAGTATTTCTTTATATGTCTGTTTTATATTTTTTCATCATTATAGCCCTACATAGTAATATATTATATATATAGGTACCTAACCAGTAAATATTATGGCAACTTTTAGTTGCTACCTCATATGATGTTACATCTGCAAGTGTGTTATTAGTTGACAAAAAAAATATTTCAGTGCAAGTAGGCTAATCGGGCCTGGACCTACACAGTGTAAAGCGGGATCCGGACCACTGTGAAATAGCCTCCACAGTGGATCGACCCCGGGATCATTTTGATTACAAGACGACAGCGTTACGCCATCGGGGAGGTCCACTACGCTATTAGGTGAGTGCCAATCACGTTACAATATATTAACATGGTGGTGTAATACCAAAAGCATGTCACATTTCAGTAGTGATACGTGAATACATATCCAACCAACTGGGAACGAAACTTGCGACAATTGCAGGGCATCCTCTGAACAAAAAAAGCAATAAAATCTTGGAAATATAATGCACGACTTAAGGGAGTAGTCTTCATTACCATAACTGCAGTGAGTTTTTGAGCTGAAACTCGAGGCTATTTATATGCCTTGGACGACGGGTCTGGTATCGCATTTGAATGAACACGCACTTTAAAGTTATCGCAGCGAAACTGGAAAATGCATTTTGCGCAGCTGGTGTACGTAAAGGAGATTTTAAAAAGTTTTACCATTTTTCAATTGTATGTATTGAACGTACAATGCTATTTGGTAGTAACTGACAGCGGTTTTCTTTATGAATGAGGGGGAAACACAAATGCTGACACTAAACACATGAAAACCTTATTATATGTAGGTATGGGTTTGTCTTTAATATTGCGTGATTCTAAGAACACTGAGACACTACGACGTCCAAGTTTGCGAGATGAAGATCACACTGAAATACCTTCGCGCAGAGAATATTTGATTGCAACTTTTCAAGGAAAACTCTTTATCGGTGATTTCCTGTATGGGTCAACTACACTAATAAAAATTGAACATACTTTTGAAGGGAAATCTGTTCATCTAGCCCATAGAAATGGTTAAGGTCGCAGGCAAGTGAACTATGAACAAAGATTGCCACCCAGAAGATCACGAACTGACAAGGTCTATTCTAGTTTCAAATTCTAATCGCTCCCAAAGAAACCGTGGCCTGGAGCGGAAACTATCCATCATTGACCAAAGCAATGTATAATGCCTAAAACCTGGACTTCGAAATCAAGCATAATATCTCATGGATACAGCGGTTTAGAAATAAGATTGTTAGATGCGACTAGAGGTTCTGATCATAGAGGGCAAGGCACCTTCTGCTTCCCCCCCTCAAATTCACGTAGGACACATTTTATGTATATTTACATGTATAAAGTATTGTTTATACCGATCTTGCCCCCGCCCAAATTATCTTAAGTTGGCGCCTCTTGTTCTGATTGATGCATTGTAGGACATTTACAACACACACGGTTTGCGAGTAATGGCCTACAAACATATCACTGGTGTAATTTTCTCGTTTAGAGCCAGTGTTGAGTGCTAGACTTTCGATTTCACCACCGAAATTCACGGGTTTGAGTCACAACCTGAGTATGAGTGGGTGTCTGTGTGCGCTCTTCAATTTCACGCACTCATGTATCCCCCCCCCCAACCAACATTTTCACAAAGCATCCCCCAGCTGTCTCATTGTCACCATATTAAACCATAGAAGCATCTCCCACTCCAAGGCTCGACCAAAACATCCTCCCGGTTAAGAATTTCCACTTCAAAATTGGCAAAATAAATTGTAGGTGAATTGTCAATCTCCATTTTCATTCAGATAGTTTTCCACAATTTGATTAAAATGAATTGAAATAAAAACGTCAACAAGTAGAGGATAACATCTGTTTCGAATCAACAGAATTTCATTCCTTGAAACAACACAGTACGTAGAGCACAGAATAGAAAACTATGAAAACGGCGAGGGGCAATTTGACTACCATTATCTTTATTGTTGGCTGTTCCAGAGAGTATACTTCCCAAATGCATAAGATAAAAGAGTATGAGTGGGCTTAAGGAGACTCAATTTCAAACCTTGAAATAAGTGACAAAAACTTGTGCTACAGGCGCTGTACCTGTGCTGAGAACTTTCGTCGTGAGAGTGGGACTAACAAAAAACGGGACGTTCCCGTCCGAGTTTCCATAAAACCAACCAAGGATTAGAACGAGGAACACGACGCAAAAGGTAACATGAAGAGCGCAACACGTCATATCGTTTCGGGTCCACAAGTGTTCACCCACTGTGAAATGGGGAAATGAGGCTATTCCGCGTCACCAATGTGATCTCACCGCTTGCATCGCGCCACATGGATCATCCGGGAGTCATCCAATGGCTGCGCGGCTCGTAGAACACCTTTGTGACGCAACAATGACGTCGTTCAATTTCACAACACCAGTTCCTTGACACGCTGTAATATACCAAGGCAAGTTCGGTGCAAATCTTTCCGTCAGGGCCAGTAGACCGCGATTTCACGGCACGACGCAATTCTGAACGTTGTTATAAAACAGCAGAGTTTCACTTGCAATCATGTTACAAATTTGTACCAGGAGGCTTTAAGGGGGAGGAGCACCTCTGAAGCAGGCCCATATACATGTGGAAGGAAGCCCGGATTAAACATCGTGAGCCCCCCCCCCCCAAGTTTCAATTCTTTCACGCAATCGTGAGCCCCCCCCCCCAAATTTCAATTCTTTCACGCAAAGTTATGTCCGATGATTAGCATATTTGTTTAGATTTCACTGCATTTCAAATCTCATTTTTTTCCATTTTGCGGCCCTTTCATACAGCGGCGGCGCCAGGATTAATCATCTATGGGTGTTGAGGGGGTGCGGAAAGAAATTTAATGGGTGGGATGCTGAAAATAACGAAAACATGAAACACGCATGCAACCTTTCAAAACTGGGGGAGCAAGGTGCCAAGATGGGGGAGGGGCAAGGACAGTTTACTTTATCTTGGTAGATAAGGTTTAGCATATTGCGGGGGCAAAAATAGCCAAAAGCGGGGGTCAACTGCACCCTAATCGCTGCCGCTGATTAACAAATTACTGACTGAAATGAAATTGTATGTGTGAAATATAATAACTTTAGATTGACATTCATTTTCCAGGGAGGCTGTACCCCCTTACCCTTCCCCTGGACGTTCATATGTATTAAGTCTCATACTACAAGAAAGTGGTCGTACAGTGTAAACATTCAGATACACGTTGCAGTCTCATTGAACTATGTAGTGAAATACAAAATGAAATTATCTTCGTCTTTAAAAACACAATTTTTTAACCTTTTCAATGTAACCCATGGAGATACAAAATATAACCCATAGAGATACAAAATACGAGTATATAGACACTTCAGGCCAAAACGCAAAGTGCACAGCGATTTCGTCTTCGTTAATATCCCTTCTACCGCACTATCCCCAACAACCAACTGTAAAATTTCTTCGTGAACATTGGGCCTCTTCCTAACGGGTTTTGCAAAAGCCTGAAATGGTACGTTTACTAGACATGTTACATGGAACAAATACACAGAACGTATTAACACGAAAACTACCCTTCATGTTAAAACTCGCAATAAATAATTTCCCGAGCACGACTTGATGATACCTTTAAAGCAGCTAAAATTTGTGCTCCAGTGTGAGGAAGAACAAGTAGGCGGAAAATAAACAGTTTATCAACAATGCAAGAAAGAAAAAGGACAACTAACATTAAACTGTAGGCTGTTGCATACAATAATAACGGTCTTACTTCAGTAGGTACTTAACATTCGGCGCTCAATATGACGACATAATATGACACTAAGGGTTAGTGTTTTCAGTTGAACGTAGGGGGTGCGGAAGAAAATTAGGGGGCGCGCAAGCATCCCCACGCGCCCCCTTGGCGCCGACCCTGCTTTCAGAGTATTTCCTCCGTGGAGCCCCCCCCCCCACCTAACCCGCCACCTAAATCGGGGTCTGATCTGGAAAATCGGCACTAGCGAGAAAAGTTGATTTAACTAAAGTTTTTTTTCCTTTTTGGATACGGGGCCGTTATGGGGGAACAGTCTGCAAACAACTATGATTAATTGGTTTAAAAATCGTTAATCCGCTCCAGCGAAAGCATCAGGTGCTCACTTGCACAAAGTATTGTTTAGATATTGGTCAACCGTATTACTAGTCATTCAAAATTACTTTGTAGCTGATGTGGTGATTTATTCACTCAACAGATTCGACATTAGTAATCAAACAAATATATTTCGGGTGCAAGTTAAGACAGCAAAAGACAAAGGGTAAGACTGATCAAAGTCATGAACTCATGGGTTCACGAGTTCTACAGTATCTATACCATAAAAAGTGTTTAACTGTGGATTGAAATTAAGTTTCATTAGTCTTGTATGGCTTTTAATGCTTGTCCATCACAATTGTGTATATTTTCAAATAAAGATAGCAATAAGCATAGAAACAATTCATAATGAAGTTATTTACTCAGATTGAAGATCAACGTACCCACAGTTTACAACGAAAACTGCTAGTCCATGTAACTGAATCGACCAGGTATATTTATGAAAATAAGGAAGTAACGGTCTCGTATTTCGGACGAATTGGCTTACCAACATAGGCCAAGGGTTTGTGGAACTTCACACGGTTTACACATTGCTATAATGTCTAGAAAGAGTAGTATACGTACAACAGTCTCCGAAATTATTGCAATTACTACGTATGTCGTCATGCGCAAGATCATGTGAGCAACTAATTATAACCAGGCGTGTATTAAGATTCCCAACTCTCGTTCTGACGATGTAAAAAGTCAATTAGGTCTCAATTATGGATGTCATATTTCGCAAGGAGCGAAAAACAAAGAAAATGTCTGACCTTGTGTCAAGGTAGCAATAATGAAGCGAATGCTGAGAGTGCAAGGGGAAGTTTTCCCAGGACGTTGAGCCTTTGCCATGTGCAGGGTCATATAGAAGGACTACGCATTTTTACAAGCGTAACTCACTGGTGCGGGCGTATTCTATATATTGCTTACAATATTGACTTGACTACAGTGGGGTTAATGGACTACAAGTATGTTACCTCAACAGAGTTGCTGAGCAAAGTCTACTTTAAATTCCTTCAAGCAATCTTATCTAATGGAACAAAAAGCTGTTACATTATCAATTTTTCAGCAAAGTCACCTGGATTACGAGGAAACAAAAGTTCGCAGTATTATATAACAAGGCAAAATGTATACAGTTCTAAAACAGTAATGTTAAAAGCTTTAGCTCCTTCTGGGAATGCTAATCCGAATGCTGCGGTATCCCTCAGATCTTGCAAACAAAAACGCATCGCTATGCCTTTCAGACTGTTCAGTGAATGTAATAAAATAAGTGCAAGTACTTTATCCTGCAAATGACTTTGCTAAGAACCTCAACAATCTTGTTTTAATGACTGAGAAAGATCGGTTTACACAGTTTATGGTTTACCGTGTTGACGATTCGTACATCGGTAGCCAAGATCTCAACTCTAGTGGAGGGAGCTTATTTTTTCAATTTTTCTCTAGAAAAGTTTGTCAATGTAGACATTTGTATATGTATGTATTCTAGTTGTGGCAAAAATGTAAAGAAAGCAACGTGAAAAAATCAAATATTGTGCAGTTTGTTCTTTATTATGTATAAGTGGGTAAGTGACATTAAACCATATACAAAATATTACACCGCCCATAAAGAATGAGTCTTATTGTCAACTTGATGCACATGATACGCACTGCTTCATGTGCAAATAGTACGAACCAGAAATTAAGATTTTGTACCTCTTGCAGCGCAACCAAAGATTAGTCTGAATCTTTGATCAACAGTTGGTGAAACATTTGTATTCATGTGTAATTACAAAAATTAATCTCAAACGAAAATTGCAAGGGACTAATCAACAACAATGTTTAGTTTACCAAATGTGAGTGGAGATTAGATTTACAAAGATGTGTCTTAGAATGAAGAGGCCCACTTGTAAGGTATTATTAATTAAGCAAACTTATTAAGATCACGTTATTGAACTGAAACACCCCTTTACTAATTCACCTGTTCACAGGTAAAAAGCCTTTGAATACTTCTTTCATTTGATGCCAAAACTCTACAAGAAATACGTAAAAATCAGAGGGTTAATCCAGGGAGGACTGCTCCCCTGGAATACACCTACAGGCCCGTGAATACATCCCAGTCACCATACGTGCATTGCTGTAACAAACGTGGGGCCAAAGCCGGTAGTCCAGGGTGCCGAAATATAGCAGAGAAAATTTTATATAATTTGTTCTTTGACATCAAAATATGCAACAGAAATTGTAAAGAAAGTACAACTATGTTGTTTTTATAGGTAGATAAGTATATTGATACACTAACATCTTATTTACATAATGGTATATGACATTTGCACGAAGAAATAACATTGTTTACAAACCAGTAAACAAGGGAGTGACATGTTAATTTGTTACCAGAAGATCATGGATTACACATCACAGTCTGGGCAAATTAAAGGTCCTTTATCATCCTCAGCAAGTCTCCCCCCCCCCCCACACACACACTACGTGAACAAATGTTTGATTTGCGCATGTCCTCCACGGTATACTCCTATGCAGGCCATATTGAGTCTACCTTACATAGTGTTATATTTCCTTTGTTATAAACTGTACTTTATATTAAAGTCTATACTAAGTACATTGTTGTAAAGTACAAATTATGAGCTATCATATGTACTAGAGATATAAACACCTATCACTTGGAAGATGTAGCAAGTAATAATTTGATATTATTAGCCTAATATACTTATTAATTATTAATATTATATCACGTAGAATACAATCACGAGGTTCAGCTAGTTCGCTTCTTTGTCTTCAAGTTATTGTTCTACGTATAATTACAGCCAACAGGTTCAAGCATGTCATTCGGACAGTCTAAATGACATACGTCATTTGTTGAATTAACCATCTAAGTACGTGGAAACAGCAAATAGGCCATATTGGCTTCACGTACCTTACATGATGCCGGGTGATGGCAGAGTTTGTTCAGGAAGTATGAAATACGGCGGTAATTATTTTTGTATACTATATTTGCATTAAGAGGCAGGCAAATATGATTCATTTTTACAATATTTTTTATCAGAAATACTATTTTATTAACGATGTGTTGTAAGTTGTATTAATTGTATTCAATATATAATAAAATAAAATAAAAGTAAAATATCCTTTTAGCTGTAGACGCATTACGATACAGGGAAGAAGTTCTTTGCGCGCGAATGTTAAAATAGCAAGTGAGGTGACGAAGTAAAGATGTGACGAATTCGGTACCGGGGTACCAAAATGAAATCTTGCCGCAGGCAAAAGTCTTGCAACGGGCACATGTGACACTACTACAAGCGTAAAGTGGGTTGCAACCCTCTAATATTGAAAGCAAATGTAAAATACACTTCACATCACGATATACCGGTATTTCGTTTTATGTGGTTGTAGCACATGTTAGGAATATTCTTTCAATACTGGGAAAACGTGTATGATATATCTTGCTACCTTCAAAACATCACAACATAAAGTCAACGCGTTATCCAGCATATGTAGATGTGATGTGGCGTAGTGTGAAAAATCAGAAAACATTCTTAGTACGAGAATTCTTCGTACATTCAGAAATTAAGTTATGAGCTTTGATTGCATCTGTACAGTTTGGGTACAATGTATAATGGCAAAACTAAAAACAACAATGTTCTACGCAGCCAACTGCAAAGTTAACGCTATGAGCCGGGCTGCTTCTCTGGGAAGCTAGTAGGCACAGTGACGAATTGTTTGAAGCATTGGAGCTTAACATTCCTGCTCCTCCTCCCTTCTCTCAAAATGGGCAAAAAGCACGGATAACTTAAAATTACCAGACTTCTAGATGATTCAATTAAATTTGTCGAGCCAACTACACAAGACATTTGGGATTGTACCTCAAGGAATGAATGCTGAAATGTCACGAAACTACCAGTTTCAACAAAAAGAACAACTCTAAAAAGGGTTATTTCTTACCTTTGAACAGCTGTCTACACTCGGAGAAAAACGCGCGAATATTAATTTCACAGGGAATTATGTAGGCACAAACATAGGCTACACCTCCACTCTGAAAGGTAATTCAAGACTGGTCTGATAACGCTGAGTTACGTCTAATACTATTGATCTTTTACCCTTATCGGAGCTTATGACATCAATGATAAGTAAATATCAAACTCGGCAAAATTCACAGCATTGTGCATCCAGTGACAGAAGGCTGATACAGAAATCTTAGGATGACTTCAGCGATTGTCAAACTATTGAATTAAAAGTTTCTTTAACTCCCATTGTTTGCAGAAGGGTGAGCGAAGACTTTTCGGATTGAATTCTACTCGTTACTGCACTAAGTAAACAATGTCCATGGTGTCGAACTAATATGGTCAATAAACCCGCAATTTAAAAGGAATTTTCAACAACGAGCCATAGACCAATATAAACTGCAAATACAATGCAGATACAATAAAACCAATGAAGGAATTAAAATGGGAGGTGTACACTAGAGGGAAAACATAACACTTTGCTGGATATGATAGAAGCAAGCCAAATAAGCATGTTCCGAATGACATTGGTTTACTTAGACATTTTGCGATTTTTAATTAATTCGTTAACCTTATAACATGTGATCTGTTAGTTGCGAAAGAAAATATTTTGCAAGTTTTGGTTAAATTAAGTTACCTTTTAGGAGCTAAAAAAAAGTTCATAAGTAGCTAAAGGAAAGTGAAGTGCACACGGAGAGTAGCAATTTCTATTCGCTGTTGCAAGAACACTTTCGGTCACCAGAGTCTAGGAGGAATTCATAGTGCTTCCAAAAAGAGAGATTATTGACTGTTTAAATTTTAAAAAGTAACGCCCAAGTAGGTATGAATTGGCGTCCGCAAAACCAGTGTAAATCCTTACATTTGTTTTTGTAGATTTTTTAAATAAGCATATATTAAAGTATTTTCGTGGCTAAATACAAAAAAGAAACGCACGAGAACATAAAATTGCAGAATTCGCATTTTTAAGCTCTCAAACTAAAATGTCAACTTACCTCCACAGTTGACACAGTATGGAATCCGTTAACTAAGGTTGTGGTTTTCTCGACTGTGTGGACAACATCGCCATTGATGTGGTTAGTAACAGATCCATTCAGCAAAGGTGGATTGACGGCCACCTTATTGAAAGCAGACTTAGGACCATTTTTCTCGACAGATTCCGGGTGTATCACATCCATGGTGCTGTATGTGTTCTAGACGGCACGAAACTGGAAAAAGAAATTACAATGCATTTTTAATAGTTAACACAAATATGTTGTAATAACACAATCTATAAATAAACTTAGGACTTATATACACAAAAGAGCAGAAGAATTAGAGACGGGTAAAGATACCATCACTCATACCTGTAGCATCAGAATTAATCATGACTGATTTCTCATCCCTCATTCTAAGACGATAAAAATCTCAAAGGTCAACTTCGAAGATTGGAAAGTAAGATTTTCAAATGTGACTAGTAAAATTAGCACTCAAGGTACAATTGATAGATTCAATATTTATACCTTTTACATTTACAAATTTTAATATAAAACAAATAGTTTCAGAGGTACAAATAATATTGTTAAATTAGTAAAGTTGGTTCAAAATAATGCGGAAAGAGTAAAATAGCAAACAAATTTTCCAAACAGTAGTCCATTTTTTCCCAAATCTGTACCGGTATAAATTTGTCAATCTGATTCTAAATTTATATTTGATTCCTTATATATTAACAAGTTGTTAGGACTGTTGAATTTTTGAAAGTTTATTCTAAAGCCTAATTTGTGTAGGACTCGTTAAGGTGACTGATGGTGAGAATGCCCTCAACTTCAGTTGATAAGAGTTACATGCGATTGTTTCTGAAATACACACGACTATACTTCAATTGTAACAACTTAGTAACGGCCCCGTCTATTTCGTTGCACTTTTTGACCCTAGGTGTAGTGTAGGTGCATTCCAGTGTCAGGCTGGTGCAAGAACGTTCCTTTGATTGGTTAGCACGCACCACATGACACCGTACACTGCTTCCGAACGTAGTGCAAACTACATGACACTAAATCATCGAAGTAGACGACTCGGTGCTACACTTTGAAACCAGCTCTAGAGGTGTTGAGTGCAAAGAGTCAAAAAGTGCAGCGAAGTAGACGGTTTGTTAATTGACAAGAAAAATCTGTTACCCGCGACTCGAGCTGAAATTTGATAAATGTCAATTCCTGCAGCGTCATCACCCTAAAATACTATAATCTGCAACAGAATTCGCGAATGGTAAACCTACATACTTTTATTTTTACTGTAAGCATGTTGTAGATGTGGTCGGACAGGACAAACTTAAGAAAATGCCAGAACGAAACTTTACTACCAGTTGTCACTGCTCACGGGACTGAAATGGCATAAGAGTTCCCCATGGTTTCATTAATACTAACTTTTAGTTCTAGTTGCATTTCACAGCAATTCAGCTAGCCAAACAAACTAACGTGGATAATGGAAAGAAGTTTTATGATCTGACATTCCTGCAAAAGATTTTCTTTAAAAAAAATCTGGCAATAAGACGATAAGGGCACAATTAAGTTGTAAATCTAGATACTGAGGAACGAAAAACAGGCTAAAAATTGCTGAATTTCTACGCGAAGTTAAACTGGTATTTTGTACTTTGTCGTGTACCTTACAAGACGAATTATCAATTAATATATGACTTATATATTCCAATTCTACAGATAACCTAGGTTGATCGTAGACTACATGTCAAACATCTCCCACGACACACTGAAAATTGACAGTTTTATATGAATGTGTCCTATGATGATTAACGGTGTAATAAAAACGTTAAAGATTAACACCACGTTGCTAACCTGAAACAGTTGTTTTTTTTTTTCCTAACAGTAACATCTGATACAATCTGTTTCACGATTAGCCAAGTGTGGCAGAGAAGCGAAATCAAATAAAGCAAATCAATCTACCACATACAAAATGTATTTGAATTATGAAGACCACAGCATAACACTGCTCAAAATCACAATTTTGATTTCTGAATTCGTTTTGGTGTAAATTTCTAAATCTTTTAACAAAAACGTTCACGAGAATGTCAATTGATTTTAAAATGTCTGGGTACATGAGCGCTTTCTATGTTGTTACAAGAGAAAGAGGTACAAATACAGCGGATTACAATTAATCAACGAATCCACAAATTCAACATGTGGGAATTGAGGATGTTGCAAATTTTGAATGTCCACTAAAAGAAATTAAAGTTACGCCGAAAATGTTATGAAGAGAACATGGTCCCAAAACAAATTCCACTAAAAACGACATACAATATAACATTACAATGTAGGTACGTAATGACTATCAAAACTGATAAATGCACAATCTTTACAAATATGTAGAAATGTGATAAAATCTAATGTGGTTTATCTAAGAGACGTTAGGTTCAAGTTTCAGTATGCGTGCAAAGAGCACACTCTTGAAGATAGTGTTAAGTTGTTTCTTAATAGTCAAATGTCAACCTAGGACAACGAAAATTAAACGCAGTTTCTCCAATTTAGGAATTTTGATCTACATTCTTCACTTATCTTCAACATTCACGACATTCAAGTTCACGTTCTCAAAATTCAGACATGACTGACGAAGGCTCAAGTGTTGTGAATTAATCAGTTATTTCTTATCTTTTGAGCTGTTGATCATGTTTCTTTCTTCAAAAATCTTATCTTAAAAGAAACAGTACAACTCAATTGCTATTGTTCCAAACGCATGTATACTTAATAATACATGTGTCACGATTAAATAAAAGGTGTAGAATGAAGGAGTCATGTCCGGTTTTATTACAATATAAATTAACCAATAACCGATAACGCTGACCAGTTTAAGTATTACTTCGAAGAATGTTCATATTTAAAGGTACACTGAGCTCATTTCCGATAGCATTTCCAGGATACCAAAGTTTACCATCAACACTTGGACATCGCTAACGTACGCAGGATTTTTTCGGAGGGGAATGGAATTGTAAAGATGTTCGGGGAAGAGGGATGGGGGGGACGGAACAAACTACAAAATATTTCGTTATCACCATTTTAAACCTTAGTTTTGAAAGTTGTTCAAAGACCAAAATGATAATCGGGGTTATTTCAAGATGAGTTTGCATTTACCACTTTGGTTTCATCGAATTCTTTAGTTTTTCATTTGAAATGATTCTATCAACATTTCGGAAGGGTCTGTAGCCCCATCAGCTCCCCTCTGTGTACGCCAGTGCTTGGCATGTCTATGTCTATGATTACACGAGTTGAGAACTTTAATGACAAATCTATAAATTTCCATTTACAAACTAGATTCGTACCAGGTAACTCCACCTACCGAATGCCAATCGCTTATCAGTGTATTTTACTGATAACACAGGCCTGCGATGAAAAAAATACAAGGGAAGTGATAGGTGAACTTTATGTATTTTGTCGTGCTGAGTTCAAAAAAAATAAAGAAAACTGTCCATCACGTCACGTTTTCTTGAAAAATTTAATTGTACATGGATTTGTATGAACATTTACCATAAATATGTTGTTTCGGCGTGGAATAGCTTTCCTCCCTGCTTGACCATTACAAACTATGTAAGAAAACTTTATCTTGCGTATTTTGGCATGAAACTCTGAGACCAGGACAAATCGTGGGCTCCTCATAAAGTGTGTGTGCAGTGTCTCAATGATCTACGCTTATGGTTCAACGGAAAGAACACTGCTTTACGCTTTGGAATTCCTATGACATGGAGGGAGCCGAGAAACCACTGTGATGATTGTTACTTTTGTGCCTGCCATGTCCGTGGGTATAACCGAAAAAATCACAAGCTAATCTCTTATCCTGAGAACATTATATCGGCCATACGCCCCGTTCCTCATGTACCTGATGTGCCAGTGCCTTTGCCTCCAACTGATTTACCAGTCATTTCTTCAGAGTCTCCAGACTCGGAACATCCAGACGGTCAAGGCTCCGATACCGAATGTAAGCCCTCTGGAGACTATTCACCTCAGCCCTTCTCTCAGGTTGAACTTAATGATCTGACTACAGATCTGGGCCTTTCGAAAGAGGCAGCTGAATTGTTGGGCTCCAGATTGAAAGAAAACATTTATTGTCCAAAGGAACCACGTTTTATTGGCACAGGAATCGAGAAAAGGACTTTGTTCAGTACTTTGAGAAAGCGGAGAACCTGGTCTATTGTTCTGATGTTCCCGGATTGATGAGCAAATTTAATATCACCTACGATAAAGATGAATGGAGGCTGTTTATAGATTCATCGACAAGGAGCCTGAAAGCTGTCCTTCATCACGGAAGCCAGTATGCATCTGTACCAGTTGCACACTCGGTACATTTACAAGAACGCTATGAAAACCTGGCTTCGTCCTCAACAAAATAAAATATTCCGACCACGGTTGGACCATTTGCGGTGATTTGAAAGTTATCTCCATGCTTCTTGGTCAACAAGACGAATATACAAAGTTCCCATGTTTCATTTGTGAGTGGGACAGCCGTGCAAAGACTCAACATTGGGTCAAGAAAGAATGGCTAAAAGACAATCTTGAACCAGGCACCAAGAATGTGATTCGGAACAGCTTAGTTGACCCAAAAAAGTATTGTTACCCCCGTTACCCAAATTAGGTGTAATGAAGCAATTTGTGAAGGCTATTCCAAAAGATGGCGATTGTTTCAAATACCTGTGCAAAAAGTTTCCAGGTTTATCTGCAACCAAGTTGACAGAGGGAATCTTTGTTGGTCCAGATATCCGCAAGCTCATGAAGGATAAAGACTTTGAGACTAGCATGACAACAACGGAGAAAGAAGCTTGGGTTGCCTTCAAAGATGTGGTCAGTAAATTTCTGGGAAATTACAAGGATCCTGACTATAAAGCAATTGTTATGAATATGCTGGACAAATTTCAAGCGTTGGGTTGCTCCATGAGTGTCAAACTACATTTCCTTCACTCACATGTGGACTATTTCCCCGAAAATTTAGGAGCAGTCAGCGAAGAACAGGGTGAAAGGTTCCACCAAGATATTAAAGATATGGAGTGCAAATATCAAGGACAACGGAACAAGAACATGCTCGCCGACTACTATTGGATGTTAACACGAGAGAGGCCTGAGATTGCACATAAAAGAAGAACGTCAAAAAGAAGTTTCAAAGGCAAAAGGGTACGTACGTAAATATAAACTTTGTGTTTGGTTTTGTTGTTTGTTCAGTTTACAATTTGTGTCAAACGTTCATGTACACATACATTGCTCCTCGTGGTCAATAGTCTATTTTATGTACGTTACCTTAATAAACACAAATGAACATAATACGTTGGTGCTTTTTTTTCTAGAACCTTCACCATAATGGGATGTTAAAAGTGTAAACTCAAGAGAACTTTGTGTTTTTCTCTCCACCAGAGGTGGCTCGTACGATCTGCCAACAGTGGTTTTCTTCCATTTAAACCTATACAAAATAAAATCAATTGCTAATAAATCAATTTGCATCACCAAGCATCAATTTTACATAGATTTAAATGGATCAAAACCACTGTTGCCAGATAGTGCATGCAAAATTGTTCGCGAAAATTCCTTTTTACATAGGATTTTAGCAAAAATATCGATATCGATTGTACAAAAAATCCTGACGTGATGGAAAAAAATTGAGGTCATTTTCGAAATCAGCACACCCAATAACATAATACTCAGCGTACACGTCTCTTGTATTTTTCAACAACTTCAATTTCGCAGGCCTGTGTAATTAATAGACCACTGTGGGTGTGCGGTAAGCACCTTTGGTCTACTTCAGTGCGTTACAAACCGAACATGAAAAGTTAATTGTTCGCAACGTGGGTGAGTGTTTCTATGAATTATGTCTATTTCGTCTCCACCATATGGCTGTTAATTTACTGCCATAAAAAAAAAATACCAATATACATAGAGAATGCCAAAATCGGCGCTCTTGTGTCTACATAGTAGATTAGTATTTAAAAAATATACATAAAAAACAGTCATGTACGACTTTAATTGGACGCTTTGAAAGCATCACCTAGACGACAACGCTTGAATCGGGATTGTCCATTTCATTCAACAATAGATAACAAACATATCAATATCTGAATTCTGATATTTAACTCCGTAGTAGCGAATGAACGTGGTCTATCTGTGTGTCCATTCAAGTCTTAAGTAAATCTCCATTTAACGTGTAAAGGACTTCTTTGATCGAGAAATTTTAATACGTTGTTAGGTTACAATATTTATATGCATTAAGAATCTGTTCTGTGAAGACAAAGAAATTGTCAAAACCTAACCAGTATTTAATTGCATTTTCGAAGCTATTCAATGAGCATTATAAATATGACATGTAGATTTCTTCCCATTAAACACAATGTTAGGCTTATTACGAAACGCAGTAATTTATTCCCTATCTACACAATTTTGATGGAAGTTGAACCCTACGTATTTTCATTTATTATCCAGCCCTCAAAAGGGGCTATTACAAAGAACAAGTAAACTTAATGGTACAATGCCTTTGTTACTTCGTCTGATTTGTCTGTTACACTACATATACATAATAAGTAGCCTCCATTTCATATAAATCAAACCGAAGCAGGAAAAAAACCATGCCTGGAAAGAACTACATAAGGGCATATAAAAGCCATGTACTTTCATTCAAGCAAAGAAAGCACCAAGAAAACTGCATTAACATTCCTTGGAATGTATTTAAGATCAGAGTTAATGCGCTGTAACTGCAAGTGAATTCTATTGTTCCAATCACAAATGGAACTTTTATCGATTTCTGCCTATTGTTCAATTAGATACGGTGACAATTTTCAATGTCACAACTACGATGTGAACCACGATATGAATGGTTTAGGAGGTCGAACACCAAAATAAAATTTAATGCCATGTTCAGTACCAAGAAATTTTAGTTAAGAACTGTATAACTTCTCCCAACATCTAATTTTAATTAACTGTTTAATTTGAATAAACGTGTTAACAGACGTTTTATTGCTTTACTGCAAAACTAAGTTTATTGGCAAACTCTGTAGAAGAGTAAATTTGCGAAAATGAACCACCGTATTTTCCTTATCATCTTCATTTTATCACCTTTTTTAAACACAGGAACAATTATGGATTCTTTCCACTGTTGAGGGATTTCTTCTTTATTCCATATTAAACAAATTAATTTATGAATGACATATTAACAAATTTCCACCATATTTAATTAACTCAGCTGGTATTAAATCTATGCCAGGTGCTTTGTTATTCTTTAGCCTTTTAATAGCATCTTTAACTTCAGTCAAGTTAGGTTTTGGAACTAAAGGTTCTGCTGTGTGGACTTCATTTACTTCTGATTTATCTCCTACATTTAAAAAGGTCATTAAAGTAGTTCTTCCATCTATTTAGAATATCGCTTGGGTCAGCTAGAAAATCACCGTCTTTATATTTTATCAAGTTTACTTTAGGTTGCCACCCCTTTCTAAATTCATTTACACCTTTATATAAATCTGATATTTTTGTTTTTGCTGTTTGTTTCAATATCGTTAATTTTGCTTTTCAAGTAATCTCTTTTTTTACTTCTAAACGTGCGTTTAACTTCTCGCTTTATTCTATTATAATTGCTTAGATTTGTATCATCAGTGTTATTTAACCACCTAAGACTAGCCTGATTTCTTATTTCTATTAGATTTTGACATTCATTATCAAACCATGGCTTACTTTTTCTTGGTTTATGTATTTATGTGGTTAATTTGTATTATTGTATATCTATGAACATTGAACACTGTTGGTATATAACTAGACACTTGACATCTTATGCATGTAAAATTTAAAAGCGGTGAAAAAGTTATTAAAAATAGAATGACTATGATTCAGTATATCATCTATTATGAAAGCATTAATCTCAAACATTTTAAATGGTACAATACTTTACGGATTCATTCTTTGCTCATTTACCGAAGGGTTTAAGTTCACCTCTCAACATTTGGACACAACATGAAATGAAAAGAACATGGTTCCAAACCAAATTCCACTGAAGCGATATCCAATATAATAATCGAATATAGGTACGTAATGACCATCTAAACTGATAAATGCACAATCGTTACAAATACAAATTAATGTAAAATTTGTAAAGGCTACATATATATTTATAAATGTTATCCCATTCCTACCAGCAGCAACTGCACCTAACATTGCCTTTGTGTTCAACTAGACACAAAACAATCAATGTCATTATCTAGTTGAAGCGTGCGACAACCGTGACGTTCTCAAAAAAGCTAACAGCAAGTCGTGAAGATTTACTCTTATTGACACGGACAGAATAAATAACAAGCACGTTCCACAAGCATCCGATATAATGCAATTCAAAGGAACGGACTTGCGTTGTGTTTGTATAACAATTTTGTTAGATCTGAAAATTGAATCCCAGGGAATACCTTGCGCTTGTACTTTGGCATCTAAGCCAAATGATTAATCCATTATATCCTGCTATACGTCTCCCCATGCCATAAACAGATTTAACAAAAGAGATAATAGAAGAGGTTCGATAATTGTCCACTTCAGCATGACAGCTAATACAAACTGAAGTAAGACATCGGTATAGTTTAATATGATGCTACTGCTTTTAGTTTTGCAGTCAACCCTCTTGAATCAAGTTATTCAGAACCAGCTTGAAGCCTAAAATATATCGCAGAAAGGAACTTTTCAAGGTCTGGTGTGTGAAAAACATGTAAACTATTTGGGAAAACTACGTTTTGCACTGAACTTCATAACCACGGAGAGTACAAGCTGGTTCAGTCTTAAGGCACACTGTATGTTCTTCGTAGTGTCAATCAAGCACTATATAACCAAGATTTGTGCACCATACAGCTCGAATTTACTAATTTATTGTTCACTTGGAATTAGAAATTCCTGATATGAACCAATTCCCTGCAATAATCAAATAGTGACTAATAATGGAATGATTCGAGGATCAAAATGAATGACATTTTTACACACATTGGGAAATTCACTGTGTAATTATCAGAATGATTTAACTATAGTCATGATTGAATCCTACCATATTTTTGCCTTGTATAATTCACTTTGACTTCTGAATGCACATTACTAATCTTTCATACCTTTCTTTTCTGGCTAATACAACCACCTGCTGAACAGCATACAAAAATTCTCCTACTGTTTTAAATCTACTACAACTATGTCAGCTGAATTTTGTGAAACTGTAGTGTAGGGCTATGCATAGTGAGTGTACTTTAATCTTGCATGCATCGAATTGTTTATCTTCCCTAGTCTTATGCGATTTGAATTTAAAGAAGATAACAGGCCGAATCCACTCAGCCTCTATATTTTTAACTGCTTTTCTTCAACTACCTGCAAAGCTATGAGTACAGAAGTAGAAAGCGTGGAGTCTGAATGCAGCATGAATGGATTAAAGGACAACATCCGGCAGATGACTTTGTAACCTTGAGACGAATTACACAACACTCAGTTCTACGGAATCAGAGAAAAACTGACCTTCAACTGTAACCCGTGGGTTATCGAAAGAAATTACCCGTATCAAAACTGTAGACAGAAAACCCAAGTTGTTAGATCTAAGGGGGGGGGGAGGAAAGCCTTTAAGCCTTTGGAAGGGATAACTTTTACTATATTCAGGACGACCTGTCAAGTATCTCAACATTGTGATAACATTTAATTAGTCTAAATGTGTTTAGTTTACAGTCGAGACTCAAGATATCAGCATTATGAAGTTCTTCGGTCATTATAGACATCCGTTGCTAACCTAACCAAAGGAAAAATAATAATGTGATAACTATTCTTTGGCATTCTTTTGAGTTGTGTTTTAATTGTTGAGTGCAGACAATTGAAAAGTGAAAACAACTGGTCATTGAACAAATTTGATTGTTAAATTTTGGTCTGCCGGTTTCAAATAAGCCTTCCAAATGTTACCTGCATGTACCATTTTATAGATAGCTACATGATATAATTTTTCGGAAATTTTCCGGTTATGATGTGGCAACAAGACGTTTTAGCTTTGTGGGTCTGGGACACTGTCATATGATAAACCATTACATGAAGAAATGGTCAAAATGCGAAAATTGTGACGCTGATGATGATCTCATTCACCATTAGTTGTGATCGTGGAAAAGAATTCTACGACCACTCAGCAAAACCAAGTTTAATGACTGTTTTTGTTAGAGTGGCAATTTTTTGTTGTTCTTTTTTCTTTAACCTAAGAAAAATTTCCAAATGAAAGTAAAGTAACAAAATATTTTAGTAGGACTACAAATACGAAGTTTCCTCAACACTAACTTCAAATCAGTGGAATGAACTCTGTGGTAATCCACAGAAATGGAATAATTTGCAGCTATATGTGCTGGATTTTGAAGGAAATTGAAAGGAACTAAATTGTGTTCATCTAGTGTGGTTGGTCTCAATGAAATGTTCCTGGACATAGGGTGTCGCATATCACTTAAGCAGCACCACCTGAATTCCTACGTGCATTTTCCCCACACAATCTTGCTGTTGATAAAATATGATAGATTATGCTCGTTCCTATAAGCAGATCCTAGCAAATTGCAAATCTTCGATTGTCCTCTCGCTGGCAAGAGTGTAATGTGAAACTGAAATCACATTACTTCTGTTATCGGATGCTGTTTGTGAACTACCTATCACTATGTAAATAGACAATCATCTTGTACACAAACACACCCATATTTTATACGTTACCCACTTCTGGAATGGCGTTCAAACCTTGTAGCTCACATAACTGTCAAGCCTCCATTGCTCTTCAGTGCATACATTCGACGGTAATTACTGAAAGCCGAAATCCTCAAAATGTACCTAAATGGTAAGGAACAGTCCATATTTCTTTATCTGTGTATAAAGAACTTATTTTCAATAAGTGACAACTAACGGGTATCATCTTTCCAAATGAAAAGCGTTGCAAACTCAGCACATGGGAGTCCATAGGCTTATCGGCATAGGCTGCTCCAGAGGGGTACAAGAGGATGATTGTGCAACCCTCCTTTTCAGGTCATCGTCCCTTTCCACACCCCAAGTTTGTCTCTAATAATAAATATTACATATTCAAGTAAAGGGAATTATTCGATTTTGGATGGTGGTAGCTGTGTAAAGTCCATATTTCTTTATCTGTGTATAAAGAACTTATTTTCAATAAGTGACAACTAACGGGTATCATCTTTCCAAATGAAAAGCGTTGCAAACTCAGCACATGGGAGTCCATAGGCTTATCGGCATAGGCTGCTCCAGAGGGGTACAAGAGGATGATTGTGCAACCCTCCTTTTCAGGTCATCGTCCCTTTCCACACCCCAAGTTTGTCTCTAATAATAAATATTACATATTCAAGTAAAGGGAATTATTCGATTTTGGATGGTGGTAGCTGTGTAAAGTGTAATCCAGTCCCGATTAGTTTCTGTGTAATGTATTTTTTTAGTTACTATTCGAAAAAAATATTTTAAAGAAGTAAAGTGCATTCTAATATTGTTTCATATAGTTAGTAGACTTTAGGGTCCATAAATTAGTTACATGTTTCTGATTTTATTACTGTTATCCATATTATGGTAATTCAGTACTCAATGAGTGGTGGTAATACTTATCAACTATAAGGGGCTGGATCCCCAGTGTTGACGGAACGACAATTTTAATTTCAATCAATCATAAGTACTGACAAAATACTTTTAATGTTTGAAGGGCTAGAACCTACTTCAAATACTTATACAAGCAAAAAGTGCAAAATTAATAAAGCAACATTACCAGAAACAAGAAATAACAGTAGAATATTTACAACATAAAAATGACTCTTCCGCTAAGAAACTGAATCGCTGTGTGTATATAAGGATAAATTAATACATAAATGGTGGTGCTCTTTCGATGAAATTCACATCGTGCCCGTCATAGTAGGTTCATTACCCCAGATGCACTCCTAGCTTCCAGATCCTTGCCTTGTTTGTGCTTCTCAGGCAAATATTAGTCGAGATATAAACGGCAGCTCTAAAATCTAGGAAACATATGTTGGTTGAATTCAAGAGACTTGCCTCAATTGGAAGCAGAAGAAAGTGGAAGTAGTACTCGCAACACAGCTTAGCAACAGAGCCAAGACAATGGAATTCTTTGCAAATTATGAAAACATTCGGATAGGGTTTAAGATAGCGTTTAAGTGCTTCAGATACGCCTTTTAACTGCATGCTCGTGCAAGGGTCGAACAGAAAGAATTAACTATTGCAACACTTATTGCAACACTTAGCAATGTCATTGACAGTCATAGAACTAGAATGGGGAGGAGGATTTGTATGCAACTAACCTGTCAAAATATGGAAACAAATATGTACTTAAAACGCAAAATATGCAATAAATTTCAAATGTGTAACGAAACCCGAAACATTAATTGCTAGCGAGGCTGATATAGCAACAATGAGAGCGAAAGGAGAGGATACTTTTTCGAGATGGTAATTTTTGTATGCCTTTGTATCCGAGTGATACTGACATGGGGTTCTGCACATCGGACAAGGTGGGAGAGGGGGTGTAAAGCTGGTCGCCCACTGAGATGCGGCGAAACACTGAAATATCCTGCAACAGAACTTCTGCCGTCTGCTTCTATTGAAATCAAATTGTGTAACGCGCACGACAGGGAAGAGCACGGAACGGCGGAAGCCGGAATTTCCATGCCAGAGGTCTGCAGGTTATCTTAAGAGTTATCGCCCACTGAGACGCCGGAAACTGGTCTGTTGCCGCGATTCCCGCGTCTGAGCGTCAAGCTTTAGACAACAATGTTTAGGGATTGTGCCAAGACAAGTCAGTCTCTCGAAAACTAGACCCGACCTTGTCAAGACGAGACAGACACACCTGTCATACTTCAAAACTACAACTACCATCATTGGTAGTCCCGACATCACGTTACGCACATTCTGCACAAGCATCACATTTCTTCAACACAAGACACGCCTCCGAATCCCACGCACCATCAACAATAACACTGAGCAGGTGCTGAGTGAAGTTTTTGCAACTGCCAAAACCATCACCAACGCTTGCGGATCAAAGCGGCGTAGAGCAATGAACCTGTCGCAAATAGGTCAGAGGACAAGATCTTGCGTTGAGAACTGCCCTCGTCGAGAGCCGTGCGAAAGAAGCGCGGAAACCTGTGTTCCTTCCTCTTGCTTCTGGCTTCGTGCTTCATTTCCTGCTCATTGATTACCCAGTGAAGTGAAAGTGCTCCGCGGACCTCGACCACAAGAAGTGGTCAACCACGTGCGAGTGCAAGCTACTTCAACTTCCCCTAAGCTCAGAGCCCTTTACCTTTTGGCAGTACAAAGGCAAAGCAGGAAAGATAGAAAACACTAACAGAGATAGACCTATTTGAAAGGGTTGAACAAGTCTAAAAACCTGAGTAGTTTGGTTAAATATTTTGAATCAATGATAGTCAAACATTGTGCTAAGACTTTCAAAAGATCTTGAGAACGTGATATATGGTTGAGGAGGACCTACGCACAGTTTTGTGTGTTCACATAGAATTAACGCACAGCAGCTATGTCCAACTTACGGCCCTCACCGGACTGTTCGATTTACAACTACAAATTGGTATTTCTTTGTAGCAATGCCAAACATGCAATTTCATTGGTTTTACTCAGTGGTTAAACGATGTTTGAACGAGCCTTGGGGATAGCTGGGAATAATTTAACATGGTGACAACGAGACATCTAGGGGGGATGCTTTGCGAAAATTTTGCTAGCTGGGAGGATACAATCTCCCTACAGGCCCCCCCTCCCCTTCCCTCACTTTGATCGCTGTCTTGTAACAGACAGTTTAGAACTTTGCTTTATAGAATCCCTATGCCAACAAAACAAGTGATACCTTTGGTCAGAGTACAGTGCATATCGGGATAAGGCTGAGGGTGGATAGCCAACCCCAACCAACACTATCCTCAGTTTAATAGGCCACTGTTACTAGATATTCCTAATGCCGTACTTCAACAGGCTAGAATGTAGAGTGAGTGTATAAGTATTACCAAACAAACTGTTCACCATGTTTAATCAATTTCATTTAACGACAGCTTCAAATATTGAAACAAAACTACAAACAAGCTGCTGACAGCCTTTGCACCAGCATTTGTAGCTCAAAATCCATTCCTTAAAAACACTAAGGATGAAAGAGAAAAATTAAAATTGCTATGGACAATTTGCCGACCAATACTTGTGCATCCCACGGTATAATCAACCGCAAAGATGATGGTAGCAAATTTTCCGTCGTTATTTCGATCTTTTTCTTCACTGTGTGCGCTTTCAGGGAATAGAATTGTGCTGGAAAAGTTTTACTCTGCTCATTCGTACTCTGCTTTCTTGAACCACACGTTGCTGAAAGCTGATTGAACGGACAGGGTGATGGACAATTTGCCTACTCTCACATTTGCCGTTGTCTGCACATGCAAAATCTGTCGCAAATCAAATGACCTCGGCATAACCTCATACTGCAAAGGTTCCAGAACCGTAAAGCATCCAAGGTCACTTGATTATTATCTTCTGTTGTTGCTTCAGTCAGTTAGCGCAATATGAAACCAAGAGGACCTTGAATTTGCTACGAAGTTCACGATTCTTTTCCGCAGGAAAGCGAACACCAGCTGTAGTCCTTGAGTGAAAGTGGGCTAACAATAAAGGATGGCGTGATAACATAACGGTGGAAACTTAAAACTTATCGGCGAATTCGCAATAAAAATATGGCAATTAAATGCAACTAGTCTTAATTAATATTGTATTAGTTCTTTAAACATTACAGCTGAAGAGGTCCATGGCAAATGAACGGTAAAGAACTGCCGAAGTAGACTATCTGAAACTCATTCTAAACAAACTTCAATTCATACGATCTACTTACACAGGCAACTCGTCGGCTACTGGTGTGTGGCGTACCTACTGGTCTGTAGCAGATTACAGATTCCATTATCTCAATTACAAGAAACAGCTGCATCATAGTACTAGAACATATCTTGTTGACTTCCTTACTTCATTCTTAATCTTTTCTTCGACTAACATTGATTCATGCAACGTTTTCCAATTATACGTTAGTAATAGAAGGCGAAGATAACATGACAATAGTGTGAATAATACACTTGTGATGATGGATACGAAGTTTATGAAACGAACTCAATTACTGGGCAAGGGAGTAGGGTTTTAGCATGATTTCATTCCGTTGAAAGCTCCAAGTGGACGAATATTGACGCAATACTTGCATTGTAATACAATAATCTTACGTGAAGACGATATGATGAAATTGATGAAGGGACACTCGCAAAGAACACCCATGCCCAGGATTCGAACTCGGGACCCAGAGCGCTGTGCTAACCACTCCGCCACGGAGGTCTGCTAATTAAATCTGTGCGATATTTCGATATTACAGAAATTACATTTATTCTCTCGATAATAGGAGTGGTTGAGACTACACACTGCATAGCGAACAACTCCCAATGTGCTGTGAAACCCCTATTTTTGCTTATTTCTATCTAAATAACAATTCTCTTATATTAGATACCCAATATCGATATCTACAAATCGATATCGCACAGCCCTGTATTGCTTGATTTAAGTCTCAACTTTTATCTGGCTTCCATACGAGTTAACAGGAATCTAATTCAGAACCAGTATCACCAAAGGAGAGACGTTAATCCCTACTAATGTGCACAAGTTATTCTTTAGTAAGTGCTGATTTTTAAAAAAGTAACAAAACTACACAAAATTATGAGAATTTAAATGTTACGTCCAGTTCAGAGTCAGGCTTCTGTCTTAGAACTGTGGAATAGTTTGTTTTTGAGAAATAACTTGAAATTGTAAACAAAATTCGGTTTGTCATGCAACGTTATTCAAGAAGATGCGTAGTATGTTTAGATGAACGCTAATACATTATTAATTTTAGTAAGATTATGTGGCCAGCTATTTTATGAAAAACTGTCTACAATCTCAATTCCAGAAGATCCTTTTTCATTATTGAAGCCACTGGGTTGATTTTCAGTGTATTTTTTTTCTATATCAAAAGGTATAAGGATATTTTTTTTCACTAATAAATCAGCTGGAAAGAAGCAGAGGGCAAAATAGGTGTTAAAAAGTTGCGACAAACTAAGTATCCAAGTTCACACGGAAAATAAAATTTATCACGATTCACATCAGCAAGCTAAAAATCATAGCCCTGTTCATAGCAGAAAGAAATTAGTACTTTAACATGAGTTAATTGGATAATAAAGGGGAAATTAAAGAAATTAAGTATTTATTAGGAAGGTTTGTGTGATTTCGATCTCAAATTACCTTGATGTTACCAGTGATACTTAAAACAGACCAGGGACCACGCTATGCTCTCAAGGGCAATTAGCTGTGGGAGGGATGGTGTTAATCTTGTCTAGCTTAAACGCTTCCAAATAAACTTTAAAGTGCCAACTAAGTAAGGGTACATACACTTCAGATTCACTGTGCCTAATTCTTCCCTGTTGAAAGCCAACCCTGCCTCCTTACTATTGGCAAAATTTATGATATTTCTTCGCACCTCTTTAATGGGGACGATGTCCCAGTCTCCCTTTACCTTCCTGCTACGTCACACCTCCGCTCCTTCCGGTTCAACAGATCATCTGTACCAGAGTCTGCTAGTAATCTGGAGTAACGCAAAACAAATGTGGCCCACATTCTCTCGCTACTCTCTAAGCCCTTTGCAGCAGACTGGGTGCATAAATATGGTTAGTGAAATCCATTTTTTCTATTGTTTTTTGAGTCGCTTTTATAACTCTTGGCTTAACCGCGACGAAGAGCCGCACTGTTTAACCTCTTGATTTTTACCACAAACTTATTTACCGAAAAGGAATATAAATTCTTTGAATTTCAGAGTGTGTTTTAACGATTCCATAACCTTACATTCCCTTAAACCACTAACGCCTTATGTGGCAATTATTCGTGAACTGCAGTTCGAACATATCCATCCCTACAAAAGCAATACTTGCATTGTAATGCAAGAATGTTTGCTTTTCCTATTAACGAATCTTTTCATGTTCTAGGCCAGGAAAATGCTATTTCATCTAGCACACGAACTTGAAACTTATCTACCTGAAGACAAGTGCCATCTACTTAACCTCTTATTCCTATTTGCCGAATACTCAGAGCTTCACATTAACGGAACGGGATAACTACAGAACAACATGCTACCTAGCATGTTACGGTTTCGTGATGAAGTTAACTTGGAGAGATATCAGCGCCAGAACGAGACGAAATATTTGTATCTCAGAATCAAAATGGGTCAATGTCTTAGGCTCCCAGCTGTAAAGGAACTAAGGTCATTAATCTTGATGACGGCCAAGTAACGAGACGAATTCAAATAATTTTGAAGTTGGGTCACACTTTAAGGTTATCGGTGTACGGATTAGTTACGGTGAAATGGTTAGGGTCGCAGGTTGCCAGATTGATGTATGCCATACATAACTAGCTTACTCCCCCCGCTCCTATTCCTTGACCTGATTGAATTCCAGAATATAACTTTTCTTAAAGACCGCGAAAACTTCCACTTTTCGAACGATCTTTCAGATTTCAGTTACGTACATTAACAAATGTGAACCCCCTAGCAAACTATAGAATGACTCAAAATTTAATCTACATTAATATTAAGAAGTGTTATTACTATCATTCTATTTATTTAGTAACAGTTGCGAGTGTGATCTGTATGTCTGGAAAGAACAAAATTTGATAAACAAGGTCAAAGAAGACTACAAAAGACTGTAGAATAATCATTCCCTTAATATGAAGCACAGATTAATTCTGGCGATTCTTTTGTAATGACATTTTATTTGTATACGTTCAATTTGGTGGTCCATGATTACAACATTTTAAAAAATATATATATTTCAAAGGCGCAAACAAAATCTTTATTTAGGTGTGTTTTTCCGGAAAACATAACCAACTTGTCACCACGTTGCCTTGCTGGGTTCAAATGTTGAGACTATGCCATAACGTGAAAATCACAAGGCTCTGACCAGTTACATGTAAGATTTTCTGATAAATCCGAGAGTTTGGACGTTGTAGTTCTTAATCGAAACAATTTACTACAGATTGTTCCGAATGAGTTTTTGTTTGGTGAATCGTCGGATCATCCATGTAAGAAGTGGTTTATCAAACCAACTGATCAGTAGGGAAAAGCTACAAGTTCTCTTACATTTATTTTAAAGGTGCATAAAAGAGCTTTGGCTTTTCGCACTCCTTTAGTACAGCCGACAACGAAGACAGTAGTACGCGAATTCAATGTCACCATGTTCCATCACAGTTTACCGAAACTTGAAAGTCAAATTAAAAACACAAGTAGAGGCAAATATCAGCTTTAGCATTTGCACTATTGATTGATTTGCTTTATTTTACTTCGCCTTTTGTGCCACTTTTGGCTAATTTGCGAAGATGGGGATGAATGATTGATGAAATTGACGAATGGACACTCAAATATTCATGCCGGGATTCGAACCCAGAACCCCTGGCGTCGTAGCGCGATGTTCTAACCACTCTGCCACGGGGGCTGGCAGCATTTACACTATATTCCACTTCTTAAAACGATAGGATTTAGGGGGAGGGGCGACTGAAATAGCTATGGATAATGTTCCTACTGCTAACTTTAGCCGCTGATTGTACAGCGATGCTTAACGTGCAACTGTTTCAAAAGAACGGTTATCTGCGACAGTGCCACAAGAGTATTCTTAAGAACCGACCTTTCCAAGTATACAAATCTTATCCTTAACGTTTCCTTGTCCGCGAGTTCAATGAATGAAATGTTACCCACGCACGACTTATCAGCAGCCAAACAAAAGCTGTGTACTTATCCATTTGACCATCTTTGAAGGAGGGCTGTAAAGTGCTGCATTACAAAGGCGACCAAAATAAATTGCTAATATTTATTGACTTAGCATGTTGGGGAAATTCGTGATGCGGGAACATGAATAACTTGCTATTGACCGAGTCAAACACCTCAGGACAAAGCACAACAATCACCTTAACTGATTTTCACAGGTGTAGAGGTTGCGGTACAAATCTGCACTTTGATCTTAAAATTGACAAATGCTGAGCACCGAGTTCCAAGAACTGACTTCGGTTTATAAGAAAATGCTCAGATTGTAATTTGCCTTGCACGAAAGCCTTATCCCACAGTTCTGTCAACGTTCCGGGAAATCGTAATTTCCACAACATGAGCGAGCAAGTGCTTCCAGATGCACGGTATGACCCGTGGAACGATGAAATTCCCCTCCCTTCAGGAAGGAAAGACACATTAAAGTTACATCTTCAAATGTTAGTTCTTGCGATTTAATTAGATACAACTAAGATTTCCACAATGTATGAATCCACGAAAACTAGAAATAGTATGCAGCAGAAAACCTCTGAAAAACAATGATAGGGCAGAATAGAATCTATGAAGTCGAGAAATTTTGCTACCTTGGGAGTACACTAATATTAAATAACTGAAGATGCAGAAACGAGATCACAAGTAGGATAGTACAAGCAGAGAACTTTACCAGAACAAAATTTACCTAAAAGAGCATAGATATAGTTAAAAGGAAGATATTCGTTAAGCCATATGTCGAACACAACACTATATGGATACGAAACCTTGACAGTGGCTGAAGCTGAAAAAAGCCTTCGGAAAATTATCGAATATCAAAAAAGACCCTGAGCCAACAAACGCTAAACAGATACGAAAAATGCCTGCATAATTGTCATTCGCCAACTGAACGATTCCTGGTCCCATTTCACAAATGATTTGGAATGAAATTTAGAAGCCATTTTTCTCAAATATCGCCCCCTCCCCCCTCAAGAGGTAAAAATAAAATTTAGTCTATTCATGGCAAATTATATTATCTAGGCATTAACAGGCTTGCGCTTGGGAGAATCTGATGATTATATATATATATAAAACAACTCAGTTTTGATATCCTTTCTCCCTTTGAGAGATTCGCCATGAGGATATACCGTACCCAACACTTTTACCCGCAACAGTCTTCTAATCAAAAGTTTTGCTCCTTTCTTTACTATACGCGAAAAATTTTGACTGGCGTCAGTCTGGTTTCAAGGCTATGTCGAAACCCGTAATTTGGAATTTATACTATCATTACCTCAATTTTGCGTCTATTTTTATACTGTGCACAAAAAGTTCAGCTCCTTTCAAATTATGGTAACCTAGCATCCAAACATCCGGTTCGTTATTCAAAACCAACGAGAAACTTCAAAGTTTTGCGTCTGAGGAAAGAATGCAGAACTTTTCGCGTGAAAATATAATAGTCTAACCATTTCAATGCTTCTTCCGGCGATATGCAAACTTCAACCATTTAACCGTAGAGTGAAAGGAACAAATTTCTTCCATGCAGTACAAAAACACTTAAATGGAACAACCACTTATGAATTTTCTGTGAATAAAAATAGCCAAGTCAGACACTATCATCATTATCATTGCTAGAGGTCGAGTAAGAGGAATACCCAACTAATCCGGAAAGCAGTAGAAAATTTATTTCTGACGTCAGTATGGAAGGTAAAGTTATTCCCGGTGTATTGCACCACCCCATTAACGTAAATAGCAGTGTAAGAAACATTCCTTAAATGTTGCTGTTACGACTCAATGTGTACACACACACACACACACCCACCCACACACACACTGCTGACCCCTGGAACCTTGAAAAAGGAAACCAAGAACATTGTGAAAACTTGCTTTGGGTAATCTTCCACAGATTACAAGTTAAAATAAGCTACATAACTATTTAGTTCTCACCAGAAAGATGAAACCTCGAAGTTTGAGCTTACAATAATCGAGATAATTATCGTCAGGGGACTTGTGAAGGGCGAAAAGAAACACAATTTCCTTGTGTAATCATGAAAAACTAGCTACAGTCACGTCAGTCTCGCGTGTTTGTTTGGAAACTAATTTCAATGGACCTCACAATATGGTGACGAAATGCCACCGGGTGTTTCTTTTTCCTTCTTTTGCGCAAATTGCCCTATGGAAAAGTATACTACTGGCCAGCACGGTGACGTAAAAACCCAAAAAGTACGAACAGAAATTGAAAGGATAGCGGACCAAAAAAATTCGATTTGAATCCCGGAAGTGGGTGTTTCCTGCAGGCCTTTTAATGGGAATGGGTTACATTTCAACGGAAGCCATAGACGTAAAGTGAAAAAAAAAATGAAAAATTCGCTGTAATGAATTAATTTCAAAGCAGGAAGAAAAAATATCAAAATGTAGCCAGAGGTGGATTTACTGTAGTGTATCCCGTGCTAATTAAATTGTGCGCCACCATTCTTGTATTTGTTTCTTTTTGACGTCCCCATTCTGGCTCGAAAGGCAAATCGCGGCTGAGTAGATGCAATTATGAAGGTGCACAGAAATGCACCCACACCAGGACTCAAACCCGAAACCTACGCTGTCGAGACAGTTCGCCAATCAACGCGCTAAGCCAAATCACGAATAAACCGTAAAATAACATGTAATTAGTAATTTAGTTTTTATGACCATAGACAGTGCAAATAGATTTTCAAATGTGGTTTAAAAAAGTCCAGAAGTTCTGTAGAACAGATTTTAAAAAACCCTATGTTCTTGCCATGGCTACACTGTGCGAGAGAGACACTATCCAACAAGCACATTTATATTGTTTCTATTTATATACATGCAGTTGGTGTTTAGATCTGGAAGTCTTCGCACAAAAGCGCTTTCTTTAGTCCATTGCCCTAGACTGCGGGAGAGAGAATACTGAACAGTGATCCAATAAACTGATAACCTGTTTCTTTGAGTGATCTCAGCTTCTTTGAGTGATCTCAGCTAAGTACCTGTTAATATGCACACTGGCCTCAGTTGTGCTATAATTCTCTTCTATATAGATCATAATTGTCCGATGCCGGTGGAACCGTACTTTGGACAAAGAAGCTATATAAAGAAGCGGATTGGGGCACTATGAAGTTGCATCTAAGTCCTCCCCGATGGCGTAGTGACAAGGCTTGTAATAAAAGATCCCAGGTTCGAACCCCGCAATATAGTACCGTGGATCAAGCTCCACTAAACTGAAGGACCAGTCCTGTTTAGTCTATACGCGTATAAGTAGGGACAAACTGGCTTTTAAAAATCAGGACGATACAGATTCTCGGTCTCGTTCAAGACTTCAGTGCGATATTGAAAAATGTATCGAATCGAAATTTACTTACATCTTCAGACACATCTACCTGATTGACAGTTAATCATATATTTTGTTCATAGTTTTTGCGAAGTTGATAAGACTTGTGAGAATTGTGAACTTGTTTGGCTTGGTTGCACATATATTCAGGATAAAATTAGGTTTTCTCCGGATCGTAGCGTTGAAACACAAACTACAAAACGAATTTTATATTTAAAAAAAAAAAAACTTTTTCCTCGATGACATCTACACTCTGAAGGTGTGTGCAATGACTCGCTGTCCATGTTGTTTATTACTATACATACAAGGCTCGAGACTAAAAGGAGATTGGAGTTTATAAATCGAGAGGAGAATTGCAAGGGAAAAAAGGCAATCACAAAACTAAATTCAAGAAACAAAAAAAGCTCATTAATCAGTTCCAATGATCTTTATTTCCTTGTAGACATGCACTAGATAAATAGTGTAAAACATTTACTGTTTCTCTATTTCTCAAATTTCGTATATACATTCATGCAAAGAGTGCTACGTTCATATAGTTAAATGCGCCTCTGAGAACTGCAAGTGCGCTTTATATTACAAAATGATCTATAATTAAAGAGCAAACAGATTTAAGCTTTTGTTTACTGACATTTTCACGCATTTCATTCATTTTATGTAAAAGGAGACCAAGGAGAAATCAAAATTTTCCATTTTTTTTTTTCAATTAAAAATCGTACATTCAACTCCGAAATGCAAGGACAAGCAGTAAGTAAATAATTGCATCGTAAAATTATAAATGCTTCCGCTCGGCAAAACTTAGCGGAACGGGCATCGCCCACGCACATTTATGTGCACAAAATGAGCTCTCCTCCTTGATCCCGAATTGCAAGGGAAAAGGGCATTCACTAAACTAAATTCAAGAAACAAAAAAAGCTAATTAATCAGTTCCAATGATCTTTATTTCCTTGTAGACACGCACAATTTTCTATATCGTGAAGGTACTTTTTGCCACTGCGACGTGTTTGTAATAAGTTAAGTTATGCAGTGTGCATTGCACATCGTGCCTTGCAGGTACTGGGAAGGTGAAGGTACGACTCCACACTTTCTCACCTCTGACACAATCGCCTAAACTTCCCAGAATAACCCAAGGTGCTTCTTGACAAGAGGCTGCGCAACAGAGCAAATGATACACACGCACTCAACGCAAAAATTCAAAAAAATCACACCTGTAAACAAGCTAGAGGTTTTACGGAGGCAAATATTGGTCTAGTCTCGAAATTTGAGACCAATCAGAGATTACCATGATTCTGCTGATTCATGCCTTAGCGTAACAACATACGTAGTACTTAGGGTTATCTTCGGATTGCACTGATCATAGCGAGGAAAGGAAAATTACCCTTTAAGAAAAATCTAGGCGAGAACTAAACAAGATAGTGAAAAATTTACTTCAACCAATTTTACTTCACTATGCTATTTCCTCAGGTGTACCAATAACGTAACTACTTGATTATTTATGGATACGCCACGTTTTGTTCATAGTAATTACAAAGTAAATCCATTAGTGGCAAAATCCTGTTGTTTGTGGACAGATAACGTCGAAACTAGGCGTCAAAAAAAAATGTTTGCCTTAATGACCTCTATACACTGCAAGAGTTGGTGCGTTAACACGTATGTTGTCTATACTTTATATTTCGAGATGCGAGATGAGAACACGACAGGCACATACAACTCTAGGCAATGTCATTCTAGTTTCGATATAGTCACTAAATCAGTCACCTCGATAGCGGAACTAAAATCTCATTTGTATCAGTTAAATATGCGATCGTATATGCACTTCACCAGGGTTATGTAATTCTAAGGGAAAAAGAGTCATGTGGAATTCAGAACTGCACCAAAAAAGTTCACGCGCACAGGTTTTTTTTACGGAGAAACAAACAGTTTTACTATTTGCACGTAATAATTACGTTTGCAGCACTGCTTCCCAAACAGGCCGCACTGCTTACTTATACGAAGTCTTACAGTCCTCCAAAAGCAAATAAGTTTATGGTTATGACAGTAACAGTTCGACACGGTTCAACATGAAAATGTTATCTTGTAAGAACACTTGCTAACAGCAATATATACCTACACGTTTCTAATTTGAATAGCCAGTCAATATATTTTGCTAAAAATGTTAGTCTCGTAAACGCAATGTGTCAACTGACAAATATTTACAACTTTTTGACTCCAGCAACGCATTAAAAAACATTAACTGATGCACTTTTGATGCATCCGAATACAGAGAAATGCATCAAAGGGTACTTTTATCAGCTGCTGTTCCTGTACTGAAAGTGCATCAATTAAACCGATCAGACAACCAATACAAAGAAACCAAACTTACTCGTTTAATGTCTCTCGAAGCAAAAGTGCACCAAACTTCATTTCATGCATTTCGAGTTGTTGTGTACAGTTAGGAGTAAAAGTTAATTTTGTAAGCACCAGTAAGAAATGCATTATCTGTTCTCGTATTTCCATCAGCAAGCTCATTCACACCAACATAGTTTGCCCATTAATTTTATGGTCTGATAAATATCTGACCGCTTTTGTTTCTGAGTGTACCCTAGCGCCGAACTAAAACAAGAATTCGATGCACCAAAAAAAGTCAAAATATGGAAAACCATGCGAGTTTTTACCAGATCTGAAGGTGTATCAATAATTGAGAATTAGACCCAGAAAGCAGAACCCGTACTTCATAAAGGAAAGTTAATGCACTATAAACGTGCCTCGCGATATTAGCAACAAGGAAATAGCCAAGTGTTTCCGTCAGTAAACGACCAAGGACGGGAAACTCCCTTTACTGGTAAATAGGCTGATTCCTCAGCCAGTATGACCATTCGCCCATTCTTTTCGATAGGCGTTTATGAAGAAAACTGCTTGGCAAGTATGGAATGTTCAATATTTCCGTAAGAACCCTCCACCCTTGACAAAGAAAAATGGGGAAAGAAATAAATATTTTTCTCTCTATTAGTGTGCTCTCTCCTCACCACCCTCTGCCAGCTACAAGCCCCCGCGACAGCTACAGGGTTGGACTGATTTATTTTACTTCGCTTTTCTGCCAGTTTTGCTGATCGCGAAGATGAGTGGCGAAGAGATGAAGTTGGAATGACAAACTTACACATGGACAACACATGATCCGTAGTGTTATCCTAGCTGTGGGTCTACCCGCCAGATCCTAGTTAGCCTACAAAAATGCAGCCCAGGGTGCACTACGTGGAAGACAGCTACAGGTTCTCAACCAACGGTGGATCCAGAAAGAAAATTTGCGAGGGGTCCAGTAGGTAAGTCTGATTCTTCTTCAAACCATATTAAACACATACTAATATACGTGTTTGTGTGTGGTTAATTTATTATTATTCTAGTTGGAACATCAAGCCGATTTGAGATTTGTTATGCAGAAGTGTGCAATGGGATAATGGGATCTTAAGTAGAGGTGCTATCAGCAGAAACACGTACGCGTTTTATGGTTTTGAAGTTTAAGGACATTTCAATGATTTAGTGTTGTTAAGACACCTTTCCGATATGTCAGTGAAGTACAAGCTCTCATAACTTGCGAGATAAACAATGAAAATAAATTATGTATCTTGTCTTTAATCAGATAATCTTATCAGATTTATTACAAATACTTGCGCAGTTTATACGCCAGCCTGCTCCTTTGCTATTCCAAATTTATTTGACTCACAGCTGTCGATAAATGATAAGCTAGCTGTTCCTTTCACCAACTTCATGAAATATAGCCAAAACCGATAAGAGAAAAAATTCTACATCCCCTTTACAAATACAGAAGTACTGTACTAGAGAAACTCAGTGAATGGGGAGGCGGGGAGCAAACAGCCAATCATTATATGTGTTTGCCAAATTCTCATGCTTCCCACTTTTTACGTTGAACACGAGGGGTTATGGTCCCAACTACTCTCCCCTAAACATGCCACTGGCAGATCGACACGCAAACAAATGTCAGCCATTTATAATGCACACACACACACCTATGCAACACTGGGGATAAAAATATTAACCCTGTGTCTGGAAGAATTGTTGGGTATTAAAATCTTCAGTATTGGTAAACATTCTGTATCTTAACGCAAAATCATTGGAATATGTGAACTCATTAAAAATATGTAATTAATACTGCGGCCAATCAGATTGTTTCGTTCGTTGCTGTGATTTTTTTAAATATAGCACTAGTAAAAAAAAAAGTATACAGGAAAGCACTAGGAAAAAAGTATACAGGAAGCCTTGATTTAACGACTTGAGATTAAGTGAAAGTAAGGTGACTGGACATTATGTCAAAATTACGAACTTTTAAAGAAATATTTTCAATGTCTATCCCACAAATATGTATGTGCGTTATTCAATAAAAATTGCGTAAATAACCCATTTTGTGTATATTTGTATATACGGTATATACTCTACATACAAAATCTAATATACCTCACAATATGTGTGAAAATTCAGGTATGTCGTTCCTATAGCTACCTACCGTCAAGCTCACGTTGTGAAGAAGCCACGCTACCCAAGTACCGATAAGCTACGTGCATAACAGGTTAGACCAAATGCTCTTTACTTCTTACATATAAAGATGAGAGCGCCTCAATGACGATTCTAACCAGTTCGGGTAATAGACATTTATTTATTTCTTCTCTAAACAACATTGTGTAAATTTACCTGTGTCACTGGCCCATTTTACTTGAAGGAACATGCAACAAAAGAGCAGTGTTATGAAGCACTGCCTTTTTCTCATCACCCTTCAAATGTCCCTGCAGTCTCATGATTAACCATATCAAAAATGTTATCACTAGAACATATTCGAAACTAGACATTTGAACGTTCACTTGACCAGCAAAGTACGAAAGCAGATAGCGATATCCTTACGTCCTTGCCCCCTCACTGTTCAGGACATGCAATGTTTTCTAAATAGAACTTAAATCCGTGACCGTATGCAAAACTGTACTCTAAACGGACTGATATGAGTTTGGATATTTGTTTTAAGTCCACTTTAAGCTAATCGGGACTGGAGCTACAGTTTAAGTGGGATCCGAACCACAGTGTGCCTCCACTGAATATCGAACCTAGGACCCCTTTATTACAAGGCGACGATGTACCACTATGCCATTAGGTCCCTAATCATGTTTTACGAATGTAGCACATTGGTGTATCACACAACCCTACATAATTCAATAATAATAATTTGCTTTCGCTATCGTATTCTTATCTGTAATGGTTTTGTGGCCGTCATAAGGCTATGTTCCACCACTGGTATTAGAGAAAGCAAACTAAGAAGAATGGCTTTAAGAGTTCTAAATAGGAGTAATTATTCAGAATTTGGAATATTGTAGCAGATATTCGAAACGAGAGAAACGGAAGAAAGATCCAGTGTCAAATTTGTTAAGTTTTAATTTCCCGAACAGAAAAAATATTGAAAAAACAAATTCGATGGAACAACAAATACGAGTGCGTACACACACAATTTAGAGTAATTATTCACAGGAGTAACGTTTGCCAAGAATAACTAGGAAGGATATATGCAATAATGTCAACGACCTGAAATCAGATCAAGATTCTGATGAGAAACTTGACAGCCATGAGAAAGGCCATCTACAATATGGATGGATATGTAATCTACAAACAATAGCATCTAGTGCGGTTATTCCGGATGGCAAAGGTGGCGACACCTTTCTCGAGGACATAAATTAAAGATTGGCAAGTGAGTAATTATTTCATCTGACAATGCTCACCAGTTGTTATTTCTGTGGTTATTTACAAATGAGGGGATTTTCAATAGTGCAGACAAAATATAACATCACCCAAAGAATTTGATCAGTGGGTAATTAAAAATCATTCATTATTTATCTAAAGAAAATAGTCTTTAAAGGGTTTGAATCTCGAGCAAAGTATAGATATTTCTGTATTAGTAATCTTCCTTGCAACTAACTTCGAAAAGTCAACCATTAAGCTATTTGGAAGGAGGGGTCGACAACACGAGAGAACAAAACTAACTTTTCAAGGCGAGATGGCACAATCGAAAAATAAAATCATTCGATATTTCCAAAGTAATTAGTAAAAATTATATTAGTGATATACCTCAAGCTGAAGTTATTCTGGATACCTCTATTTTGTAATGGCCCTTGTGGCGTTAAGTATGCTTTCACCCATCTCCCCAATTGAAAATTTTGGACGAATCGCTGAATCTAGTAATTACTGCAACTACAAAACTATTGATACTTTAAAAGTCTTCGCAAATTTTTCCAAGTAAAAGCTCCATTTTGCTTTTTAGCATATATGAAGAACACTCCATTATTACATGTTTCTAATGTACGAAAGGTAATCATGTTATGTTCAGTTCATAAAATATCAAAATTAATTAAAAATTTGCAACTTACTAAATATTTTTGAGACAATGTTGTCAATATTTGAAATTCACAAATGTATGTAAACTTATTCCGAAAATAAAAATAAAATCAACAATATATAAAAATAGCCACATGCACGCAATAAGTTGGCATCTAAACATGCTGATTGGCTTTTTAACATCCTAGCCTGAATTAAGAAACTACTGGTTAAAATTCAAAGACTGCTTCACACTTGCTTGTCATTCCAATATATTTTTTTTCTTGTTCAATGTCCCTCTTCTCCATTAACAGGAAAACGCGCTTTTCTCGATCCAAGATTTCACTATTTGACCCCCATTTCATGTTCTATGTGAAGTTTGGTAATTCGAGTTACACTTGTTTTTCCATGTGTATTCACGTCATGCAACACTATCCACTATTTTCTCGGATTAATCGAAAATACCGGGAAAATAACTACGAAAAACCCAACGAGGATGTGATATCCTTTGTCATTATTCTGGCCTTGCAAGAGCTACATTCGGCAAAATCATTTAAGCTTACCGCCAATTCCCTGCCGAACTGGTCGAATGGATAATTTAATTTATTCCTTAATCCTGCAAACCTACTTTCTACCGCATGTATCGTTAGTATAAGAACCGCTATTGCGGCGTACAATTCCAGTTTGTGCGAGGACGGAAGACCAAATTAAAACTTGTCCCGCGACTCACTTTCACATGTGAACCAGGTCTGTTTTTTATCCATGAACAATGCTTCCAACCTTATCAGTCAAAATATTTCTTCACGGTCATTTCGCAAGTTATACGCAAAGCATGCCATATAGTTTATGTACGGCCACGGAAACTTGTAGATTGTAACATCTCCACTGAACAACAGTGGAAGATTAGTAGAAAGGAGAAAAAGACAAAGGCAAGGAGATTAAGAAACTGGGGAAATAAGAGGGTGGAGTGGAAAATTCTCCTTTTTCCTAGGAACACTCACTATCTATCTCACACACACACACACACACACACACACACTTACATGCACGCAGGGGCGATTCCTCCTCACTTCCTACAGTCTCATTTATACTTATTTCCATTTCTCTACTTTTTAGGAGTTTCATAATAAGGTAAAGGTAAAAAAAAAAGGTAAAGTGTTGCTCTGTGCTTAGCACCACGCCATGAAGGCGCCTTATAAAATTATAAACGCAATGTACCTACAACTGACTAGGTTAACTACTGTCAAGAGCTGTCTGCTGTCGCTCGCTCCAGCCGCAGCCCAAAGACGCTTTGATGAACCTCGTTGATAGCATTACAAACTGATGCGCGAGGAGTGGACGGGGCAGGTTGAGTTTTTTAAAGACCCAGCGAGGATGCACCAAGAGTTTCCTCAATCAGTGATGCTAACCCCAGCAAAATGGTACTAAACCTAGCACAGTTTGATCTTTGTTGGCACCTAAGCCAAGCGTCAGGTCAACCTTGCAGCAGGTTTTAGCATATGTGGATCCAAACGTGCGCGCAAGAATATAGTTCCACTGAGACGGGTTCTATTCCGACACAACTGCATACTTGCAAGAAAACAGTTATTTAATTTGTAATATACAGACAAAATAATACATCCATTAGCAGGTATGGACTTAATTGGTTGCAATCACTGTGCAGACGAACTTAGAACCGCAGATTCGCCAACTCGAATCTGTATTGCGTTGAAGAGACATTGAAACTTTAGAGCGAGTCGAGCGAGACTGAATGCGTTGCAGAGCGCGTGCAATCGGCGATACCAGTGTTGCACATCCCACTATTTTAACCCTATGTTTATTGTAGAGCGGCGAGAATGGCTGAATCTCCTGTTCAGCGCGCGGTTTTACCCGAATGTTATTTTGGGCTTCATCCGAAAGGAAATGTTCTTCAAAGTCAAGCAAGTTGTTTTAAATGCATAATCCTCCTTGCGGCAACAAGATCAAAGTAAAACAGGGCGTGAGGTGATTTGCCGTCAATGTGCACACGAATTGTATCACGGGTGTTGAATGATTTGCGGTTTGAGTTTAGCAAGAGGAAACGATTGTTTGTTGTTTGACGACAAAAGAATCTCCGCGGTATTAAAAGGTATCGCAGTGAGAAGAAACATGTTTATTATTTGGATGAGACGTCCTTCAACTCTGTGGGTGGGGGAAGGGGGAATAAACCATGGAAAGATACCACCATGCAAAACCACCGCCAGGGCTGAAGAAACCAACGATGGGGGGAAGGGGGAGGCTTATTGTTTCACCCACTGGCGGCAATGAAAGCTTTGTTGAAGGCGCATATTTACTGTTCCGCGCAAAGAAAGGGAAGGGTGATTATCAGCAACAAATAGACAGACCAAGATTTGAATCCTGGTTTAGTGAAGTGATTCATAAATTGAAACCAGAGTAATAGCGACAGACAATGTACCTGATTGTATTTATCACCAATAACAAATCATGCTTTTTTGGTGGTACAACTTGAAGTGCGTGTGTCTTACAGTAACGGATGTATTGCGAACGAAGCAACCAAGTTTTTCATAAATCTATTTCTTTCTAAACCAAAAACAATAATTTGTCATTAAATTCAAGAGGGGCCTATCGTTGTTTACTTTTATCTTTGTTTATTTTTATTTTTGCGTGCTCGAAATATACACACATGCTCTCATGTTTAGAAGTTGTTTCGCTCTTATATTAATGACACATTTATTAAATAATATATGCGCAGAAAGTACTTTTAAAATGTTATGTTTCAGGAGACAAAGAGAAGCAAAAATACATTCCACTTGACATGCATGCGGGTTTTGATGTGTTGTGCGGTTGGCAATACTGTAGATTTTCTCAGTGTCTCCGATGTAAGCAGCTCGGCGGTTGAGGAAAGACTGGCACGGAAGATTCTGAGCTCAGTTCTCGCGCGGATTGATACATAAAACCTGCTGCAAGGTTAGCCTGACGCGTGGCTTAGCACCCTGCTTTTGGTATGATGGTAAAATCTACCATAATCTGTAAAATAAGTATCTGAAATCTAATTCAAAGGAATGTTTTCAGGAAATAAAATAAAATTATGTCCAAATCTTAGTTCTACTTCACCAGCGGACATCTTTCAAATAAAATAGTGCGCGTCTATACACAGCGACAAGCTTTTTACAACCATGTCACGATCCATCCTCTTATTTCTTTAAACAAACAATTTCCTCAAACAGTTTCAAACCATTTCGTTTGTTGGGCCATTGTACACAATTTTGTGGGAAAATTAACATTACATAACTGTAGTGAATAATAAGTAACACAAGTTCCAACTCGCAAAGTATAGATGCATAATTGAACTTGAAACTACAGTTATAGGAAAAAAATAATAAATACTAGCACAATTTAGAAGCATTATAGCATAATTTCACAGTTCAAGGAGCACTTTATTAACCTCAATTCACAGCGGGACAAAATCTAAATTCTTGCAAAATCTAAAATATCGTCAATGCTATTTTCGTCGGTTTTTATAGGTTCACATTAAAATATTTCCTAGTTCAAGGGGGGCAAATAGCCCCTTGTCCTACCTTTCGAAACCTTCCTCGAATTACCGTAACTTCTTCCTCCACACCAAAAAAGCCACGAGTCGCCACTGCATGCACGTTTTGCCCATCTGTTTCTCTTAGATTTTTATTTTAACGTATCTGTGTCACTTCCTTACTTCCTATGTCACCTGCCTTTAGAAGTCATTTTTCAACTTTTGGCTAATCGCTGGTCAGTTTATCTACAAGGCGCACACAATTTATGATAATTTTGGATCTAAATATACCCTCACCCCAGTGGCGTGCCCAAGGGGGCGTTGGTGGGGGTCATAATCCTCCCCCTTTTGGTCCAATATTTCTAAAGAAAAGAACGTTAAAGGCAGGAAAATATGGCAAAATGAGAACTGACTAATTAAAAAAGTACCTATAACCCCTCCCATTCGAAAATCCTGGGCACGCCACTGCCTCACCCCCATCCCCCACAGTTGGGAAAATTATAGATAACATCTGGCTACACTTACTGAACAGAAAATTGATTCTGGCGACGCACAACCGATACACCAGTAAAACCGGCAAGAAAGTAATCAAACTTTAAAATTGTTTAGGGTTATTTTTTTGTTTTTATTATTGTTTATGTAGATTTTCTAGTTCAAGGATGAATGATTAATTCCCAGTATCTTTTCAGAAATAGCGGCCATTTTGCACTGCTATTCTTTCACTTCTGGCTAATCGCAACTATGAGGGGAACAATTGGATGAACTTTATGAATGGGCACGCAAAGAAACACTGTACATTCACACTCAGGTTAGAGTTTAGGTGGCTACAGCCGCGGGCCTCCATATGCAGAGAGCTCCACCGGGGGAAAATTGCATTGAGAAAGGCCACATATAAAAAAAAATGTGGTAAAAATGTCACCAATCACTTGATGTATAGGGGGCCTCACAATATTGCAATCTCCCAGTCTGCTCATGCCCAAGTCCGAATTCGAACCCTGAACCTCTGGTAGTGAAACTGAGTAAGAACACTCAACCCACACTAGCACCGACGCGACAGGTGGCAAATTACATACTTAATTCAGTCAAAATAGAGCATACGAGAAAACACACGGATCTGTGTAAGTAGCTTCAATTTTAATACACAGCAATCCTACAAGTGTTTGCAGCAATGCAACTGACAACTTAAGCACAGTCAAAATTACATCAATAGTAATCCATGTATAATTAAAGTGTATATATTCCCCTCCCCACTTATCCTGCAAAAAATGGTGCTGCACGTATTTTTTGCCATAACCGTCACGGTGCACAAAAAGTGTAACATGAAACAAAACGGGACTTACAAAAAACACATTCCCAACAGCGTGTTAAGACAATCTTGCGATCCTGTTTTAAGTTTACAACGAACAACCATGTAGTCAAATCCTCTACCATAGAATTTCTCTGGGCAAATTATTTCACCTTTCCTCTACAGCCACGTGGAACATTTCCACGTAGCTGACAATCTTAAAAACGTGTCCTAATTGTGTTGTCAGGTGCAAGTTTCACCAGAACATTCATTCTACGCGATTGTCAAAATTCGTGTTGCAAAAGTGTTTCCTCCATTATCCGGATATGCCCTTCCCTTTGGCAAGACCCGCCCCCCAACGTAATACTCCGATGTACTCATGTCTCGTCAGCATTTTGTCTGACGTCTCACACGGAAGTAATATGCATGTGGGAACGTTAAACTTGCTATCTCGTCAAAACTAAACAAAGTTGTAACTACTCCACGTAAGAGACAACTACAGTTCATTCAGAAATTAATGTTAACTATATTTTTCAAGCAAGTGCAACAATCATGAAACTGAATCAATGACCGGTACAAAAACTGTCACATCCTGCAGCGTGTTTGACTGTTCTTAGAGCCTATGATACACAAAGTTTAAAAATAGGACGGTATCGTATTTTGTGACGCGAGAAACGTAAACCAACAGTCCAATGCTTGTGGAAACCAAAAATATACACTTCGCGAGGGAAACTTTAACTTCCAAACTTGTACTGGAACTGCAGCGAACCACAACACGATTTTGACTACTGCAAGTACACGAATTCTAAACTTACCTGGATTGTTGCGTTTGAGGAGGGTCACAAAGACTTTCAATGCGGCACAGAAAACTCTCACTAACGACGAGAAGATGTGGCTACAATCACACGTATACAATAGACGCCAACAGTTTGTGACCAACTCACGCGTTTATCCGCGTCGCACATGCCCAACTTCGCCGCCAGATCCGTGACCTGAAGACCGAATGAACTTTCCAGTTCTGCGCATGCGTTGTTCTGACTCCTCCCCGCATCAGTCAGGCCACCCGTTGGAGTGAGTGCTGCCGGTGTTTGACCCTCAACAAGGCCAGGGAGAATTCGCAAGTTTGCTGTGGCGCAGGGACGGGAGGGTAATGGGGTAAATTATACCCCTCCTACGTTTTTTGAAGTGGTACAGTACCCCATAAATCAAGGGCGCCCGCAGGGGGCTCTTGCTCCTCCTGAGATATCTGTGAAAATTTCATGTAATTCTAATCGTGAAATTGTAGCGATGTTACGTTTTCACAAGATACATTAGAATCATGTTGACTGCCTGCCGTAACCAGGGGCGTGCGGGAGGGGAAAAATGGTCGGGACGGGATTGTGAAGGAAATATTAAAAATTCTGACGTTCGGGACTGAAAAATTCTCCATTTCCCGACCAGATCGGTAAATTTTCAGTGAAAATCTCGAATTGCACACACTATTTCCCCTTCAAGTGACTGTTTTTGCACTTCTAGAATAAACACTGTTAATTTCAAGAAATCCCAGACACTTATATTGCGGAAAATATCAAGAATTAATCTCTTTTAAACAAGATCTTTTGGAATTTCTCGGCTGGTCGGGATTACGAAAAGTCGGAAAATTATTTTCCTAAGTCGCGATCTGACCTTGATAATTTACACCCCGTCATTTTGAATTATTACTATTTTTTTTACAGTACTCTTCTGCATGTAGAAACGTGGAACAGAAGTACCATGAAGGACAGTAGAAGGACAGCCAATTCTCGGCACGTACTTTGGTAGAGGGTACATAAACTGAGACATCTTGTTGCAATTCAGAAAAGGCTATTGCAAAATCTCAGACGCCAAGGACGGTAAAAAGATCACTCAGTGCCATAAAACCAAAGGAAATAACAAGATATTTACTTACTAGAGTTCACTTTGTAGCGTACACTTGATATTGTTTATCTATTTTACTGCTCGTTTCAATTATCACAACATGGGATTTCACTATCTTTGAAACGTACATAAATTATTACTTGTTTTCACATTCCGTGATTATGAGCAGAATGCAATACTGTATTCCGTCATTTTGTGCATAAATAAATAAATTGAAAATGTCATAATTTTATCACACATTTTTTTGCACATATTTCAATAGCCCTACACAGCAATTGTATTTTTTAACTTTGAATAATGAAAAAGTCACCTTCTTCTTTGTGGTCTAATTTGGAGACGAGTCCAAGATGGTCTTTTAAAATTCGAGAGGAGAATGAAACTAAATCTTTCGAGACAAGATCGAGACAAATCTCTGTAAAATTAGACGAGACTTTGTATCCGAGGTTCTCGGTCTTTTTTTATCTTTGGTATGGCATTAGCAGAATTACCTTAAAACAAATTTGCATTACTATGGGAAGTATTCAGGCATACCCAAGTGGTCCCGGGTTCGATACCCAGAAGAGGCACATGTCACAGTGGTTCGCATCCCACATTAAATTGTAGGTCCAGTCCCGTTTAGCCTTTCTGTGCATAAAGTGGACTTAACAATTCAACAAGTTATTCAGACATACCAAGCACATATCTACGTGAGTATTTACAGGTGAATCTTAATCTTATAATTATTTTATTCTAATATCGTAATTGTGTACGTATGTGTTGCGAGGTTGCCTATACTCAGGATAAAATTCCGTATTTGGAGGGTTCGAAGAGAAGAAAAAAGGTGTCAAGTAGCAAAGTGTCGTAATGACGCTGCGAAAGTTTTGTAAGTTGAAACACTGCACATATTGCTAAAACTATATATTAGGTGGTGCGAGATGAGATAACGGACAGGGCGTAGTCGCCTTATAATCAAGGGGTCCCGAGTTCGAATTCTAGGGAAGCACATTTGTTTGGATTCCACTTTAAACTGTAAGACCAATCTCGATTAGCTTATGTGTGCATCAAGTGGGCTTAAATCAAACTTCGACAAACTTTCGAGACTTCACACCAGGGCCTCCCCGCTGACGTGAGTAGGAACGTCGTCGCTTTGTAATCAAAAGGTCCAGGGTTCGATACCAGGTGGAGGCACATAGTGGACTGGATCCAACTTTAAGCTGTAGGCCCAGTCCCGATTAGCCTATCTCTGTATAGTGGACTTAAAACAACAACCCAACCCAACGAGAACGAGACAGGCATTTACAAATCGTCACGAGACGGAACAGACATTTAGTCCAGACGGCTCGAGCGCGTAAAATGGTCCAGGTTCGATCTCTGTAGCGAAGTTCCCAGGTTGGAGTCTTGGCGCTTGCTAGTGTTCCTTCGTCAATTTTAACTAATCATCACTCATCCTCGTCGTCGCGATTAGTCAAAAAACGACAGAAAAGCGACGTTCTAATTACCAAAAATAGACCTTGCCACACAATAGACAAGATGAGACTGTCAATCTCGATATCATTCCTATTTTAATGGAGTAGGGATGTTTGGTTTCTAAATAGTAAAATGAATATGTACAGTTTTCCGGTTTTACATTTCATTAAATTTCAAATGAGCCCAGAACGAGGCTTAGAATTTGATCTGTTCCGAAATTAGCTGTTTTTAAAAACAGTTAAAACTATATCTTCAAAATAACCATAACATTCTAAATAATAATAATAAATGTGTGTGTGTGTGTGTGTGTGTGTGTGCTTGCTTGTGGATTGAATGAATGTTTCCATGCAACTTTATAATATTATTATAGTATTCTTTATTGGTATTCAACTCGGACTGCAATTCAAGGAATGTCCCCAGCTTTAAATCATCAACGTAATAAGACACACATTTATTGAACAGGCTACAGAGAGGCTCAGAGACCAAAATACAGAAGAAAATCGAAAAATATGGCAAACTTTTTTTGTAGTATTAGTAGTAGACGAGTAGAGAAAGAGGCCGATGATCTTTTCAAGCAACCAGGGATAGATGCTATTATTAGTGATGAGATATTGTTGCTTTGAAGTTGAGGAAAAGTGGCTGACCGAGGATGGTGTATGACTACAGCTAAAGATAACAAAAGTGATAAAAGACCAGGACTTGAAGCCGAAATCGCATCGGGGGAAGTTCTAAGAGAATTCGTTTGTATCGTCTACGCTATATCCGCTCTCTTTTTAGGTTGAAAGTTCGACGAAAGCGCCAGACGGGGTTTCTTTTCTTGGTCAACAAAGCCGGTGTTTTCCTTTGTACAGCTGTTTCGGATAGGATTCAAAAAATGTAAATAACCGCAGCATACCATTTCTGTTTGAATAATAATAATACCAAAAGTACCGCTGAGTACTAGTGTATGGGAATAACAATATTACCAATAACAATAATAATAATAATAAAAACTAAATCGATTGTATTGTTACTTATTATTATACTTCTAATGGCATATTCACTTCAATAGTGGCGATAGCATATGCTTTCCAGGGGATTAACATTTTGATGTGCCATTTTCAGTCCTTATGGTGCGCCATGAGGAACACTGTTCTGTGGGAACAAGGTTAAGCAAGACGCAAAATGATTTCTTGCTCATTACGTCGTTATTTCTACACATGAGAAAAAAGAAGTCAAGGTCAAAGATTAACTCCGTATTTCGTAGTAATTCTTTGAACTAATAAATTTCTGTAGTCTTGTGTTGTTGCCCAACAGCAACAGTAACGCAACGAATTTAAGGAGGGAAATCAAACTTTTGACTTCCTCCCCTTCTTTTCGAAATGTATTCGATCCCCAAAATATATCTTGTAATTATCATGGGAATGCAAATTAACTCGGACACAGGCGGTACGAGGATATAGTTCATTCAAACCAACGCTACCATTGGATGTACATATTTATTCAGCCTTACACATAGTGTAGGTCACCAAACTTCAGCAGCCATGGAGCTACTTCCCAGATTTGCAAATCCGTGGCAAGCTACCAAGGTGGATTTAATGTTTATGATTTCTTGGTCCATGAAACCCTCAAGATATAATGAAGCTCTTTCTTAATAGACGATGGAAAATTTCATTGTAATATCGTCAGACTTTCTGGCGCAGTAGTGATAGGAAAGTTATTTTAAAAAGCATCTGATACTTGCGAGTAACAGACTTACTTGTGTTTATTTGTGTCTCTGATACATAATAGTAAGTCTTCATATAGGCTATTAATGTGACGAGACGAAACACTGAAGTCTTCAAATGCAATTATGACAAATTGTAATAAAGCGTGGACGTTCTAAATTTTGCATGCAACGAAGAGATTATGCAATTTCATAAAAATCCCTTCATCTTAACATCCAGAGAAGACACATAATTGAAAACAGGGTTTCCAACTTCAGCTCTTCCCACACGTTATAAATTTTCAAGTTATCAAATTTAAGTGGTAAAGTATCTAAATTTAAAAGTAACTATCGATAACGTTTCTTCTATTATACAAAAGTAACTCTGTTACAGTTACAGCTAATACTTACCTTTCTATGTAGCTAGTTACAGTTAGAATTCCTAAAAATAAAGTTATAAGTAACTAGTTATTTCCAAAGCTATGGTTTCTCGTGTGGATGACTCTCAAAGATTTATGTTTGATTGAGTTCTTGTTTTAAGTCCACTTAATGCAGAGATAGATTTTAAAGTAGGATCCGAACCACTATGTGCCTCCACCGGGTATCGAATCCGGGATTCCTTGATTACACCCTAAAAGATTTATGTGGGTCAATATTTGTTTATATTGACATTGTTATTATGTGCTCCAAAAAACGATCCTCTCATAAATTCAACCTTATATATACAATTTCATTTTACTTTCATCATGAAATTTATCTTGGGCCATGGCCTACTCTGACCCTCTTTTGGCGCGCCCATGAACATTATATTCACATCATGACTGAACAACGACACGAAACCACTGTGTGTGTCCAATTAAACCTATCGTGTATAGCTTATATAATACTTAATACCAGGGTTTAATTAGGTATCTGTACATTGTTACAATATTATTTATACTGTGATAAGTACAGCTTTTGTTCAGTACATTTTCACAGTTACCATCCCAAGATTGCGGTTGCATAACAAACTAAAGAAAAATTGCCCAATGTGACCTTCACGTTGATGACAAGTAAATGGCAACTTACTGTCCTCGTCTCTTTCAGTTTTCGACTTTAAGTATGTAATTTGTCAAACTTGATTTAACACAAATCATCCTTGAGACCAGACAAAGATTATAGCCTTATGGGGAAATGATCTACGGAAGAAAACATGGCGTTCCAATGATATCACAGGAAGGACTGTTATACCCTGGTCAGCCTTACTCATTATAGGTGGGTTTCATGCAGGGTGGATCAATTTAAATCAGGTGATTTTCTTGAAAAAAATCACTGATTTAAATCACTCTTTCAAATTCTTTATTCTCGCCCACGCAACCTGTGGCAGCCAGTGGCGTATGCTGAGACCAAGATCAGGGCTATCTCCAAATATAGTAGTGTTTCAATTTTAAATGAAAATGTATCCGGCAAAAAAAAGAGGGGGGGGGGTCTCTTCCTCATTCATTTTGGATTTTTTTGTTTACATCGATATCTTGCCATTAAAAACAACAATAGTAGGCAATGGACATAAACTATTTCATGCTTATTTATAAAGAGGAGCGGTCTATAACATGCAATATGTAGGACCTACATGCGAGTATGAAATAATAATTAACTTCTTACCTTACTTGAAGATAAACTCCATTCTTCTCTCCTTTTCCGTGAATTTTTTTTTGTCACTTTATCGAAGAATGTGTCCTCACATGAATTTCTGATGTTGATTAGAACCCAGGCGCGGCTCGTGCATTATTTACCCGGGGGTTCACTGAAGTCATGTGACATATATTCAGTTTCCGCAAAATAAACTTCCTTCGCCTAACAAAAGGATGGGGGGCGGGCTTAAAAGATTTGTCCAGAATTTTTTTTATCTGGGAGTATAAGGTTTTGTATTAGGGGTGTGCGAATAAATTTAGGGCTGAAACTACAATAAATTGTGCCTTTATGAAAAAAGTTGAGTTTTGTTGGAATGGACGTCCTCAAGTAGGGGCAAGTAATATATTTTTTCCTCAGGAGGAGCAAAAAACACTCCTTCAGTCTGAAGTTACTGCAACGCTTTTATAATAATTACCAAAAATTACTGTGACTGAAATTAAATTATATGCGTGTAATATATAATTTTTGGTTTACATTCAATTTCCATGGGGGGCTGCCCCCTTTTCCCCTTCCGGACGTCCATGCCGACTAATCAGAACTGGTCCTACATTTATTAAAGGGAAATGGCAACTAATGGCATGTGCATACTAGAAATCGAACCTGAGACCCTTTCATTGATACAAGATAGCTTTGTTCAAATTTGGGGCTGGTCGACCAGCACACGCTTTTTTTCAGTGGACAAGGAAGTTTGTTTAAGTTAATTATGTGCATTTCTATCGGTCATTTCTTACCTGCGCGGACAGCAACGCCTACACTGCATTAAATGACATAACCTAGGTAAAGTCCATCCCTCGCTTCACTCGCAGCTTCACTTAATACTTTCCAACAAGTATCCAAGCACTTCAAAAACTAACAGGCTTGAGACGATTGACACCGAGCGACAGCGAGTCACGTCTTCGCGCCATTCTTTCTCTTTCGCGAACCCGAAGTGTTTCCACCTTTAAGGAAAAACCTCTGAATGTATGCACGAGCTATTTTGGTAATGTATCTCCTTTATTTTAATTCATCGCATCTAATTCCAGCTTTTATTTGTTTCCACTCATCCATCTCTGCCACAATCTTGCATTTATTCCAAGAAGTTCGGTACAAAAATGATACAAAGAGAATATTGAATATGTAATGTGTGCGCTTCAAACTTGGACCGCACACAGCAACACTGGAAGGGAGGAAGCCGCGAGATCGGAGCCTTGTCCCGCGCCTTCTGCGAGAGAACGAACTGCGCATGACCGTTGGGTGGCACATAGGTTCTTCAAATCTCACCTTCCATGTATTTTGTCCTATACCCTCCTCGAGCTTCTGCTCCCGCACGAAGCTTTCACAATGGCAAGAGCTGTCCTGTGGGGGTTCAACTGAGGGTCTGTATCGGGGCGGCCGAATCGCGGTTTCTTCTTCTCAGCAAAAGAGTTCACCGTATTACGGGCACAAATACATGACTTATTGTGTAGAATTTTTAGCGAAATAATGTGAAAATGTAAAGACATTGTTTATTGTTCATTCTCGAGGTGATTATCGTATATTACTGGGGGTTCACTGATCCTGTGCGCTATAGGGCCAACCGCGCCTGTTAGAACCCCTATCTCAATAGACATTATAGCTAAATTGCTAAGCCGCGTTTGTCCCTGTGTTGCTCATTGTGGCCCCTAAATGCACATTCTTGCTTCCCCAGAAATGCTATTGCATCAATTAATCTTCTTATAATAATTCTGTTTTCCTTCACTTTTTCATTATGCAAACTGTCAGCAATCTTCTTTTGCAAATTCAAGGAATGATCAATTCTTTGAGAACCGAATGTCTGTAAGTTACTGAACGCACGTATATGACTAAGTGATTTTTGGTGTTTATCGCAAGCAGTTACCAAATAGTTTAAATTACTAAATCCTGTTGTATTCTAAGGACTTTTGTCGGTAGAAAAAGCAAACATGCCCAGCAATACAACTTATTAAGTGCACTCGACCCAGTCAACCAAAGATATTTTTGGTAGCTGGTCTCGTGAAAACGCCTAATATATACCTTATTTTTGTCTTTCTGCACGACTGTAAGGTCCGGAAGAGGTGGAAGAGGCTTACCTGTCTATTATTTGCATCCTATCCTCGTAAGGAAGCCGCGAGAATGGCGTCTTTGAGACAAGTTCGGTGATTAAATCCATTTTCACACGCCCACGGAACAAAAACACAGACCAACACAACACATGTCAAAAACACAGCACAACAAAACGGCCTCGATCACTGATTTTTTTTTAAAAAAGGATTCCCATCCATGAACACGATACGCGGGCGACACAAAGAACTCGGATCTCGAACACAACAAGTTTGACCATATATCCCTTCTTTTTGCGGAAACTACCACCGACCCGCGTGGTTGAAAACACGTGCGTGAATGGTTGCTATGACAACATGGATTGTTTATGTTGCCAAACGTATTTCATTGGGATGACTCGGGCCGAAACCCCCACCGCGAGGGCGAAGGTTTTGACATTTTGACAGCGGGGGGAGGTGGGAGGGGGGTTGCTTGAAACAGAAGTAAACAGGATGGCAACATGGCTGACGTCATCAGAATGTCCCATATAGCTGCGACCGGCTGCGACCACAGTCGAATTTCATGGAGAAGCAGAGTGCCACCTTCAGGGGAAAATCACTAAATTTGGCGGATTTATAATGCTTGTATGTGACGAAATTCATGGAACTGGAAGAGAGACGGGCAATGCTCGAAGGGATGGAGGGGGGGGAGGTGATGTAATTTTCATGAGGCATCCCCTAGCTTGAATAATTTGCATTGACACCCCCGCCTATAATTTCTTTTCCAGCGATCTAGCGAATTTCGTATTTCCATTGTTGGCAACACTACAATATCGCCAGGATGCAGCGAAGTCTTCACTCTCCAGCGCTTGGGTTTGGAAGCCAGCACGAGGGATCACCAAGGTCGTCCCTGCCAGCACAAATACGTCATAGGTTGAAAGGACCGCCTGCTGGTTCAAAGACTTTATCCTCAGACGAAGAAGCCTGGCGATAAATAAAGACGACCTTACACTAGCGCTTTCCCCCTTGGTCGTTACTTGAGAGTGAAGCATCGGTTAAATTTGCGAGTCGATTATTTCCTGTATTTTAATATGGGCTTCGGCGATAGCCTAGGTAGCCTAGAATATACGCGCCTGGTGGCAGCCCACCATCATGAGGAAATTGGGAAGCTTCGAATGAGTAAGCGTAATCCGGTCACGGAGACCTACTATAACGGCTGGGGATACGTCGGGCTAACCCCCCGACTATTCCAATACTGGTTGAAGATCTCCACGCTTAGAGGTGACGAAGGAAAGCGTGGGAGGGAGACCGGCAGTCGGTAGGTACGCCTAGGCCCTTCATGGGCTATTGCGCGACAAAAGTTCACTCAAATATTAATATATTTTGTCAAAATGTTAAAGATTAGGGATTAACAATGCTTTAAACAGCAATTGATTTTGTAATGTTTAAGAATATTATAAAAAATAAGTATCCTCCTCCGTAGCCGAGCGGGTTAAGGCGTTCACTCGTCTTGAGATCGTTCGCTGCGGGACGGCATAGGTTCGATTCCGGCTCTGGTCGGAATTTATTCGGCCTACGTATAGGGCCGGTGGCAACCCACCATCGTGAGGAAATTGGGAAGCTCCGAGTGAGTGAGCGTAATCCGGTCGAGACGACCTACTATAACGGCTGGAGATACGTCGGGCTGACCCCCCCGACTATTCCAATACTGGTTGAAGATCTCCACGCTTAGAGGTGAGGAGAGAAAGTGTGGGAGGGAGACCGGCAGTCGGTAGGTATGCCCAGGCCCTTCATGGGCTGTTGCGCGAAGGATTATTATTATTATTAGGATTATAAAAAATAAGTATGCCGTTTTTTTTATTATTATTTTAGTAATCTGGCAACCCTACGGTGAGGGTCATCATGGCTGTTTAGATTGTAAACCTATGTTTTCTAGCGAAACTATAAAGAATCCAAATTACTGCAGTGCGAGGTTCAGATATTAATGTAAAATAAGGATATTGGAAATGGAACCTGTGCATGTTGTAAGTTTTTATATAAAGAGTCTGGGTGTTGTTGTCTTAAGGGACATTCAAAAAGTAAATGGTTAAGTGTTTGATTAGCTTCAACGCATTGACAGGACGTTGATGACACAATCTTTAAACGAGCCAAATATTGATTTACTAATGCATGGCCTGTACGCATTCTTAATATAAAAACAACCACTGCCCGAGGTAGATTCATCATGTTTTAGTTTCACTGGAAGAAAGAGTTATTGAAATTATTATTAGTTTCATTAACAAACTCAACAAACATTTTCATAGTAGTTACACTCAGAAACAGAAAAATGTATGTTTACGTATATTATTTATTTGCTTTAATCAAATTGTTCAAATATTTTACAGGGACATCTACTAGAAAAAGCCTTCCTATAAAAAACATATATCTATGTGCATGGTGCCAAAACCATGCAAGCAATTTAAAGCTTTTTTTTTTTAAAAAAAAACAACATGTTGGCAGCAAATTTTACCACAATGCAACAGTTTGTGATGTTCATGTAAACCATATGACCAATGATTGAAATAAGGAATCATAGATGGCAGCACGCGGAAGAAATATTAGGATCGCAGATTATAGTAACAGTGCGCACGCGAATTGAATAGAAGTATTTGGTGAACTGAAATTAATTGTGCTTACATAAATTATGAACTGAGATAAACAATGGAGATGGATAAAGGCGAGATAAAGAAATGATCGACAGGTGCAGCATATGTGATTGTATGTAAAGATTAATGAAGTTAAAAAGCGATTACAATTTTATAATCTCTGTCTTCTTGGTGAGAAGGAGTTTTCGCAATAGACCTTTTGGTTGTTTTCCCCGATGGCCCCCAAGTACTTCCGTTGCGGCGCATCTTTTGCTGATCGAGGTCGAGCGCGGGACAGGCGGCGTCCTTCGATTAACCCCTTATTCTGCTTGTATTAGGCTATTGCCCAGCAAAATATTGATTCGAATTATTGTTGTATCTATGATACAGCCCAAAAAGAAGGGAAACATAGCAGGGAAGATACGGGAATCAATCCAATGTTTAATAAATGAAGGAATTTGGATATAGGTGCCTTGGTAAATAAGATATATATTTACTGGAAGAATAAAATATATGATTTCATCGATAGAAGAAGAAGTTTATAGAAGAATAAGTATATTGATTAGTAGAAGAAGAAGTCTACTAACGAAAAGAAGAAGAAGTATATTGATTACTAGAAGAAGAAGACTATCGATTAGTAGAAGAACAAATCTATTAAACAATTGAAAATTTCGTCTATCAACTAATAGAAGAAGAAGTCTCGTAATCAATGTGAGAATAAATATATTGAAGAAGTATAAGAAGAATTCTATTAATTAATGGAAGAAGAAGCCTATTGACAAATAGAAGAAGAAGTGTATTAAATAATAGAAGATGAAGTTTATAGAAGAATAAGTATATTGATCAATAGAAGAAGAAGTTTATAGAAGAATAAGTATATTGATTAGTAGAAGAAGAAGTCTACTAACGTATGGAAGAAAAGTATATTGATTAGTAGAAGAAGAAGACTATCGACTAATAGAAGAGAAAGCTTATTAACCAATTGATAGAAGAAGAAGTCTATTAACAAATTGATAGAAGAAGAAGCCTCTTAACCTATAAATGAATCAACCGATTAATTGATAGAAGAAGAGGACGTCTTTCACATATCCATAAAGAAGAAGAGGGAGCCTATTAGCAGACGAAAGAAGAAGCTTGTTAGCCAAATAGAAGAAGAACTCCATCACGTATTCAGAAAGATGAAGAAGAAGAAGCCTTCCAATAGATGAAATATGTTTAATAGATATATGTGACCAAGAAACAAAGAGAGTGCTTTAAATACAATCCTGTATATAAATTTAATGTAATATGAAAATTAAGAATATACGGTGCATTGTATCTTCCGTAGTAGGTTAAACAAGTTGTTTCCTTTGTTTCCCTTTCTCATTCTAAAATAAGTTATCAATCAGTTTTAGTTGCCCTGAAGCTGGCCTAAGCTTCTCCGGGACGTGGCAGTGACTTTCGTTTTGTTTTTATGTATTTGTGTAATTTGGCCATTACTCCAGTGAGCTTATCACGGCCAAATACTTTTGGTTTCACATGATCGGGGAACATCCTATTGAGAAGAGGGCAGGGTGTGAATAAACTATGCACATCAGCATTCTATCTCTATCATTTGACTGCTACAATAATTTTGTAAAAATGTGTACAGTTAATTTTAACACAACATTCGCTAATTTGGTTAGTATCTCTGTGCAGGTCTTGAGTAATACTTATAAGATCTGCCTTTTGTTATCAAAACCGATGTACTTACTTTTTCACGTCATCCTGTTATTCTGTATTGTTATTGAAGTACTTAAATACGTTTTTAGTGTAGTACTTCGCTTAGGGTGTGATTTCGGCAATCTTCTGTATTTTAAGGGCCTCCCCGATCCCGATGGCGTAGTGATAACATCATCGCCTGTAATCAAGGGGTCCCGGGTTCGATATACAGTGGAGGTACAGTGGTGCAGTCCCGATTAGTCTATCTGTGCATCAAGTGGACTTAACAATTCAAATTCTATATATTAATGTGTGACAAACAAATCAACTTCTTCAATTTTATAATGTATCCCTTGTTCTTATGTGCATATAAAGATATGCAGATACAACATTAATTTGAACTTTAAATAAGTTACATTCAGTGTCGTGAACAACTACTTGATAGCTTATAGACAGTATGGACTACTTTAATTTTACTACATGAAACATTGCTCTGCTTTAATTTAATTGATATATATTTTGTGTTTAAATAAAGGTAATTTACAATCTCTTCATAAGATAATAATAATATAATAATCCTTTGCGCAACAGCCCTGAAGGGCCTTGGCTTACCTACCGACTGCCGGTCTCCCTTCCACGCTTTCCTTCGTCACTTCTAAGCGTCGAGATCTGCAACCAGTATTGGAATAGTCGGGGGGTTAGCCCGACGTATCCCCTTCCGTTATAGTAGGTTTCCGGGACCGGGTTACGCTTACTCATTCGAAGCTCCCCAATTTCCTCACGATGGTGGGTTGCCACCGGTCCTATACGTAGGCCGAATAAATTCCGACCAGAGCCGGATTCTAACCTACGCCATACCACACCGTACGATCTCAAGACGAGTGAACGCCTTAACCCGCTCGGCTGCGGAGGAGGACCCTCATTGATTGATTGATTGATTGATTGATTTATTAGCATCCATTCAACTTTACAAAAGTTTGGAATTGTTACATTGTACATGTACATTTAGAATACATCTATAAAATTATAGGCATAATATAATATAAAATACAATAGATAGTATGAGATATAAGATATCATATAAAGAGAATAAATGCATGCTCAATGTTATTTTCTTGAGACAAATTTGCTAAAAATATGTTTTCTATATTCAATGTTCGCTTCATTTGCTATGACATTATGTACACACATGTATATATATATACACACACAAACATAAATTGAGCATTAAATAGTCACATATACTTACATCTAGATAAATTAAATCGAACAGCAAAGGAAAAATAAAAAGATAATGATGATAGGGCAGTTCTACTTTGTTATATTATTGTTGTTATTCCTGTCATTTACGGTGTCAATGTACTCTTGCACTGTGTAAAAACAATGTGCCTTTAGGAATCTTTTTAGATGTAACTTGTATACTGGCAATGACTTTATATTTTTAAATGCATTTGGTAGCAAGTTAAATAAGCGTATACTATTATATGTTACCCCTTTTTGGTAGAATGTGGTATTGTGTAATTCCATATGTAAGTCATTCTTTCCCCTGGTGTTGTAGGTGTGGTAGTCCTTATTTGCTGTGTGTGTATTTTGACAAATTTTCATGCTTGTTAGGATTTCATATAGGTATATGCATGGAACAGGTAATATCTGTAATTCTTGAAATAATGGTTTGCATGGTGCATCTGTTGGAGCATTTGCCAGAATTCTAACAGCTCTCTTTTGTAGTCTGAATAATGTAATGCTTTTGTTCATGTTCCCCCAGAAAATGATGCCGTACCGTAATACAGAGTGAATGATGCCATAGTATAGTGTTTTTGCTGCTTCTAGATTTACTACATTTCTTACTGTTCTTATCGCATAACAAAACCCACTAACCTTGTTTGCTGTAGCTTCAATGTGTAGATCCCACTTTAAATTTTCAGACAGTTGTACGCCAAGAAATTTTATGTTAGATACATATTCTATGTCCTGATCTTGAAAGTTAATTTCTGGAGTTTCACTGCTACAGCTGTTGATTTGAAATCTAATTGCATTTGTTTTTTTAGTGTTTACCACAAGACCATTTTTTTCTATCCACTCCGAGATGTGCGTGATTGTATTCTTTACGTTGTGTTTTAACCGTTCTGTGTTTGTTCCTGCTATAAGAACAGTTGTATCATCAGCAAAGAGAGTTGTGTTTGCATCTTTACAGTTTTGTGGAAGGTCATTGATGTAAATTAAAAAAAGTAAGAGTCCTAAAATGGATCCTTGGGGGACACCATATGTAATACGTTGTTTCTTTGATCGATAATTTTCCTTGTTATTATCCTCATCGATGTGAGTTATTTCTACTATCTGATTCCTGTCCGTTAAATATGATTTAAACCATTCTTTTGCTACTCCCCTGATCCCATACTGGTCCATTTTTTTACCAAGAGTTTGTGGTTGACAGTGTCAAATGCTTTTGTTAGATCAAGAAAGAGCCCTACACAGTGTTCTTTTTTATCCAAAATGTCTCTAATTGCTTCTGTGAACGTGTGTATAGCAGATTGTGTAGATTTTACTTTGCAAAAACCATGTTGTTGTTCTGAAATGATGGAAAATTTGTTAAAAAATGTTATTAATCTATTGTACATAACCCTTTCGAGTATTTTTGAGATGACTGGGAGAAGAGAGATTGGTCTGTAATTACTCATTTCATTTTTTGACCCTTTCTTGCGCAGAGGTTTTATTATGGCAGTCTTTAGCTGTTCTGGATATTTACCAGTAAAGAGACTTAGATTAACTACATGACATATTGGGCCACATATGTGTGCGGCACATTTTTTTATTACAATGTCAGGTATCTCATCTATGCCGGCAGAATAATTGTTTTTCAAGCGACTTATTAAGCTAAATATTTCCTTCTCGTCTGCTGGGAGTAAGTATATACTAGAATCTACTTTAGTTATATTACTAGTTTTATGATTTTGTTTTTGGATGTTTTTTGTTATTTTTTCTACTATCCCAGTAAAGTATTTATTGAAAGTTGATGCTACATCTTGGGGATTGACCACGCTTTTGCCTTCGTGTTTTAGTGATATGTTGTCTTCGTATTTTTCTTTCCCTACCATACCTAATTCGGTTTAAACTGTAGGTCCAGTCCCGATTAGCCTAACTGTGCATAAAGTGGACTTAAAACACCAAATCAATCAACTATGGAACTTTCAAATTCTTTTTCCTCATTCAGGTAGTTGAATTGTTTGCTCCCTTTTGCCTTAATGTTATTTTTTATGATATGCTTATGAATACTGTTTGATCACACTGTTGCAAGAGCATGCTTTAAACTTGTGAATTCTTAGAAGTTACTAGCAGAGCTAATTTCATTCTCAGATAAGAACTATGGTCCATGCACCTTTGCACCAAGGGCTTTGAAGTGTACTTCCGGCAAGATTGCTTGCCGTGATGATAACTATCTTCTTCCTCGCAGACGTATAACACGTTCCGATACAGTTGCCCTTCTGTAGTCTCTTTTTCATGGCCAGGGTAAAGTTCGAAATGACGTCGAATGACCTAAAACCCGGATGCAAGTGTAACTTGCACAAGATTAGTCCTATCTCGAAACGCCACGGAAAGTAAAGGAGTAAATACTAACATTCTAACATTTGGTTACAAGCAGGCTGGCAAAGTCTCAATATTGATTCCTGATTTGTCTCCAGTCTAAAGGAATTTTACTGATTCGATAAAGTTTTCACAGTTTCTCCTTATCTTTATTATTTTACATTACATTTATCGATATTCATATACAAAAGCTTATTATAAGAAGTGTGAGAATAAACTTTTAGGGGGAGGGGTGTCATCCATAACTGGTTTCAGACATATACAGGAAGTGCACATATTTGCAAGAAAATTCACTCTTTAGGTGGGATAAATGCATATTATTATTATTATTAACAATAATTAGTAGAAAGAGTTAATGTAATATGAAACTACACAAGTTACCATCGGAACTATTTATGGTACAAGACCGTATTATTCACAAGTAAAAATGACGTATAAACTATAAAGTTGTAAGCTTATACTCCTCACATACTTTGTATGTTAATAATTCGTGTGTTTTCCGATAGAAGTCAGTCAATTCCAATACTGTGGTTAGGAATCAGGTTTTCCGATCATACCGAGAAGTTCGACCATTGAGGGCTGCACTGACAATAATCTTACAGGTATTCTTGTCCTATTTCACTCTTTAATATAGTTTCTGCATTTTATTGCCGGTGACTGTATATTCACAACACATAGCACCCAATTCGAGTGTTTGAATATCACAGTTTGAGAATTAAAAAATTATCTTGGAACTTTTCTGACAAAGTTTACATATCTCCGTAAAACGCAATCACATCGAGATGTATAATACCCACATACACAAGCACGCACAAGCTACATATATCGCACGCACATATACTTCTTTTAGGAGCTGAATTTCGGACAATCCCTTCTGCACGTATCCAAATATAAAAAATTTAATACTTCTTTCGAACGGTCGCCTTAGCTTAGGGGTTGAACTTCGGAAAAACCCTTGCTAGTGGGTACTTACGTCATAAGAGGATAAACTTTCAGGATTTTTTTTGTCTAGGACGAGACTTGACAGTGTCTCGATCTCGTCTTGATTTATAAACACCCATCTCGTTCTCGTCTCGAAAGATAGACTCTAAAACGTGTAAGATGTGGTACTGCGCATACTTACACAGTCCATAGAGGTCATTAAGGTTAGGCTGGATCTTTTGCCGACTCCAACGAAAACATTTTGTCTCCTTTCGAAAAACCTCCATGATACTCCAAAATCTGAAAAATTATATCTGTTTAAAATTCCTTCTAGTGCATTCACGTGAATCTTCGTGTGGTTTGGTTTCGCTATTGTCTAGATATTGGCAATAGTTTACAAGGATCATGTAACCACGAGACTATTGTGAACACCTACACAACAGTGAAAGCAAATCAGATGAATGCTCTAGGTCTAGAACGCATTCTAAGCAGATGCATTTTTTCTTCTTTTCAGATTTTGGAAATTTCGAAAATGTCTTCTCTGGCGTCCGCCAAGGTCCAGCCGCAAACAACTTTTCTTGATAACGTTTTTCTATTTGACATCTCGTTTCGATGCTATATTCAACCACGCGGCACAGGCTCACAATTGTCACTAATGGATTGACTCCTTAATTATTTTATTACAAACAAAGTACACCATCTAGTTATAAATAAGTAGATGTCGGATTTGTATATCTAAAGGAATCACATAGTAACACAAATTTCATTCAGGCAGATTTTTCAAATATGCTACTCAAATCTCGAACGAGACCGAGAATCTCTGGTATCGTTCTCGTTTCGATTTAACGCCAGAATTAACGCAAGAGTAAATGATGATACCCCATTTCCCATTGAAGTCTAAACGATCACTCGTGTAGATAACATAACTCAATAAAACTTCCAATCAACCTATAGCGTGGAACGGCGAGTCAAAAATCATCCACTTTCCCATGAGAGATGGTGAATAATTAGCCACTGATATTTAGGTTAGGTTAGGTTTCAAATCTCACAGTAGGGCCTCCCCGATGGCGCAGTGGTAGTGTCGTCGCTTTGTAATCAAGGGGTCCCAGGTTCGACACCCGGCTAAGGCACAAGTGGTTCGGATCCGACTTTAAACTGTAGGTCCAGTCCCGATTAGCCTTAATGTGCATAAAGTGGACTTTAAACCAGGGACGGCGACAGGGGTGGGCACGGGTGGGCAAGCGCCCACCCAAAAATTCGTGTGCCCACCCGAATGCCCACCCTATCAAATTCAATAAGTACATATACTTGGGGATATATGAATGATTCAATAAATAAGTGTATTCTGGTATTCATAACATGTATATTTTACTTGTGAATATTATCTATGCTAGAAATGTTCAAATATTATCAACCCATAAAAAGCCAATTTTGTCTTAAGAAAGTGAAAGTAATTACTAGAGCTATTGAAACAAAAACTGTGATCAAATGAATACTTCCATGATTAAAAGCAGCTAGTAGGCTTAGGAGGCTCACAATTATGCAGGGTATGATCAAGATTAGATCAGAATTTAGGTTGAACTTGAGGACTGCAGCTCCGGGGCTCCACATACGTATATAAATCCCGGCCTGGGTATGGTTAACATAATCTCCAAATAAACAAATACACGAATGGCAGAGGAAACAATAGTTTACAAGATTCTTGTTGGAAAACCTGATGGTAAGAGACCAGTAGGAAGGCCAAGACGAGGATGGAGGGATAACGTTGAGATGGACCTAAAAGAAATCGGCAAGGATGGGAAAGATTGGATTAATCTTGCCCCGAATAGGGACAGATGGAAGGCTTGTGTTGCTGCAGCCACCGGGTTTAAGTATGCTAGAGAGTATAGTATAGTTTTAATTAGCTCTGCATTAAAATTCCAGAAGTGTCCCTTTTTTATTTCATTACAATTTTTATATATCTGTCATCTTCAAATATCAGTATGGTATGCGAAATATCAACTTTATATTCATTCTACTAATATTAAGGAATCACAATATTCACTACAATACTGAAGTAAATAAGTTTTAATAAACCAGTTATGTATGAAAAAGCCTACAGAATTATTCAATTACTAATGAGTGGCTTATCCAATTTAGAAATCCTCGTCCCACACATAAATTTTGCCACATTAATCAACCGAAAATATCAACAGAATCTGTAGGTGCAGCTGAAGTAAAGAAAAAATAGTTATGTCACGAAGTATCCAGAAGACGATTTTTTTAGTTTTCGTTTTAAACCCACTTTTATGCTCAGATAGGCTAATCGGGACTAAACCTACAGTTTAACGTGTAGTCCGAACCCGTGTGCATTGTGCTTCCACCAGAGGAGGGGGGAGTCGAACACAGGATCTCTTTATTATAATGCGACAGCGTTATGCCATTGGGGAAAAATATACCGAAAGAACTCGCACCAAACGTGCGGAGAGCGATTGCCCGAGACAAATATTTGAGACTTTCGGAAAACAACGTCATTGTTCACGGAATTAGCTGCCTTGATCCACTAATGAAACGCTGTTCAATTGAAACAACCACCTCAACTTTCTAAGAGGTATGAACTAATGATACTCCATTTTTAGAAGAGTAAGTTGTGGTTGATTTGTATTATTTTAAGTCATTTTTCTGCTAATTTTGATAATGACGACGACAAGGTTGAATGGTGGTTAGATGAAAGTAACCAAGGGGCGAAAACAAATACATGCTGACACTCAAAATAAAAACTATCATAAATTATTACTTTTACAGTGGTTCCAAGCATCAGGGACTCGTTGCCATGAAAGAATAAAGTTTCCAGGGTATGCTGCACAGGGTAGAGGTTGACATTCTAGTGTGTTCGAAATGGTCACGCCATACAACCCAAGTCATCTATGAAAATAGATGAATTATTACTGGTATGGTGATCAACTTCGATGAATTCCTTGTCCTAAATCATTTTGTTACCTCAAAAAATATGTTCATGTAAGCCTACGTGTATTGCGTCTCCCGCATTAGTAACATGACAGTACAGAAAACGAATAGCAACTTAGCTATTAATCTCTTCCATTCTGAATAGATTTTCAATCTTACTTGTTTATTATTTATGAGTGATATTTTGTTAAAATACCCTTTTAGCCTAGGAATACTTCATGGACAATGAACAAAGAATTGATTTTCCATGTGTGTTTTAAATCATTCCTAATAAGACGTTCATTTTAATCCAATCATTCAGTGGCGGCGATTAGGAGGAGCAGTAAGTGGGGGATGCAGTACCCCAGCCACATTTTGCCACTTTTCGCCCCCCGCACTATGGCCTATTAATGCTAAGCCTTTTCTACCAAGAAAAAGTATATTGTCCTTCCCCCTCAAATATTGGCACCCAATCGCTGCTACTACAAACCTTCAGATAGATTTCTGAGTTGTACAAACCTTGTAAGCCTAGAAAAGTGACCCCCAAGGTGTAAGAAATCTCTTTCAGTCAAAAACTCATACGATGAAAATACTATCCTCAGGAACATTTATTTAAATTACAAGAAACTTCACGATTGTCTACCATCGCACTTTCTATCACTGTCGCCGAATACATAAAATCAATTATGTGCCTTGTATTTGCAACACAAGCTTAAACCTACTTCACATTTATTTCACTGTATTAACATGCATGAAAGAATGTGATTAGAATGCATGGCTGTGTATTTTTAAACGCTTCCTTGAAATAATTGTGTCCACCAGAGACAAAGCGAAAGGAAATGGAACAAGATGCGAGAATAAATGTAAAAATAACAATGAGGAAAACAAGAAAAGGGAGGTAAAAGAAGTAAGAGGAAAATCGGGAGTCTAAGAGAGAGGGAGATACATACGTCTTACATACACATATATACTATATATGGTCTTACATTTATACTGCCCACCCTAATCTATCAATATGGAGCTTCTGCCCACCCTATCCAAAATTCCTGGCGCCGCCCCTGCTTTAAACACCAACTCAACAACAACAAATCTCACAGTATCTTTCAAAAAACACTTTCTACTTGCCGGTAGTTTGACGTCACTTCTGACCTTTATCACCTTCACCTTCCGTTCCATGCTATTATGTACGTCTCATTTCAGCAGTAAATTCTAGCCCAGAATTTTTTTCCCCCAGATATGTTACACAACACGAATAATTATATCGAAACGTCTCTCGGAAAGTTGACTTTTGGTGTGGAAGGGGAACGTACTCGTATTTCAATGTCAAACGTCGGTGGAAAAAGAATAGCTTGTACATTGTTGTAACCCTCTCGTTACCTTATCTCGAGCTAATTACTGCTCTGACGTACGACAAAGTCACAACTAGATTTTTCGAAGTATAGGTTACGATAAATTTTATACAGGAGAGGTGGTTGACGAATGAGGCAAAAGAGAATAGGTTCAAAAATAGTAGAAGTCGAGGCGCCTGTAATAACGCCCTATTAAACTAATTTTATGGTCAGTTTTCAAAGTCACAACAATTACAGTAGGGGAAAGTGGGGGAATTGCGACCACCTAAGGGAGATTTTAAAAATCTCAAAAACTGTACGCAGTGAAACAAAAAGAAAATGGGGGCCTGAAAAAGCAATGTTTGTAGTACATCTCTGCGTACTACTTTGCATCTGTCGTTAATAGTTATATCTGTAAACGTCAGAAAGTAACAATGTGGGTGTGAGCGCAATTGCCCTATTGGTAGGGTAATGGCACTCAGTAATCATCCTAACAGTAAATCAATACAATTTTTGTACTATACAGAAACTATATCTTTAAGTACTTATATTTATTAATATGCAGATACAAATTAAATTGAGCACAATTTTGCACAAAAATGCACACATGGGACGCTTATTATGAGAAACGTCTTTGCACCTTCATGTTCCCATCACAAACAGCGTGAGCGTCATTACCCGATAGGCGCCATATTATGTTCTTTGTTTCTCGTCTCATGAAGAACCTCAAATGTTTACTTTATAATAATTAAGAAATAAACAGGAGATACTATTATTATATCTGTAAAATTTTCAAGACTCTAGCTTAAACGTTCCGTCTACTTACCTTGCACTTTTTCCTTCCCAATTTTATAAGAAAATATGACGAATTCGTTTTTTCGCACCCTGCTTCTTAAAAGTCAACTCCACGTGTGCCGCCTTTTGTTTGGTGCCTCGTAGTACTGGGTTCTAGATGTCAGCACAGGTTACTCTTCAACAACACCCTCCGTAACGACTACAGAGGGGTGAGCGCCATTCCCCCACCTTCCCCTATATCGGGCCAACCGTTCTTTTTACGGTTGACTCTTCAGGCCGCAGTTTGGGCGACCCTGGCACATAGTATATGTCCTAATCCTACATTTTCATATGTACCCATATGCGATGGGTACAAACTGGAAACAGCCGATTTCGTCATCGTTAGCACCAAAATGGTCAAGATCCGGAACCAGAACGGGCTACTTTCTGGACACCCTGCACCATAAACGGCCTTCCGTCGGACAAGTATGATTTACCTGATCCAAGAAACCAGATAACCTTGCATTACAGGTGAATTTTTCCCAAAAGTATAAATTGATCATATCACTATAAGTACATATTTTTTAATTTTCAAATTTCTAGCAGCATTGTTCATTTTAGCGAAAAAATAACAACAATTGAACATCTTATTTAGTGTATTCAAATTTAAAAAATGAAATTGAAATCGGTTGGAAATAACAGAGAAACAAGCGATATAAAAATATGAATTTCGCCATTTTGAATCAAATATCACGACTAAATTTCGTGCGAATATTAAGAAAAATGTAAAGTTGGAGAAAAACCTTTGTTCTATAGACGGAGAGAAAGCGTACCGAATTTGGTGCAAGAGGCACCAATTTCGTTTCTGTCTATATACAATTTGGTATAGTAAGCAGCAGTAACAGTGATTGGGTACCAAAGTCCAAAACTGAAGAAGGGGAGGACAGTTTACTTTCTCTTGGTAGACAAAGTTTACCATTAAGAGGCCATAGTTCAGGGACAATAGTGGCAAAACGTGGGAGGGGTGCAACTGTCCCCCTAATCGCAGCCACACGTAAAAGTTTGAAATGTAGCTGTGGAAGGGCCAACCAAATGAGTTGCAGATTATGAATTTTTGACCATGCTAATTACTAACAAAGAGCACTTCGTAATAGCAACGAGAAGGAAAACACGCGAGCCGGTTGCCAAGAAAAACAATTCTGTCTGTCGTTTTCAATTCGCAGAATATGAAAAAAATAAGGCATGGAAATTTGATTTTTATTCCATGCTTATCATTTGGATATGCTTTGCATCGCCATTGGGCTAAACGTTATCAAGATTGCAACAATGTTATTAAACATTAATTGTGGTTGTTCCACAAATGATAGCAACATTATATATGGTTGATATTTCCACATAAACAAGCTTCAATCACAAGAAATGTCATAATTTTACGACTGGTTTACAAGAAGCTACACACAATTGAATTCGACCTACATAAAAAACACACGAAAAACTACTTCTATGAACATTTTTGTTTGAATAGAGACCAGACAGAGCTAAAATCAACTTGTTTTGCTTTTGTCTAAAAGCAGACACTTCTGGCTTTTCAACGAGATATATTTGACTTATTTCCTCCCACGGAGTACAATTTTACAAGCACGTAAACAGAGGACTCAATATTTTTGTCACGGATAGTAGTGAAGGAAAAAAGCAGAACTAATGTCCAGGCCCGTAGCCAGAATTGATCTCCAGGGGGGCTCACGGGATATCAGGGGGGGGGGGTTGTAAATCAAGTCCATTTTTCAAAAGTTTAACTGTTAAATTAAGGTAAATTATGTGTGGTGGAGGGGGTCATTAAGTTACATAAAGTTTAGAAATATCACACAAATACTACATTTCTCTAAATCTTTTAAAATATCACTTGAAGTGCTAATTGGCTGCTACTGAAATCATCTCTTACTACACACTCCACACTACGTTTTATGATACAAATATTTATATCACCCAAGAAAAGATGGACAATATTCAATCATAGTGCCTAGCGTACATTCCACTCCCCTGCCCAAACAATAGAACTACTATTCGTTTCCAAAACTTGGGAGCTGTTAACCTTTGACGCAGATGCGGAGGGAATTAGCATAATGACATCCAAGTCACAGATTTCTGTATACAGGGGCAACGAAGGTACAGATAAAGAACCCCCCTGTGAAGGAACATTCTGAAGTCTAGAGAAGAGAATCTCCTAAATTTTTGCTGCTACTTACACTTCTTATAAATAATATGAACGAATGTAATGGCTGCTGTTTATGCTCCCTGAATTTATCCTTCAGCAAAGTTGTGAGCAAAATAATATCTGCTGTCTACATTTTCACTCTTCACAGCAAACAAATTACACAAAATAATTTTACCTAATGTCAAGGGGGCTGACCTCAGTGTCAGCGGCGGGGCTGATGGTAGTTCCAGGGGAGACTGAGTCCCCCCGGCCCCTGCTTGCTGATGTGCATGTTGGTTCTGAGGGCTGAAATGTTGCATGATATTTTAACTATTCATTAAATCTTCATCATGGTCAAGTACTTTAGAAGAATGGGATATTATATGAGTCTCTCTTTGTAGTGAGAAACAAAAATTGGTTCTACATGCAAAGGCAAAATTCATACTGACTACCTGTATATGTATATATATATATATATTTCATCTTTCTATTGTACAATAAATGGACCCGACAAAGTATAGTGGGTATGAACATGCTTGCTTATTAAGTTTCTGAGTTTACAACATGAACTAAGAGAAAATAAATGTCATAAGTTCAATGCACTTTTGCCCTTGACTGTACCTACCTTCATAACTTCCCCTGACTGTACATGTGTTGTACTCTCTCAAGAATCTTGTAAGACTAGAATGGATTCAAGGATACTAGTGTTTTCCCTTTATTATTTATTTGCTGCACTGTAACTAATTGACTGTTATTTCCGAGGTTACATAATGCAACTTAATACTTTTTTCCAACACATGCAAAATTTCCTTAACACCCTCCTTCAATTTTTCACAAAGGCCCGATTAATGGTCATTTTTGCTCTAAATTTACCCTTCCTTAGATCTGAATAAATCCCTGGCTGCAGTCCTGAGCCTCCACTGGGGAAAGTTTGTTTTGGAAAAAGACACAAAATGGAAACAATATCTGACATAACTTGGCACAAAAGTTATAACTAGAATTGCACATAGCAGGTCTCGATGTTCATAGTTCTTGGCTTCCACATATGCAACTCTGGCTCTGAATACAAGGAGCAAAAAGAGCAAGTTTACATTCATAATGTCTGCACTATGCATGGCACTGTTAAGCTGAAGCTGGTGATCTTCATGCCCCCCCTCCCCCTTATAGCTTTTGAATTTCTGAGCAAAATTTTGCAATTACTTTATGAAATGAAAAGTCAGGAGTACAGAAGTTCTTCACTTTGAAGCCCAAGGATTCATAGACAATCTGGTAGATGGCCTAAGACCACAAAACATACAGGGGTTGGGCAAAAATATGGAAACATCATGTCATGCTATTGGATTAAATTGCCTCATGAAATTGAACATGGTGTGACATGTATTGGTTTTCCCTGCACGATAGGAACCCTGTTGAATCGGTGGGAGGCTGCAGTTGCTCTGCAGACATCATGCTGTGCAGTTGATTGTGAATCATGCCCGAGCTTACAGAGTTTCAAAGAAGGCAATTGTAGCCAGTTTATTTGGAGTATCAAAAGGCACTGTATGCAAGGTCATGACGGCATATAGTGTTTCTGGAAAAACAAAAATGTCTGAACTGAATATATGTCTGCGAAACAGTGAGAAGGAAACTCCATAAGCACAATATAGTTGGCAAGCCACAATTGCCGCTGGTAAACCAGATGAATACCAAGAAGAGGGAAAGATGTGACATACACAAATTGTGGACCACCAATCAATGGAAGACTGTCACCTGGTCTGATGAATCATCCTTGATGCTGTTCCCAACCACAGGAAGAGTTTACTAAACCAAGATTATGCCCAAGACTGTCTCATGCCAACATTGAAGCATGATGGAAGATCAGTCATGGTGTGGACCATCATATTTGTAGCTTGAAATATATAAATTAAGAACATTAATAACAAGATTCTTATTTAGAATATTTGTATAGTTCAGTAGAGGTTACACTCCCAGGGTTATGAGCAGTGGCGGCCGATGAAGGAGCACTGCATGACTGCAGCTCCCCCCAAACAAATTATATTTTGTTGCCATTAGTGCAAAAATTAAATATTTATACTTCCGCTATCTTACTGCGTCCCATTGCACAGTGTGGAACTTTCATATTCACTTGGCACGCGACAACAGGCAAACTGGTATATGAAGCTGCTTCCCCTTTGGGAACTGCCAGTACATCTCCATGTAACTAATGTAAGCACTGCATCCATTTCCCTCCCTGCTAGGCCCTTGTAATGCTAAAAAGTGGGCTGCATTTAACGCAGTCCAATGTACGGTGGCATTGCCAAGTGGTAGAAATCAAAACCTCTCACACGATGATGGCGGACACCATGCATAAACATGTGATTACTGAAACAGTGGCCAGCCATGTAACGCGTCCGTTTCGCTTGTCAGTAAGTGTGTGATTGTTTAAGTTTTCCAATCGATTCAAAGAGTTCTTTGTTTTCTGGCAGTAAGTTATATAGTCTGGTGTTCTGAATGATAGATTGTACAAGTAAAAATGAATAATTCAATGAAAGTTTTTTTTTTAAATATGAATGCAGCCCTCCTAATAATAAGTAGCATAAGCCACCACTGGTTATGAGTTAAGTAAGAACAGAACATCAAAATAAGCAATGATTTAAACAAAATAAACAGAGAGAACTTTCAAAACAGTTTCATTGTCAAGCTTTACTACATAGCATGTGAATATGTTAAATGCATGATTATGTTGTGATTAATTTTCTTTGTCCATGTCCCCTCTACACACAATAAAAAAATTTCAGTTTTTGCCAGTACTGACCTTACCTTGCATATGAATTGATTGATTGATTTATTTTTTTTACTTCACTTTTCTTTGGCTAATTATGAAGATGGGTATGAGTGATGATATGATGGAATTGACATTCACAAAGAACACACATGCCCAGGCTGAGATTCAAAATGGGATCCTTGGTGTCATAGAATGCTGTGCTAACCACTCTGCCATTGAGATTGGCCTTTGAATCTGAAGTTTGCCAAATACAAGTTATTGTATGGTCATGGATTGATTGATTGATTTAGTTTATTTTACTTTGCATTTTGTGCCTCTTGGCTAATTTGCGAAGATGGGGATGAGTGATGAAATTGATGAATGGACATTCACAAACAACCAAGCCCGAGCTGGATTCAAACCCGGGACCCTTGGCACGATGTGCTAACCACTTGGCCACAGGGTCCGGCTGTATGGTCATGGAAGATGGGAAAGGGGGCAATGAATATTACCCTAAAATAATATATCTTATACACATAATTGCATTTTATTCACAGTAGTTTATGTTGATTATTATACGGGCATTGCAAGAATATGATAATTTCACACTGAAGGATTGATTTTTAAGGGTGTAACGTTATTATGGGTGGAGATATGCCTTGTTTGCCCCTCCCTGTGAAAATCCTCTGGACTTTTATGTATGGTCAGTGAACTACGGCAAGCAAGCGCTCTTCTATGACTCATGCCACATTATGGTGTATAAGCCCATACTTAGGGGCCCAAAGTGGGTGCTCCTCTAAGTTACACATGTGTGTGTGTCTCTTACAAAATGGTACTTGACTCAGCATCTTCCTTACATTCTGATATCAAAGAAACAATTACTATTTGTTTTGTATGCCAAAATAAAATCTCAGCACCGACATTATCTTTTCCTCAATGAACTAGAAATGCATTATCATCAACTGCAAGTTAAGAGGAACTGGTTTGACCTTTGTCTTGACCATTAAGTTGCGAGATTAGGTCATGACATTTGGAGTTTAAACTTAAAATTTGTAAAGCAGTTTGTGGCAAAGTACCTAGTCATGAATAACAATTTCTTTCCTTGATAAAACACACACTTGGCAGTTCAATAATTAGTGCAATATTGTAGATAAATAATGAGCATTAAAAATTAAGATATTGCTGACAAATTAATTTTGGTAACTGAAGAAGTTGCTTTTTAAGTTGTCATTTTTACTTATTTATATACTTCAAGTTGCAGATACTGTATTGAAAGACCGTTTTATGTAGCAACATAAAAACAACAATACCAGATGGCATACAAAAATATTAAGAGTTACGCATACATCCTTAACGAATGTCAGAAATTGTGTTCTGGCAAGAAAATGTCAACATTGGAAGGAAGGTTATTATATAGGGTCATTCCATACCATTTTGACAAATTTCAAATTAATTTCTTGCCTCCCATTTTTAAAAATATTAATATTTTAAGGTGAGGAGTTACAGTTATGCACCATATGTGCATTTATATCAGTATCGTCAGAATGGGCAATGCTACTAAAAATAAAAATAACAAAAAAACTGGTGTATGCAAGTTGAAGCATTTTTTAGGTCTATTATTAAGCTAGACACGATACTTGAAAAATATGATGAGTGAGAATTTTCAGAATCCCATGTATTCATTATGGAGAAAAAAATTAACAATTTTTGCAGCTAATCAAACGGAAGTTTCAACATTTCCACTTGTGGTCAAAAGCTTCATCAAATTGCCCTCTTTCCATTGTTATATTTTTCTATGCCATTGGAAGTTTGATATTCCAAAGAGAACAAATCAAATAATACTCCCATAAGCACAATGCATCTCTCGTTGCCTTTTACGGCCATCCTGACAGTGTTGCCAAACCTGATGCTCATAAAAGAGCTAAATTTCACATTAAATTGAGTTAAAACTGACTTTCAGGGAGCTAGATTTATGAGTGCTGGATAAAGTGCCTCCTAGGGAAATTTTAATTTTAGGTGTCAAAGGGGTGGGGGTGATGCTATTACCATTAACTTTAAAGTAATGACAATTTTTTCTTAAGTTTTCCGGTGGCATCACCCATCTCAATAATCCACCAATGGTCATATGAAATTGAAAGTAAAGGATTCCTGGATAACAATATTATGTCATCTCCACACCCTTATATAAAAAGTAGCTGGGAAGGTAAGAGGGGGCAATGCAGCCAATATAACAATATCAGTTCTTAGTTGTAGGCCTTTCCCAGATAGCACGTAAGTTAACTGCAAGTTAAATCGAATGGGAAAGGTGCTGCTTGCCGATCAAGAGGCCAGCAAATTTGTCTAAAATAACAATGTTGTAGGGTCTATATGTTAGTCACATTGATGTGGTTACATTAGTCACAAATATAGTTTATGAGGTCATTTATTCAGGGTGGCTACAAACAAGCAGAAATGAAATTCCCTGACTTTTCCAGGTTTTCCAGGACAAAATTTACATTTTCCCCTGACAATTACAAACTAAACTAAATCGATGTTTTTGCAACTGAAAATAATATACTCATACAGATCCACGTATGGTTTTGTTAAGTACCAATATTACCTTCTATGAAATTGACTTAATTTCTCTATTCTCTATGATTTGAATTCGAACTGCAAAATAGTGAATTTGGAAAATTATTACAATTCACAAGCTAGGGAAGGATTACGGAATTTTGTCATACGCAGTAAGTTTAAAATAAAATACTTGATTATTTTTAAAGTTACGACTAAATGAGATAAGAGTGATGAGTGATTAAGAAATACAATTTGTAATTTATCAGTCTCCTTATACATTCTCGGTATTAAATGTTGATATTTCCAATGAGGTTTGAAACCCTCTGCTTGCAAGAACCATGAGTGCTGACTCATTTTTCAATGCATAAAGCTACTTCTCTCTTCTCTGTAAAGCAAACAACTTAACTCTTGCATATAAGTGAAACAATTGAATCGAACAAAATAAGGTGTCATATTTCCTTACATTATCAATGGGATTTCTGCTTCAGTACAGTATATCAAAGTGAAGTACTGTGAAACTGACAACATGCAGTTATACCATTAATGCTGACGAAAAGGGTATGTAGGTATTAGAAATTTAACGCAAAGAATGATAGTATGGTCAGACGATGGCGCAGACAATTCACGGAAGCCCAATCGAATGTGCACAACCCCATACAGCTGAGTACACACGGGAGCTTTGCATCACTTCAGGTGATTTATCTTGGACCACTCCCTGTACAGCCCTGGCCTTGAATGTACCGACTTTCATCTCTTTGTTTAACTGAAGAGGTTTCTGGCAGGGCAAGGATTTGACAGCTACACTGCGGTAGAGATAGTTCTAGTCTTTGCTGTCAGACACATATACTATGGGCATACAAAATTTAGTGCCATGCTACAACAAATGCCAGAACAAAGGTGGTGATTATTCCGAAAATTAGGTTAGGACTCACTGTTACTAATGCAATAAATTACAACTGATATTCTTGTTTTATTTATGCCTAATCGGTAGGGACTTTGATATTTTGTTATTTTCTTTTCCAAATTGGTGTATTTTCTTATTTTTTATTTTTTACTATACGGTGTTATTTTCCCCAAAATTCACATTTTCATTTTAGCGCATTTTCTGGCAAATATCTGAAATTATACCTTCATGATGTTTTAAAACTACTGTTTCAAATTGTAAGTCACATGGCTTACGCCTTTTCGTGAGAGTTTGATATCTTGAAAGTTATTTTGGGAAAGTTATTTTCCATACCCCTTTTTTAATTTTAAGGTAAGGATTCTAGATAATGGAATTTTCCCCGTATATACTGATGGGTGCATAATGACCATAAGTGGCGACGCACCCAAAAAATTAAAATCAATCAATCTCACGTGGCAGATACCGATATATTATGGCACCAAAAATTGACATTATCTTTTTTTGACTTGTTAGTTTTACATTTCCCAAAATTCGCGTTTTTGTTTTAGAACATTTATCTGGCAAATAAACCGAAACATAATACTCCATTGTACTTTAAAACTATTATTTTAAATTTTAGGTCACATGGTCTACGTATTTTCGTGACAGTTTGATATGTTGGAACAGATTTTTGAGGAAGTAAAAGTAAAGTACTCCCCTGCACTTTTCCATGAAGGTGTATAGAAGTTTGGAGTTAGGGCCCCACACTTTCTTGATCACGGCTGAAGGTGGGGGTGATGTGATCAGCACCACGCTCCAGGCTACCTTTATCCCTCAAAGTTTCCTCAAGGTACCAGCTTCATATGATGCTGGGTGGGTGCCGGAGCAGTTTGAATAGGTGGAAAATATCCCGGTTCTCCCCCGCAGGGGATCGACCTCGGGTCTCTCGCATAGTAGTCAGATGCCGTAACGACTGAGCTCCATTATTACTCGCTCGACAAATGCCAATGGTTCCCACTTAGCTTGGTAATTTAAAACATATCTCGTGCGACAAATACGAAGATGTGGCTTCCGTGGGACGGTAAATACGCACTCTATCTCCTGTTAGAACCCTGCCACTTTGCTCTTGTGATGCAAATGGTTTTGATAGAAGTTGAAAAAATTGTGGGCTGTCGGAATTATTCCATGTACGTATAGCTCTATAGTTTACTCTTGAGTAAAATGTTGGAAAACTTGCATGTTCTATGTACACAAACATGGCCTAGCAAAGAAAAGAATGTTGGATTTCATGGAATGTTTCGTTGTTTTAGCACATTTCTTTAAAAAAAATCGCTAAAGATGCCAATAATTGCATTTTATGCCAAATTCGAATTATTTCGATATTTCGAACGGGCGAAAAATGTGTCCAGACATCACTGCACATTCCTAAACATAACATCGCAGTAATTATCATTTTTCACGGTTTTGGCGTTTGCGAAAAATCAATGTCCCTACTAATCGGAAATTACTTTCTGGCCACCCCTCGTATAAATCAGTTGATGGAAAGTGAAAATTTAGCAGGTCTGACAGAGAAAAGTCAGTTCTTGAAGAAAGTGATTTGCTTTTATGATTGAATGATTCGAGTAAATATATTAAAATATTTACGTATTTATTATTAGTATTTTATTTCATAATATTGGATTGGATTGATGTTTTAAGTCCACTTTATGCACAGTAAGGCTAATCGGGACTGGACCTACAGTTTAAAGTGGAATCCGAAGCACTATGTGCCTCCACCGGGAATCGAACCTGGAACCCCTTGCTTACAAGGCGACGACGCTACCACTGCGCCATCGGGGAGGCCTTCATAATATTGGACATTAACCTTACTCAGTGAGAGATTAATGACCATCTCTCACGAGTTTAAACAGACAGGACAGAGAGTGGCGTTAATTTCATTGCAATACTAGTGTTGCAGTAAATTTGAGCTTAGGAGCATGCACTTGTCAATTTTTATAACGTTCACCAATGCAGATTTATGTTTCACTTTTTCGTGATAGTATTCAATATACGTACATCCCGTTTGGTTGGATTCTTCTTGATATCTAAGAATAGTGCAATGTCATTGTAAACGTATGTTAACTTGTGCAAAACCAGTAATACGTCAGGATGATGAAAGAAAACCTTCGTAAGCACTTCTACATTAAATAAGGTGAAGTGATCCAGAAGAGTAATAAAATTCCAGCAGCATATTTGCAGTCTAAAGCTCTTCTTGTTTATGCATGTGATTTATGTTGGATGTTGCAGTCCATGCAATTTCTATCGCATGTTGTAGTGAGATACTTTGTCGGGTGGCGATATTCGACAAAAATCGTATGTACAAGGGTTGTTCAAGGTTGACCAGGACTTTCGTGCGTAAAATATTAATGAATCAATGTAGCGCTGGATTACTTCGGCAGGACAGGCCAAGATTCCTTGCGAGTAACCATGAACATTTGCGACGCATTTGGCGCATGCGCAGTAGTGTAAACAAAGATGGCAGCAAGTAGTGTATCTGTTGCTGTGGAACAGCGGTGTATAATGAAATTTCTCGTGAAGGAGAAGGTGAAACCTGCTCAAATTTGGCGTAGACTGCAAGCACAGTATGGTGAACAAACACTGTCACGGGCAAGAGTGTACGAATGGTGTCATAAAAGTTCCCCTCCACCCAAGAAAAGCAAAGCGCTGCCGGTAAGATTTTGGGAATAGTCTTCTGGAACATGAAAGGTGTTATCCATGTGGATTTTGTGGAGAAGGGTGCCACAATTAATGCCAAGTATTACTCAACACTGCTTCACGGTGCTGTACGTGGGGCTGTTCGGAAGAAAAGACCTGGAATGTTGTCGAAACACGTCATTCTTCTCCATGACAATGCCAGGCCCCACACGGTCCATTTGACTCAAACAACACTGGCCAGGGTGCACTGGGAGGTTTTACCACACAGTCCTTACAGTCCAGATTTATGCCTCAGTGATTTCCACTTGTTTGGGGCACTTAAAGAGCATTTGGGCGAGATGCACTTCCAGACAGATGAGGAACTCAAGAACGTTGTCCTGCAGTGGTTACGACACCAACCTACTTTTTTCTACGCCAAAGGCATCAAGGAACTTCCACGACGACGTCAACGGTGTCTGGATGTTCAGGGGGAATACTTTGAAAAACTGACATAGTTTGGTGCTTCTATGTATGTATATTTCAAGTCTAGAAATAAAAGTCCCGGTCAACCTTGAACGGCCCTTGTATTAATAGAACCTATGTTTTTTCCATGTTCCTTCAGTTTGCCCAAAAAAAATACCTTACTACGAACTATCGGACAGCGCCACCCGCTCTTATCCCCTCAATCTGTTGACAATTCCCCTTACTACTCCCATACGGACAAGAAAAAATGATAATTCAATGCATTTTCCACGTAATATTTAGAGGCTTAACCTTTGCTCCCCCGATGATACCATATGGTATCATCAGAGTAAGGTCGTACTCGCCCGATGATACCATATGGTATCATGGTGCTGATTACGAAATGAATGTGCTTTTTGGACCTTCATACTCTTATGTTTGGGTGGAAACTCTGACACAGGTCTGGAGCAAGCCTGGGAAATTCATATTGATGACCAACCACCGCTCCTCCGCAACATATCCATGTCAAATTTCCGAACAGTTTCACATTTTGGCTCATTATTCAACTTGTATGGCAGCCAGGAACATGAAACATGTTTCAGTCTCTTGAGAAATGTCCATTTGTAGAAAAGAATACTAAAGTTCGCGCCTTCTCCCAAAAATAGCGGGAGAAGAGGTGGGCAAACACCAGATTTTTATGTTTTTCCATTGAAATTCGGGGGACGTGCCGCCCCCCCCCCTGCCAAGCTGCCTTTCCTCGGCCCGGTGTTCTGAATTGAACACGGTTGCATGCGCTGATGTTTTAGCTGAAAAACAAAAGTTATCCGAACTAGATTGCTCCCATAGTGTCAGAGTTATAGCAATTTTCCTCCAAAGAGTGTTTGAATTTAAAATTCCCGCCGAGAAGCCTGGGCGAGAGAAATGTATCTATCTATCTATCTCTATCTCTCTCTCTCTCTCTCTCTCTCTCTCTCTCCCTCCCTCCCCCCCCTCCTGCCATCACTGGTTTCTGGCGCCGTGGTTGTGTTGCACATAAAAGGGGCATAAAAGTTGAGGCCAAAACTTACGAACGAGATTTCCTGTTCCCGTACAGAGTTCCATAATGATATGTTAAATAATAATAAAAAAAAAATAATGAAGACAAAATTCCCTGACTTTTTTTGTCACCTCAAATTCCCTGACTTTTCCCGGTTTTTCAGGTCTGTCGCCACCCTGTTTATTGGTTATATTTAGGCTCTAACTTTAGTGTAAGAGATTTGCTAATTCCTTCTTTATTTTTTCTAAACAAAAATAGGAAAATATGCTTGTTCCCTAACATCTATATGAGGCACATTCAGGGTATTTCCACACTCCATACATGTCATATTATGTGGCCACTAATACATTATAATTATTATTTTCATTTTCCTTATCTTTCATCTAAAGTACCATGAAAATCAGAACCTTCCATCAGTTTGTGAAGAGCTTATTTCCACCGCATTGCAGATTAGTACATGGATGAAATTCTATTGCCACATTCAGAAACTGTAGAATTTAAGCTTTACAACGATATATAGCATGATAGGGTTGCATAAACATGAAAAATCAATGCAAGTGTCATAAAATCATGGAATGACTGACCCTGTGGTGTCTCATGTTGGCTGTCCGAATTATTACATGCATAATATGCACCAGTTTTTGGGGGCAAAAATTTTGGAAAAAAGTGTGCATTACACATGAGTAAATACAGTATGTGTATGCAGTTTCTTTAGAATGTACCTGTCTAAATTGAATGACATGGAATAACTTACCAACTCTGTATATATTTTATAATTGCTTTTCCAGATTCTATATTAATATTTACAAAATTCCTCAACTTTTCAACGATCTTTTCATTCAAGTCTAATTCCCCAAATTCTCCAGGTCGGTGGAAACACACTTATTATTAGCAGTAGGCATATTACACTGCACAAACAGGCAAGTACAAAGTTCTTCACTTATAGGAGGAGGATAATACTTCCTTGTTAGCTTGTCAGTGCTTCCTTTTTCTCGAGACACACAAGGAAATGGGGAGTTACCCCTGCCATCTCCTAATGTTTATAATTTCCATATGTAAAAAAAAATGTCCGTTGTGTGTCATCCCCAAAATCCTGGAACAATCGAAATGCAACAAGTTTCACAGCACAATTCTGTAAATGTGAAGTTACGGGAAAGAAAGAAGAGAAGAAGAAAAATGTGAAGTGAGTTGGGAAATAATGGTGAAAATGGGAGCAAAATTTTCAAATCGATGAAGAGCTTGAGCAATCCCTGTTCAGGGTGGAACACTTTACGAAGAAAAGTTTGCACAATAAAAAGTATGATATTTTATTGAAATTCATGACATTTTTCTTACTCCATTTGATCTTTAACATAATATCTATAAGGAATGTGTTTATATATCCACGAGATTTCCAGGAACTAATTTTTACACGCATGTACCATACACATCAGTCTTTTTTTTTTTTAAACCACCATATTTAATTTTAAAATACAAGGGATATCCACAAAATAAGTTCCATTTGCAAATATTGCCACTGCTACGATGGTGCGTTCTTTGGCAAGTCACGGATGCCATTTGCAGATATTTGAACACTGTTTACGCATCGTGTTGTGTATTTCTAACACTTCAGAAAATTGAAAAGCACGCCACATGTGAAACTAAGTCTGAGTCCCATCAATTTCACCTAATCATCCCTCATTCCCATCTTCGTCAGAATTGAAGAATGGCTGGTGGGTATACTTTTCGTATATCACTGTGACTATACACATACATGTGGTATACTGAAGTTGTAGCGTATGAGGAGCATTTGATATGTTTCCACCCTATGATAGAAGGAATGGAGATGTATGTATGTATGCTGGAGTACTGCAGTTCGCTTGAACTTCATTCGATACTCTCACACTCGAGTGTATACAATGGAATATCATTTTAATGTGACAATAACATACATGTAGAACATCCACCTTGGTAGTTTCAGCCCACAATCAACTACTTAATTTTCATATATCACTGCATATTGCTAAGACAGACTAAACATTTTAACATTGAGTTGATGACTATGTTCACTAAGTTTAAATTTCACTTCATCTTTCACGTCACGATCCATATTTGAAGGCCCACTATCACAGACAAATTATGGTTATGTGTGTACTACTGGTCTTGTGCAGTGTATGTCACTGATTTTGCCTGCTCAAACATTATCCACTCAAGCGAAAAAGCACTCAATTCTGTACGCTACCTAGTGGCCATGCGAACTATCTGGCACTTGAGTGAAATCCTCTCCCTGCAATACCCTAATGTACACACTGAACATGGGACAACAGGACTCTCTCCCTCATTGCCACCAGAACAAAGCAGCATGAAAATTTGGAAAAGAGCAGCATGTTCTTTCATAAGAAAGATTCCTCTTACAAGGCTCATCTCAAGATGTAGAAACATATTTTTTTGAGGAAAATTACAAGAAAAAGGTCTCGGTTGCAAGGAACAAATTTTCAAGTAATCCTCCTTACTTATGAACACCCTTTGTATCAAATTAGAGCTTATAAATATATTCATAATTTGAATTCACCAAGTGGAACAAGTATATTTAATATTCCTTGACTTTTTGAATATCGTTATAGAATTATCGGCATTTTTTTAGCCATACGTCAATTTCTCGGACTTGAACTGAACTATCTATATGAAATAATAGATTGCCACATGCAGAATGCATCATCACTTCCAACTGTGGTTTAGTCAGGGACTGAACATAAGTATGTGGCATTCCATGCCAATGTTATACCACTGCATTCACAAGCCAATGTGGAATTTGTGGCGAGGCCGGAAGCTGTCCTAGTAGCTCAGTGGTAGTACATTAGCAAACAATCCTCATGGCCCAGGCCTCAATACCTCGTTGGGTCAAAATTTACACATAACTTTTCATTAAGTTATAATGCATTACAATGTTTATGCACACTTGCTTGCAGTTGTTTAGAGTGAAGCATTCAGATTTGCGAACCTACATTGAACTCTGACTCCATGCTCAATGCACCCATCTATTCCTTTCAACTGAGTGTGAAACAAATGGAGACAAATACATGTAGAATTCCGCAAAATAGACATTAGAAATCAACTACATTTGGTGTTGTATTCTGTTCCTTTATTGCAAGGCAAAAATATGCCGCAAAATTATACAATTTTGGCATTGAAAAGTCTTGATTATCATGAACATTTCTAAATACATACTATTGTACAATTTGGTAGGTGTAAATTAACCATCAGCATCATCATGCAAATTTTCTTCCTAAAATTTACGCTGCAAGAAAAACAGAACATCTTCAACCTAGAAGAAATATCTGCAGCTGTTGAAGTGTATTCATTCATAGAGATGCAGCAGCACACACATGCACTTACTCATACACACAAAGATCATTCACTCACACAATCAACTCTTTTTCATGTTGCAGATTTACACTTTCTCCAGATGTTCATTCATTGTAAAAATTGGAACCCTGACTAATCACATGATCACTATACACAACTAAAAAGCAGTTAAGATTAAATAACAATACAATGGGATAGGGGTGAAAGAAAATTCCACAGAGATAGGCAAGCGCATATCAGCATCTTTATGGGGGGTACAGGGAGAAAATGGCAGAAACAAAGACAAAAAAAAACACCAATAATTGCTATCATAAACAGAATAACATGAGTTTAAAAAAAAACAAAAGCTCAATGTGCTGTCAATATATATATACACATTTAAAAATGAATGGAATTCCTCACAATATATTCTAATTGCAATCAATAGATAACAAACATTATATGTCTTATGCAATTTGAACAAATTATTTTTCTCTTTTTTTTCTTCCTATCTACAAAACGTGCACCTTTAACAGTTTACATGTTCTGGACACTAACAATATCATCTTCTCAACTGCAAAAATCTTGATCTCAACAGGCATATTAATTTATACGAAAATCATACAAAAGTGAAAGGAACCTAATTCACACATTTTCAAAAAAACGTACCTCAATGCACACCTTCCAGAAAATTAATAACAAAGATGCTTCTTCGGATTGGGCAAACAAAATCTTCCTTATTTACATAATGCACCTTAAAGGTTTTTGACAACTATAATGTGGATACGTAAGTAAAATCATTCATTAGCCATCACGGAAAGTACAAAGTACAGTGGCAACTGCACTAACTTGTCTTACCTTCCATCTATTAATAGCAAAATATGTTCTTGGTCATAGGGAGAAGTCCCGATTGTTAGTGTTCCATTTGTAACGTTGTGCAGAATTGGGACAAACATTGATTGTATAGTTTTCAGTTGTCAATTTTCAGCATCCCCTCTAGATGCTTTTATCTGCAAGTTAGTTTTACTTCTTATGTACAACAAAAATAATTTATTTAGTGAAAGCAGCAAAAACTGCCCACACTGTTTCATTTGTATTCGGTTTCATACTTTCAGCTTCAAAGTCTAAATCCAAAAGTTCACGAACTCTCTTCATTGCTAGTTCATAATCGTCATCATTTAAAGGGGCAAATGCATTTTCCAACACGTCAGAGGCATGAGCTAGGAAAATCAGAGATAGTAATCGCTTATCCATTCGATGGGGATCATTTACCCATTTGGAAAGAACAGCATCTTGAACCTACAAAATAAAAAGCATATTAATATGCAAATAGTAATTGTAAGCAAACTATAAATACGATATTTACATGGGTATAGGTTGGACCTTTTTTACATAAAACTGAACGGAGCAGCTTATATTTGTGATTACTAAGCATCATATTTATTTTTAAACAATTTAGTCTTCACTCACATTACATATTATGAAAAGTGGAGTTACGCCACTCATGCTTTGAACCCCTCATGTATATCCCATCTGTCCGCAACAGGTTTACCAACCTGCCCACTAAAGGTTAACATAAAAATATGGAATTTGAAGTATGTCACTAACTACCATCTAGTGCCCAAGTATAAAAAGAAAACATAGAAATAAGAATGGAAAAATCTATAGTATATTTAGTTTAGAAATATATCACTGAAATTAAAATAATCTTATAATCAATATGTATGTATTTGGGTTTACAATATTTAGAATAAGGAAAAGTAACACATACAGTGAAACATGTGCACATACTAAATCTGTGTTCATGAATGATGATGCACAGAGTTTGAGTGTCACATATCAAACATTGGTATTATATTTATTGTAGAAATATCAACTACAATGCACGGTTACTATTCACTGTAAACTCTGAGAGTTTCTTCCCTCTGTATCCCAATGGATGTTGGGATCTTTATGATAGTTTAAAGGGAGGGTGACGATTAAGTTCCTTCCTCAGAGTGAAGAATTTAGGGCCTAACTACATTTAGAGCATCAACTAACGTACAACATCCAGTTTACAGGAAAACACTTGCCTTACAGGAAACAAGGGCACAAATTATTAAATGTTTCGCAAGTGTGCCAAAAATAAAAGATTTTTTATTACCAGCAGAAAGGATCTCTAATGCAAATTATGGTAACTACTTGTTTCCTCCATACTCAAGGTTAAGTGAAGGACACAGCAAGCCACTTTATCGGAGGAGGTATTGCTAAGGATCAGTAAACTCAACTTCTGCTCTTCCTGCCATTTCTGTCGAAGGATGCACCCTGGCCCCACCAGACCATCTAACCTTCATCCTGCCAGACCCCCCCAACCATGCAGGAGGGGCTGCTGCTCCGAAAACAGCCACTGTTGTTGAGTCAATCTCGTAAAGAACAGGAATTTGTGGTTTTGTTCTCATATGAGATGTAAGTATGAAATGTATTTCTTGTTGTCAAAAACCCTTAATAAAACTGAAGGAAAATATAGAAGTTTCACATTGAGGCAACAATTGCTATTGCTTAAATTTCATCCCAAGAATATAAGTGGACCATAACTACTTATTGTTTTGTTTCTAAAGCCCCTATCAAACGGAACTGGATTTCTAGTAGCAATGCCCTACTTGGCACTGAACTAACTTTCTAGGTAGCAATCATGGCCGCCTGGCTGACTGACTTGGAGGAATAGGACATGTTCTAATTGCTACTTGCTTTCCTCGACTGGATTCTGTGGAACAGCTAATCAGAACAAAGTTTCGCCATGTGAAGATAATCTGCGAGTGTGCAAAGGAGCGCTTTTGTCTGTGGTTTCAGAGTGTTACTCCAGCAATGTATAACGTATACAGCATGAAAGGCACGTTGAGTTACACCATCTATGCTGAGTGCACAATGTTTACATTTGAAACAACTAAAATATTCTTCCATACGTGTACAGTAAACGTTGTAAAGTATGTATTTAAGCAGCGCCATTGCTTTGTACCTAATAACGTTTTATACGAAACGTTATTCCTCTCGGTTGAATAGTTATCCGCTTTTAAAAATACGAAGTGATACATTGTTTACATCTCATGCGGCTGCCATTAGAACTTCCCTCGTATGGGAACAAAAGTCTATCGACGACAAGTACGCTGATAAGTATCGTGTGAGGCAAAAACTAGCAAATTGGTAGCCAGTCCAGCGCCAACCAGGGCATACCTACTGGATATCCAGTTCCGTGTGATGCGGGCTTTAGAAGGCCTGTATTTCATATACAGTTTTTTGGATTTAGGAAACATTTTAAATGTAATTGCAGGTTTAATGCCTGTGACAAGAAATAACAGATCACATCCAAGAGAGAAAAAATGCCAATAAATTCCCTCAGTTGGTAATATAGTGTTTGTTTGCAGATAAATAGTCAGGTAGCCATTTTGTTGAGAAATAAAGAAACAGATCACATCCAGGAGAGAAAAAAATGCCAAAAAATTCTCTCAGTTGGTAATATAGTGCACTGTGCATGCTTGGTGATTTATATGATTCTTATTTGTATTTAAAGTTCTTTGGTCTGATCAAGGTAAGTGTAAAAATAAATTTGTCATGCGGAACAAACAGATTTCAAATAACCAGGCAAGATCATAAAACAATCAATTTAGTCTATAATATTAAATGTGAAAACTTTATTTCTAAACTTTCATAGCACACTCAAGAGCATATGTATTCTTAAGGTTTCAAGAATCACTCTCATCTTCAGGGACTGAAGTGGTCAATTCCGGATATACTTCTGAGCTTTCGAGAGTTGACATCACACTCATCTTCAGGAAGCTTGGAACCATATCTGGAACTGATCTAGATATCCCAAGATAATCTTTATGTGTTCAGTTAAAAGTTGTGTTGCATCTGGATAAGATGCATTGTTGTCCTAAGCTCCTGATGAAACAGGCAATACAATAAAATAATTATATTCCAATGATACTGTCGAGTTATATATATAAATAAAGACATACACTTTGCACAATCCCATTAAAGGGACATCACGTAATTCTTACAGCTGTTGTGTTTTACAGACTGACTGTCATTGAGGCTGTGTTCTCGAATTTAACTTTATTCATGTTTATTAGCTATATTTGATCAATGATTCCAGCATACTTGCATTCTCCACACATCTAGATTTGTGGAGGTCCTATTAATTTTGGTAGTATCTGCATATAAGGTTTGATCTAGTGGTGAGAAGTGAAATCGTGAGCACCAGATACACAGTAAAGATTAAATAGGGACATGTTTACTGAATAGGAACTACATTCAGAAGAATTATAAAAACAGAGATGTCTCCTGTACAAAAAAATGTTTGCAAGTTTTGAGTATACAGAGAAACATATATAAAAAAAATATGTGAGGTAGGAGACAGTACACCACAAATGAAACATAAATCCTATATTTCGTAGTCGAGCCACAGATCACGGAGTAGACACAGACTATAGACTATGGCATCAGTATATCGCAGTGGAGCCAGAAAGAAGAGATAGTTGACGAAAAGATGCTTATGCCAGTGTTTACTGCATTTTGGTTGTGGGTGGGTTTTGGGAGGCCAGGGAAAGGGGTGGGTTAATTATTAGGTGGTTAGGTTTAAGTCCTAGTATAGTATAGTGTAGTTGAGTATAGTGGTATGCATGCCTGATATGTAGGCCCTCTCCCCATCGCCTGCAGGAAGCGATGTCTGTGCACGAGGGTAATAGGTGGATAACACAGAAACAACCTTACATACACTCTCATCTGCCAGATTTCTATGGTAACTTCTACCTTAGCGAAACCTCCACTCCCTTGAACTTCAGAATCAAAAATGATTGTTCTTCCAGTCAAAACTCCGACCTCACTGTCACCATCCACACCAACAGCAATAACACCACCTCTAACAACTGTTTCCGTGTGGCCATTACACCTATTACCCTCATGAACAGACACCTCTTCCCGCAGGTGATGCAAAAGAGCCTGCATATCATGACCCCCCTCCTCCCCCCCCCCCAACTCAACCTATCTACCCAATAATATCTCCACTCCTTTCCCTGCCCTCCCGAAACCCACCCACAAAGAAAATGCAGTAAACACTGGCATAAGCACCTTTTCGTCAATGCCCATCAACGATCTCTTCTTTCTGGCTCCACTGCGATGTACTGATGCCATCTTCTATAGTCTGTCTCTACTCTGTGATCATGCAGCTCGACCGAGAAATATAGGATTTATGTTTCATTTGTGGTAAATGTTTACTGTCTCCTACCTCACATATTTTTATTTATCTGCCTTTCTGGCACTTCTCCTCATTCTATTCTTGTTTTTTAAGAAACATATATACACAGTGGCCAAGAATTATGGGGGCACCTTTTGATCGTCAATTACTTTTAACAATGAGAACGTATTTATAATATTGCCAACTTTTTATTTTCTGAAGATAGTAACTTAAACAGAATGACAATTTTATCAATAATTATCAATCTGAGCTCTATTTACATCAATGCAAGCTTGGAGATGTAATTGGCTTTCCTTCTATCTGTTCTTGGCTTACCAGATATTTAACCTTTACTGGCCCGATGATATCATATGGTATCATCAAAAATAAGGTTGCACTGGCCCGATGATACTATATATGGTATCATGGTGCTGATAACGAAATAAATGTGATTTTTGGACCTTCATACTTTTATGTTTGGGTGGAAACTCTGACACAGCCTGCGAAATTCACATTGATGACCCCCTCCCCCTCTCCGTAACATAACATAATAACATAACATTTCCGAACAGAGTTTCACATTTTGGCTTATTATTCAACTTGTATGGCAACCAGGAACATGAAACATGTTTCCTTCTCTTTGGAAACGTCCATTCTTTGAAAAGAATACTAAAGTTCGCACCCTCTCCCCAAAATAGCGGGAAGAGGGCGCAAACTCCGGATTTTTGTTCTTTCCCATTGAAATTCGGGGGTCGTGCCCCTCAAGCTCCCCTTCCTCGGTCCGGCATTCTGAAGTGCACACGGTTGCATGCGCTGATGTTTTAGCTGAAAAACAAAAGTTATCTGAAGTAGATTGCTCCCATAGTGCCAGAGTTATAACAATTTTTCTCCAAAGAGTGTTTGAATTTAAAATTCCCACCGAGAAGCCTGGGCCAGAACGGGGTTACTTTCGTAAACCTGCTCGGTCATCTAAAGGTTAAGGTCTGAAACACTTCTGGTTGGATTAAATAATTATTTGATTCTTGAGATAGTGTCACTTTTAAGTGCTAGAGGTCCACATTCCTGCAGCATTCATCGCTGAACTTCAGCTATACATTATTGGTAATCGAAAATACACGTACAAATTTGACACGCTGCTCAATACTTAGGCAACTTGCTGCCATTCTAAACAACATCCATTCCTTTTTCTATGTCGGTTAGATTTTACATCTGTGTACAGAAAGATAAAAAGGAAAGAAAAATACTAGCTCAATTAATACAAAAGTTACACTGACAAAAGGTGCCCCCTTAACACATGGGCACCCTGTATATGTTTGTTGCTGTCGTAATGAATGTTCTGTGTGATGTATAACAACTGAATTTTGTGGTGGTGATGAGTTCATTTCACTATAGGGTCATTCCATACCAAATCATCGAATGGTAGTTGCATGACCATTTTAGAAAAGAAAAAAAAATCATTTTTAGTACATATGTTTCTACATGTTTCTAGATATCAAAACAAATGTTCAAAAAAAATGTCCTGTCCTTAGTTCTCCTCGGGCGGCTATTTTTCCAACATGGTGCATGATTTTTTTTTTGCTCGGGTAGTAGTTTACGGAAACCTTATATCTCAAAAACCATTAGAGCTAGAGACCTGGAACAAAATTCATTTTCTAGATAATGAAGTATACTTTCTATGATATTCAAATATGTTTTGCTCAAAATTGCATCCTAAGTATAAAATGTATGGTGGAAATTTGAGTAACAATATTTAAAAAATTGGATTTTTAGCCCATTTTTTTTAATGAAGGGCTTTAGTCTAAGGCTTGAAATTTGTTTTATGTGTACGCCTACCTGCAGGGTGTCTGAAAATAAAATATCATTGCTTAGAAATACAACCCTTTTTTACAGCATTGGCTCAAACATGGCTGTTCATAGAATTTTGACAGTTTTTGGGGTTCAATATCTCAGATGGGTCCTCATGAAAAGTTCTTAAATTTGGCACAAAGGAAGACCTACCTGCATGAATATAACTCTCAGTGAAAATCTCAACTTTTAGACTCAACTCGTTTGGTCAATATGAGGTAGGTATGTGACCTAATTTTTGACGCTGCAGAGTAAGGTTAAGCTACATGCATACCTAGAATAATGAATCCTCTTATTTTTCTTTGTTAAAGTTGGGTTTAAAAAGCCTCAGAAAGTATAGTAACAGAAGATTTTAATACTTGACTTATCAGATATTGAAATTACAAGGTATGCCAATTGAAAACTTGCGAAATTTCATTGCAAAAGGTTTGATTTATTTGGTACCCACGTCCAGTTGGTATTGTCAGCTCCAAAAATGAGTTTCTTCAACATTTTTTAAATGTAGCAGTACATGCATAGCATAATTTTCATACTTTGGATGCAATTTTGAGCAAAACATATTTAAGTATCATAGAAAGTATACTTCATTATCTACAAAATTAATTTTGTTCTCTCTAGCTAATGGTTTTTGAAATATTAAGGTTTCTGTAAACTGATACATGAGCAAAAAAAGCCATGCACATGTTGGAAAAATGGCATCCCCAGGAGAAGTAAGGAAACGAAATTTTTTTGAAGATTGGTTTTGATATCTAGAAACATATACAAAACTATGGACTAAAATTGATTTTTTTCTAAAATGGTCATGCAACCAATTATTTTTAAAATTGGTTGATTTGGCATGGAATGACAAAATAGTGATAGCAGTATCATAATATTTATGCTTTCCTTTGTTTTCAAATCCATTTATTTTAAGTGGAGCAAATTATCAAACTGGCAGTAGTTTTAAAATGACTTATTCTGGTTGACACATGCCATTATAGCATCCTTACCTTTTTCACTAGGCGTGATTTAGTAACGTTATCAGTCAAGGGATGTGTAGTCATGTCAAACAACAGGAAATTCTGTTTCTCTGTAGTTAAAACACCTTTTTCTACTAAATTCTTTGCTAGCCTTTCTCGCACATTTTTCAACTGATAACGAAGTTTCAGTGGATTCCAAGTTTCACCTGCAAAATAAAGCATTGTCAAATAAAATCCAATAGTTTACTTCTCCTATTACTATTACTACTACTACTACTAATAATAATAATAATAATGAAATCATTAAAAATATACCTTATTTATGGAATTTTCAACATAAAAAACAACATTCCTTATGTGACAAAACTTTTCTATATTTTTTATCCTGTGTCAAAAATCTGGAAAAGTTATACCACAGAAGGAACACAGCCTTGATATACAAATCTACATCCACAAATGGAACTCTGTCATCATAATATGAGGAAAACTGGGAATGGTTCCACAGTTCCAGCACCCAGAATGTTTCAGATCATTCCGAAAATCTGAGTTCCAGAGTATCTCAGGTATTCCAGTATCCTGAATGCCAGACTGGTATCAATACTCTACAACTGCCCTGGGCATATCCATAGTCCAAGTTACAACTTGCAGAAGAATGCTAGTTATCATCTGCGATCTCTAATTCCCCACTTAAACTCCCAATGTATTTTTCCTGAGTTTGCCAGAATACTCAATTTTTTCCCATAGTATAGGATACACATTTCACTACCATTTTAAATTTATTGGACAAGGGGACATTTCAGCATTATGTGTATAAAATTTTACGCACAAAACTTAATTTTCTAGATATGAGATTGGATTAAAATATTCATAATGAACTGATTTCATGGCATTGTTAAATCCTTTGTGGTGTCTGCTAATGGAAAAAAAAGTTGAGTAGAATTACATAACATGAATACGTGAAAAGCATTATCAAAAGTGTGTTACGTGTGTCACACTTTAAAAATGTAGCAAATTTTGACTTCAATTGTCTGTGAACCATACAGGCTGCAGATGCTAGTAACTTTTATTGGTGACATGTGCAAATTATATGCATTCACAAATATCTAAATCTTAATGCAATTAAAAACAATGCTAATTTCCATATTAATTCATTTTGTTATTTTCATGAAATGCCCCACAATAGCCTCCCTCATATCTTCTCTTAGCCATATAATCCGCACCTGTTCATATATTATTATTATTAAAGTGCTCCCCTGTGCATAGCACCACGCCATGAAGGCGTATAGGGGGTGTGGGGGTAACGCCCCACACTTTCTTGATCCGGTCGTGAGTGGGGGTGATGTGATCAGCATCACGCCCCTGACCGCCTTTACCCCCCAGGGTTTCCCCCAGGTACCCATGTTATTCGACGCTGGGTAGGCGCCGGGGCCGCTTCCACCGTTAGAAAAGTTCCCGGATTTGAACCGGCCGGGGATCGAACCCGGGACCTTGAGCATGGTAGTCAGACGCGTTACCGACTGAGCACCGCTAGGACAGATTAATTGGTATCCTATCAATATTGGCTGAAATAGGGTTATTGGTGTATTGTTTTATCAGGAAAATTATCAATAATTTGTAATTTAGCACAAAATTCAGACATTTTGTTATTATTTTATGAAAAAAAAAATTATGTGCAATAATTTTGTATAATTAAATGTCTAAATATGCATTTATCTTTCCAAAGGCAAAAATCAAATTGCAATCACTTTGTTGCATACAATAATTAAGGTGAACATTTGAGGATTTTCTATTGAAAATGTAGAAGTTACGTTATTAGTATTGGCAAAAATTTCATATTAGTTCATTCTTAATTACTATTACTTTCTGATATCAATAACAGAACTAATTCAAGAATAAAATTATATCTATTTGTATATCATTAAGGACAAAGATTAGAGGTTTTCTAGGAGTCAAACATGCTTTTACAAATTGTATTACAATTCACAAAATAAAATTTCAATATACTCAATATACTGCTAGTAATGTCTTCTAAATTTCCAATAGGACAAAGAAATAAAGGTAAAATACACATTTTGAAAATTTCTGTCTCAGGACAATTTTCTCTTAGTAAAGCTGGATGTCCACTGAGACGAAAGCATAGTGAAGTAACAGAATATAGTTGATCAATTGCAAGCATGCCTACTGCGAGCGAAGCTCAACAAAATTCCTCCGTTGGAGAAGTCTCTGGACTTCTGGAGGCAAAAAAAAATATTTTCACACCCCTCTCCAATTGGCATGAAGCTGCGGAAGGAAGTGGTGGAAGTAAGTGGCAGCCAGGATTTGAAAGCTACATAATTACCAAAGTTACATGTACTCCTTGAGGGATGTGAGTATCTTGGACGTTCCCCTACACTTCTTATAGTATTTGCTACTTCATCTTTCATTCTAATAAATTATACCTAAATTTCCAGTATTTATTAATTAATCGATAGGTATCAATTAGGTTTGATTGTGTACTACAGGGTGTCCCACACAAAACCAGTACTCCTGTAATGAACAATACATATTATGCATACCGGTTTTATGTGGGATAGCCTGTAGAAGGGATAAATGGGCAAGTGAATCAAGAATGAATGATGTCAATCATTGGAAGTAATTAAGTTAAATGTCGATTGTTTTAATAGAATGAAGAGATAGAACTGAGTAAGATACTAATAAAAATTTAAACTCTCGTGCATCATATATACAGGGTTCCCACGCAAACTCCAAATCCATTTTCCCTGAGATTTCCCTGAGTTTTACAGAATCCTCATATTTTTTCCAGAGTATTGAATGCACAGTAAATGACTACTATAATTTTACAATGGCCTCCTCTATTTCCCCTCATAGCCATACCATCCTCACCTTCTTTATTACTGTTGTTTTCTGATGCAAATAACAAAACTAGTTCAATAATAAAATAAAATTACACTTCTTTGCATGTAATTAAGAACAAAGATGACCAGTTTTCTAGAACTTTAAACAACTCTGAAACAATTTCTAACATATCTGATTTAGAACATTGAAATATTTTCACACTTTCATAGATGTTTATAAATGGATACAATATCAATTAATCTGTAATGCGTACAATAATAGTTAAGACAAACAAATTATTGGAATTTTTAAAACATATAAAAATGAAGTGACAATTATTAGTAGCAATTTAAAAAGGAATAATAAGTTATTGAGACTGAAATATAAAACAAGAAATGTACTTAATGTCGAATACAGCAAATTAAGAAACTTTACTTCTCAGAAGCTTCAAGTTTTTTTTAATTGTTCTGCAATAGCCTTTGCTTCTTCTTGCATCTTTTGTTGTTTGGCTTGTAAAGCACAGATGTCACTTGCTTTATGTTCCATTTCTTTCCTTTTGTTTTCTTTGTGATCACATTTCTTTCTCATCTTCTGCAATGCTTCTTCGTATCTAACACGTGCACCTGTAACACTTTGGATCATATCTTTGCTTACTTCTACATTTGACACTCCTACCACTTTCACTGCATCATAAACTTGCCGAAACTTCTTTCAAGTTTTCTATTAAAACCTGCTTATTTACAGAAAACCCACTTTCCACATATGCAATATCATGTGATAAAATCAAAACGAACTTAACAGTGCTCCATAACTCAGAGAAGTCATCTTTGCCCTTCATGACACTTGTAAAAAAAGAATTTAGTGCATCAGTTTTGATTGAAAAGTTACAAAACTTCTCTTTCAATTCCTTTTCACTACTGACATTGTGCAACAATGTCTTAAACTGGCGAATTACTTTATCACCAGTTACAGCCTTCATTCTCTTTCAACTGAGAAGTTCCTGTTTATCACGTCTTCCATGCGCTGAGCACATCGCTTTGGAAACTGAGTCATTTGCTTCGGAACTAAACAACTGGTGGCTCTCACCAACCTGAACTTAAGGGGACTACGTTCCACAATCTTCTCTGTTGTTGGTTGGAAAAAAATTCTACAGCTAGTAAAAAACATAAGCTTCTTCTTTTCATTCACCTCTTTAGTTTCCAAAGCAGCTTTGGCACCAATTCCAATATCAATCTTTGTCAAAGGAATCAAGTTGTCAGAATTCCTGACATCAATTTGCATTAATTTAAAACTATTTTTTGCATTGTCCAAGATGTCACTTTTTATGAATCTCCCCATTACATCTCTAACAACACTTTCTAGGGAGTCATGAAGAAATGGGAACATAGGTTTGGGGGTTTGGAACATTGTCAAATATGTCATTCTGGCATATCTGTTGAGAAAACTATTTCACTACATGATATTAATGTAGATCTGCTGGTCCTACAAGTAATTCCATTTTACACATATGTGAGCTATTGAGGCTGTAAAAATTCACATGTCACGTCAAGACTATAACAATAGTTGAACATGATCAAAAACTTAAAATATGAACAAGTATTTATGAACAGTACATAATTCATATATGGCACTAGAAAGTAAATATTTAAAATTCTGTTCTAAATGCAGTAAATACACAATCAACAATATTGTACAGTATATGAACAGTACATAATTCATATATGGAACTAGTAAGTAAATATTTAAAATTCTGTTCTAAATGCAGTAAATACACAATCAACAATATTGTACACAAGAGATGGCAGAAAATAAATATTTCCCTAAACAGGACACTCCATTTTTTACTATTTTGTAAAAAAAGAAGGAAGAAAAACTTAAAACTACTCCCTAATAAGGGGAATCAGATGAACACTGGTTAACTTTAGACATCAGGTTATCTTTATTATGCGTTTTCCACATCTTGAAATATATTTTACGTCATGTAAAAGATCAAAATCGGTTAATTAAATTTTAAAAATCGCAAAATTTATGAGGGTATACACTTGGTCACCAGCCCTGGAATCACATTTAAAAACAAGGAACAGACAAACAAATAGATATGAGTTCCTTCCTGAAAGAGAAATGCTACAACAGCTTGGACCATCCACAGACAGGAGCATATTATAATCCCTCAGTTTTGCTTCATTGGGAACCATTAATCAATTACAAGATTTTCCCTGAGATTTGTATTTTTTTCAAATTCCCTGAGATTTCCAGGTTTTCCAGGTGTGTGGGAACCCTGTATATACCATTTATTCAAAGTGTTTGCATTATACAAAGCTAACTGTTTCAGGAATCTGTGGATCAAGGCAGTGCATAGAAGGGGGAAAAGCAAGTAGGAGGAGCAAAGTAGTGCATGTAAAAAACTGGTAACAGCAGCCATGTTTCCCCTTTGCACTCGCTTCCCCTCTCCCACCTCTCGTTGGTTGAGCCCTTTCCACTCATTACTTGTGCAGACTTGGTTTGGTTTGCTTGTTGCGGAGATTCCCGGGGCAGAGTGTAGAAGCACATACAAACTTTTCACAATACAATAAAATAGTGAAATGAAATGAGGTTTATCTTTCTCTAATTAAACTTTCATTAAGCTTCCCCCCCTCCCTATCAGTGGGCCAGGGCACGCTTAAGCGTTACAGAACCCCAGTGAACCACAAATACCGGCTCCAGTGTGGACTTGACTCGCTGCTCCTGCCCGTAGCTGCAATGCACGTGGATCCCGCCCAGCAAACAAGCTTAGTGCGATGACGCAGTGGCGTCTCGTGGCCTCAAATTTGGCCGGGGCTTATTTTTTAAAAAATTTAAAATATAATGACAATTCACATGAATTACAAAAAAAAGGTATTTTTTTCTTCTAGACTACAAAACTGGACTTCCTTTTTAGAAAGAATTTAAAATGTAATGACAAATTACATGAATTACAAAAAAACGGGTATTTATCTTCTTCTAAACTACAAAACTGGACTTACTTTTTTTAAAGAATTTAAAATATAATGACAATTCACATGATTACAAAAGAAACAGGTATTGTTGTGAAACATACCTTTCTACGAACTATTTTCCTGTAGTTTACGGTTATTACAAGCATAAGAAAACAGTTTTTCTTTGTGACGTTTCAGGAGAACACATGCTCCTTTCATCAGACATTTATTTTCATTTTGACTAAAGTCTCCTGTTCTCCTGAAACGTCACGAAGAAAAACTGTTTTCTTATGCTTGTAATAACCGTAAACTACAGGAAAATAATTCTACACTGCAAGCAATGCGTACATACAAGAAAAACTTTCTATGAACGTTGACTCCTGTTCTTCTGCTCAGCAAATTTTGTAATTACTTTTTTTTTTAAATGTATTCTATCTCTATTGTAAGCAAGTGCCAAGGCATTTGGTCTGTCTTGTCCCATTGCATTTCTTAAGCAGGTTTTAATACGCTTCAATGTGCTGAAACATCGTTCAGATTCAGCTGTTGCCACTGGAGTTATTAAAACTATGTTTGTCATTTTTACTGTTTCTGAAAAGGTACCCTCTAAATAATTTTAAATAAAAAATGAATGCAATCTACTGATAGAGTTTATGTTTTTCAACTCTTCACTACAATAAAGAACACGAAGTTCCCTCTTTAGTTTTCCATCTTCTATGAAGGGATAATAAATCTGGGAAGATGCCTCTGTTTAAAGATTGTTCTCTTTCATTACGTCCTCGTAGAGCAAGTTCATGTCGACCACAGAATTTTAAGCAATCGATAATTCTATTTAATATATGCCTATTTTTATGGACAAATTCATTGTCTTGTAACTGACAGCCTATGTCCTTCATCAATTTGGGTTCTAACATCAACCCTGCCAAACTCACTCAAACATAGCGAATGAAAGCCACCAAAACACTACAGAACAACATGCGAGATCGAATGCGACGCAACGGAACTAGCCCCAAATCAGCACTCAAATCCACTGCACTCTCCCCTCCTCTCTCTGCTAGCATGTGACCTTCACTGTAGCGTTGGTGGGTGTAGGCCACGCCTTCCTTTGCGACGTGCCCCGGAAAACGATAATTGACATCAATGCCGCTAGGAGCGCTGTCATATCCATTGCAACAGATGATGAATTTACGTGGGTAAAAATCGCCTTTTAAAAGACTGTGTGATAGTTATGCGTTATGGTGATTGATAATTATGTGAATACGTCCGTTTTTCTTTAGGGGCTAAGCCCCGGAAGCCCCAAGGGACGAGACGCCACTGCGATGACGTCAGCCTGGTTTTATCCAAGCTGGGTCTCGGGAAGTGGCGCAGTGATTGTACGGGATCCACTTCACGGAGTGAGTCATGCCTGTCCACGCAGATCTCTAGTACTGCATCACATTAATAATTCACAGTTCTTTCGATCTGATTTGATTGGCTAATTTACACAATGATGGACATACCCAGACTGGAATTTGAGCCTAGAACCCCTGAAGTTGTGGCACACTGTGCTAAGAATTCCACCACGGAGGTCGGCCAACAGTTCTATCAAATACCCCAAATTCATATTTTTACTTTTAATATCATGATATAAACAATAATCAATTTCAGAAAGATTTCAAATCTTCACATTTGGTAGTTCCTGACAGACAAGTTTACATCGACCTGCTGGTTTTATGGCCAGATAATAGTTAATTCAGCAACTATCCGGTAGGCATGGTAGGCAGTTAGTCCACTTAAATTTGTCTTTTGCAGCTCTGTTAGTATCTGAGATACTGATAATTGATATGGATGGATGGACACAAGGGTACTTTTTACCCCCAAGATTTGTTGATTGATACCCTAAATCAGTGGTTTCCAACTTCAAAAGGTCCGAGGGCCAAAATTATATCCAGCATTTGATTGGCGGGCCACATTTTTTTTGGGGGGGGGGATTAAAAATTACAAAAAATGTAAGTACTGAACTGAAAATGTAGTACTTTCGCATGACCTAAATTTCTTAAATGAGGCAATAAAAATAATGGAATCACAAATCAAAATTGTATAATTACAATTTATTTCACAAAAACTCAATACTTATGGATGAATTGAAAGAAATGAAAAACACCCCTTACAAATAAGAATCCTTCACAGTAAGTGTTCAATGTGAAAATTGAGGCCGATCTGCTATTTTTATCAACGTTGGAATGTCCACTTCAATTTCTGTATTTGAAAGTCTCAGAAGGTGAAGAAGTGAAGAATCTGCCAGTCGGCTTCTGTAGTGGTTCTTGATGAACTTCATTGAAGAAGAAACACTTTCACACCTGTATGTACTGCCGAACATCGATGTCATTATTTGCCCAAAACTACGAAGGTTTGGAAAGCATTCCTTTGAAAGGTATTTGAAAAACTCTGGCCCCTTTTCTAGCCTAGTTTGAAGGAACACATCGCCTTGCAAATCACACAATTCAAGTTGGAGAGAAGCTTCTTGTTCTTCCATGTTAACACCAAGAGGATTGCTAAATAGATGAATGCTGCTCATTTCATATGGCTCATTTCGATATTTGCACAAACTTTGTCAAGAGAAAGTTCTGTCACTTTAGATTCTTCTCTTGATCATTACTGACTGCAAAATCAATTCTACCTGTGATATTCTTTCTTCACAGAGCTTCCGTTCCTTCAGTAAAAATAGAACGTATTTTAATAAAAATACATAAAATTAATGTATTTTGCAAACTGGTTTTCCAGGCTGCAAAAAAAAGGCATCGAGGGCCAGTTGGGAACCCCTGCCCTAAATTATGAGAAAATTACAACCAAAATACCGTAGTTATGCATGTATAATGCATGTGAATACATAATGCACACCCTGTTATTTTTATGGGGAAAAGCAACAAACAATTATATCTTGTAGATAATGCACAGTACAATGCACGTTCAAGAAATGGCTTTGTTAGTTGTAAGTTGTAAAGCTGTTGCTATGCTGATCAATGAGTCATCAACCCATGCCCCCCAACCCCTGCTTCCACTGTGTTTAGCATCCCAATGATTTCACTTCTGTAACCACCTTGTTTAGTATGTAGTAGAAGAGATATCAAAATTATGGTATGGATTTGCAGTGGTCAGGAAGTTATTTTCTATTATTTCTTGCCTGACAAATACCACTGATAGGTATCCCGTGTGACAGGAGGTACATGCTAGAATTCTTCAAGAATTGTGCCACTTCTCAAAAATGCTCTGATAGAAAGTGAAAAATCATGGGAAATGGCAATTTCACTTTTACAGTGTTTCTTTTTAAATTATTATTATGAAAGTATCCAACCTCGTAATTTGTATTTGGGCCTGTTGATATAACATGTTAAATGCAGTGATATAGTGAAAACATTCACAGTTTCATGTTCACTGTCAAAATTATTCCATGCATAATATACACCACAGCTTTTGGGAGCAAACATTTTGGGAAAAAGTGCACATTATGCATGAGTAAATACTCACCATTCATAAACTGTTTGATATCTGGAGCTTAACTGTACTGGTACTTACCACTCAAGTACTCTATCCAACTCTGCACAGTCTCAGGAGGATCAGTTTCTTTCATGTGTTTCAGTGCCTCATCAAGCAAAACATCACCTGTTGGAGTGTCACTTTTATTAAACAGCTTCCTGTTCAGCAAACTTTTTCGTCTCATTCCAGCCTTCTCAAGCTCTATGCGACCACGAAGTGCCAGTTCAATTAGGATGCATCCTCGTAAGCCACTTGAAATGCAATCATTCCAAAAAGATGTGTAGCCCTGGAAAAGCAAATGCACTCTGTAAAGGTAACTGTGGTTTGTTACAAGCACAAAAGAATACAGAAGGTTGTTCGGGATCTCTGGTGACGATTTTGAAAGCCGCTGGCGGCGCTGTTATCAACGTCAGTCCGTCCAAACGGTGCATGCTGAGTCACGTCAGTACCGAGAACGCGTGTGCAGAGTGTTGTGCCATTTACCTACAACGATGCTGAAGAAAATTGAACCATACTGGGAGGGCTACATAACAGCCCTTTCCGATGCTAAATATAGCTATTCGGCAATCAAAGGAATGTGCAAGAAGCGTGGTTTTGTGATATCGAAGAACGGGATCGTTGCGGTATTGAACAAAAAAGACAAAGGCCGACTGGGCCTAATTCCACAGGGGAAGAAACAGGCAAATCCACGAGCAGCTACGAGTCGTACACCGGACATAGTGAGAAAAGTGAAGGCCCTTCTGTCAGGTGGTAACCCTGCCCCCCAAAGGAGTATCGCACGTAAGCTGGGAATGTCTGTGTCAACAGTGAACACCATAATCAAGAAGGACCTGCAACTAGAAATGCGGCATAAGCGGCGAGTTCACTAGCTGTTGTCTCGCCACATTGCGGAACGTCGCACGAACGCTAGAAAGCTCTATGAGACCTATCTTGCAGGGGAGAGATGGAAAAATGTGGTGACATTAGACGAAGCATATGTCTACCTTAGTGACTGTCACAAACCCCGCGCGATTTACTACCGCCCTCGCGACAAAAACAGTTATCAAACATTGTATCGAGAATGCCAGGAAAGTTTTCCACGGGGTTTCATGATCATCGCTGGAAACTGCTATAATGGCAAGCTAGCAATTCGCCGTGTAGCTAATAATGTGAAGGTGAACTCCACGTACTATCAGGATTAGGTTTTAACACCCATTTATAACATAGATATCCCGGCACTGTATGGGGGGGCCAAAAACCAGGTCTGGGTGCACCAAGATAAAGCATCCAGTCATACCTCCCGTTCGACTCGTCTGTTCTTACAGCGAATGGAGGTGGAAACTGGCATCCGTGGAATTCCTTACAGCGACATTCCGGTCAAGGCGCCAGATGGGTCACCCATGGACTTCTGTGCATTTGGACTCCTAAAACGGGCCTGAGGAAAGAGACGTCCACGCACTCTCAATTGCCTCTGGAAAGCCTGTCAGGAGGAGTGGGAAAAGTTGGACATGATAACTCTTCGGAAAAGCCTGTTGCAATGGAAATTACGTTGTCGGGCTATAGCGCGGAATGCTGGTTTTCCAATTGAGCATGATCGTTGGTGGCGACATGGGTTTTCATGAACTTATCACCCTTCCAACATTGTCCTCAGAGATCCCAAACGACCTTCTGTATACAAATTTTTTAAAACATAACTCTGATCAAGTGCCATGTGCATGTGTGTGCTAACCTTGATCAGTATATGTATAATCATGCAGTTTGCACTGTCATAAAATGATAAAAAAAACTTATTTCCCCCACCCAAAATAAATAGAAAATAACCTTAGAATTTTATGACTTTCTTAGAAGGAAAAAGTTTTTCACTCTTGACTGAAAGTGGGAAACCTAGCAATACTGATGACAATCCACCAATTTTGTAAGTGGTTTTATTATTGCACTATTGAAACCTCACTAAATGTCATATATGAGTAATGATTAAGCCATTTCAATTTCATCTCAATATAAAAAAAAAATCATGCCTCAAAATATTGGGAAACAGTGAAAATTTCTTTCGTTACTAAAAAATAGATCTATGATTAATTGATTGATTTGTTGTTTCAAGTCCACTTTGTGCACATTAATGCTAATCGGGACTGTACCTACAGTTTAGTGGGATCTGAACCACTATGTGCCTCCACCGGGTATTGAACTCGGGAACCCTTGATTACAAGGTGATGGTGCTACCGCTGCACCATCGGGGAGGCCCTGTATGATTAAGTTAGTATAAATCTCTTAGTCATATGTCTGGAAATGAAAAATTATACATGTGGTTGACATTTTTTTCTAGACATGAGAATTAGCACATGGTTGTAAAAGATATCAATGTGGCTATAATATGTGACATGCGAAACTTTCAAGAACCTTGTAAATTATCACTACGGTCAACTAAAGGCACTTTCCTGCAGTATTATCTCCAACATACTTACATGCACAGAAAACCTTGGAAATCCAGTTTTGCTACATTCTGTAGAAAGTGATACAATTTCACTCTTCTTTCAACATTAACAATACTTACGTGTACATTACTTCAATTTTATGTACACCTGAAGCTCCTTGTAGCTACTGTAAAATTTCAGGCACTGGCACATGAGATTAACAAGATGTGTTAAAAAGAATTTAGTATTACTATATTATACTACATACTATTATCATTATAGTAGTTCTATGTACTGACTCTAATTTCACCCCTTCCATTCCCACTCTCTCCTGAAATGCATTTCTAGGATGGCATTGAAGGCTTGTATGACTTTGTTTAATCCCCTGTATGTTTCAAAAACTTACAACTTTTCAAGGTTCATTTTTTACTTTAAAAACAAGAAAATGTCTGCTGTTTTTGTCAGACATGTGCAAGTGAATTAATTATGATTGTTTTTTTTTATTTTCAATGTTGAATCAGGTCTATGTTAAGATATCTTTCTTCTCATGTAAGTCCAAAACAGAAATAACTTGTCTGCAATATAGTTTGCTAGGTCTGGAAGCAATGGTATTCATTTTTATGCTTGGCATCTATCCTGCTTAACCACAAATAACAATCAGTTTCTTCTTCATAGTGGCACAGATACCTTTACAGCAGTGGCAGAAATAAAAAAAAGAAATAGTAGGATAATGAACTACATGGCATGCACAGAAATATGACAGGCATATCTAAAATTTGTTTTAAATATGTCAGATTGGCACAAACAATGAACACTATTTTTACTTTTCATGTCATAAATTTTATTGTAATCAAAACTTACTTCATAAGCACCATAAATAATAATAATACATAGGGCTCGGAAGTTGATGACCTAAAAATGTCCAAAAATTACCTTAAAATCCTTTTAAAATGACCTAAAAATAATTTTCGCTCTGATAAACTGGATTTTTTTCATAAATTACAAGAGAATAGTTGAATAATTCGAAAAACTCATTGTTTGGTGGTTTAAACTACTGAAAGAAATGGATAAAAGCAATTAAGTGCTAACGTAGTTTTATTTATTTTTACTTCAAGGTTCATAAAATACAGCGCAATGTTTTTCTGTGTAAGTCATTAATTTTCTTTCATAGTGGACCTTACACCATACAGTGGTCGACCAGCATCTTAAAATATGGTCGTGTTTTGCGTATATCAGATTGTATTCTTTTAAATATTGCAATTTAAAATACAGATTAAAGCAAGAATAGAGACCACCAAGGGAACACCTCAAAGTATTTTAAGTTTGCCGAAGGAAAAATAAATTAACCACAATAAATTATTTAATGCATTGCCAAACACTTCAGTTAAAATAATATTGTAATTTTCCATTGAATGTATTTTCGGTTAATGGTGAACTTGCTAAAAGGACTATGTCAGGAAATTTAAATATGTAAGTTATTCTAGCAAATGCATTTAAAATTCAAGAAAGATGAATGAAGGAGAAAAATATGCCTCAAAAATGAAGAAAAACAACAAAAAATTCTGAAAAATGCAAAATAAAAGTAATGTTTTCTGGTTCTAACTGAAGGGAAATGGACAGATATTAAGTTTAGCATTGTTTTCAAAGGTTAGGAAAAAAAAAGAGGATTTGCCATCAACTCCCGAGCTCTAATAATAATAATATAAAAATATAGCTATTCACCTTCATAATTTTGCGAAAGGCATTCTTGAATACATTTCACCAATACCTTAAATACTTGTACAATTATGAGCAGAGGCAGGTTGCAATTGAGGCATAAAACTTGCTAAGATGTACAGTGTTTCAAAAGCAGTGCAACCCTCCAAAGTTTCATGGATTGTAACATGAAAACCATGAAAGATATTTACATTGGTTTTTCTCTCTCGCCATAAAGCCTCATCCATTGAGAAACTTTTCAATGTCTAACATTGTAAGTTTACCCCATACAAAAATTTCTATGAATTAATCACTGGTGGAAGTCAGTGTTAATATTTTTCCAAAATGTCACTTTTGGGTGAGAAACATGTAAGAAATTATCAAAGGGTCATAATTAGATGCCCGATGCAACGTTAATCCATCATTCGTGACCAATATGGGTCATGTGCAGCATTTGATGGGTTAGGGAGTCATTTTAGGGGCATATCTACTTAGCTGGCAACACTACAATGTTGGCATCAACACACACAGGCAAAGTGAGCTTAAGTATTGGCCATACATGTAAAAAATCATAATTTTGTATCGAAATTGGACTTTCTGAGGAAAATGTGAACATTTCAGGAAATTTCAGAAATCGGGCTTATCCCATTTGGTCTCCTAATTGCCACTAGTCAAAACGATGATCCCATATTATGGTACGAACATGTAACTACAAATCTCCAAAGATTCATCCCCAACCATTTAATAACAAGGTGCCAGCAGTGAAGGAAAGAAAGCTTTGGAATTAGTATAAATTTCCCGAAATGTATGCATTTCTTTACAAAATATAATTTTTATGTTGTTTTTTTTCAAAAACGTGGGAATGTGGGTGACACGGCATTGATAAGTGATCTTTTTTGGTGATATCCTGAAAATTTCAAGCTATTTGCACCCATAGGGCCAATACTACAAATGAATTTTTCGGAACACTGTTTATTGACACAAGGTGGGTTATTTATTCCCATTAAAAAAAATAATAATTTCTTCACTGCTGGTTCTTTATTCTTGAAGGGAGGTGGGAGAAATTATAGTGGATTGTCTTTACATGCTTATTTTATGAGACGAGACAGTTAGTTTTGATTCGTGGCAATTAGAATTAGGAGCCAGTCTTGATGAAAACAAGACATCTAGTAGCCACATTTACGAATCGTGGTTGCAATTTCAAAACAAGCTGTCAGCTGGCATGCAAGGACCGAGTCGCAATAGAATTAAAAGTAAAATTTATGCTCAAAATTATGGGTGTTCATGTAAACGATCAGTGGCGTCTCCTGACCCTGAACTTAAGGCGTTGTCAAAGAAGGAATGTTAACCCCTCCCCCTCTCATTTCTGTGACCCAATATTACTCATTTTCTCCGAACATTTTTGGTGTAAATTTAGAAATATTTATAAAAACATTAAATTACAAATTATTTTAAATGAAATAAATACTTCATTTAAAATATTAATATTTTTGAAGGGTAAGGACAAGCAAGGACTGTTTAAAGGAGAAAATTAACGTTCAATACTGAATACTTCGCCATACAATTAATTTTTAAAGCAGCAGTTTGCAACCAGAGAGGTTGGTGGAACCCCCATCACCCCTACAAAAATCACCGTGGACATAAGAATGACCCGTTCATTGAAAAATTGCTAAAATGCACATTCCCGGTTTTTCCCCTTACCCTGATCACCTGATTCCCCTTACCCTGCGCTGATCACCGCCTCATAAAATTTGGATTTATCCCCTTCTCTCAGCTTATAAAGTAATTCTTTCTCGATGGAGATAATTCAACTGACCACTCATTACAGAAGATCCATTGTATGTCTGGGCAAATAATTTATCCCCACACTTATATTTATCCATTATTTCAGTCACGTGACTAAAAAGAACTCCTGCAGTTTTATCGGCGCTCATGTCATGAAACCCAAGAAATCTTTCAATGACTTTTTTCTGTGAGTCCGAAAAAAAACGTAACATCGTTGACACCGGAGATTTATTGCTAATGTCTGATGTTTCATCGACCATGATAGCCACAAAGTCTGTGTTTTGAATTTCATTGTAGATTTCATCTCTCAGAACATCGAAACTGAATTTATTAAATAATTTTGAATGCCTGCCGAAGTACCGTGAAAAACTGTAGAATTTAATAAATGTTCTTTTAATGAGGGATCAAACTCGGCACTGGCAATAAGGAATTCCATGTAATTGCCATTATTTAGAGATGCTGCATTTTCCTCATGGCCTCGGCAGTTCTTGCTTTGTTAAATAGTAGACGGCGTTAATCAACCTCTTTAATATTTTCCTTTTCTTTTTTACTTTTTCATTGTGTATCCAAAAGACCATCAATTCTAGTAGGGGTGGCAACAAAACTACTAAATTTAAAGAAACTAGAAAGATGCAATTCAGACTCACTGTGTTTTTTCACTGCAGTATTAAGATGATTTAAATCCGCATACCCTTGATAATTCCAAACACCTTTTTTAGTCGAAAGTCGGTATGGGATATTTTTTATATCCCGACATTCGGGACGGGAAACATTCTCAATTTCCCGACAAAGTGGGACATTTTCGGGACGGGGAATGTTCGAAATTTTCCGAAGCTCTTGAAAAATCGAATTCTACACGTCATTTTCACCTTAAGTGATTGTTTCTCCATTTCTGATACAAAAACTAAGAATTTCAGATAAGTTCCAGACATTTGCAATGCCGAAAACATCGAGAATTAACAAATTTTTACAATGACCATTCGGTATTTTCCCGACTGCTCGGGATCCCGAAAAAGTCGGGAAGTCATTTCCCGAAGTCGGGATCGGGACAGGAATTTTTTTTTCCGATCCCGGTGCCGACTTTTCGGGATCCCGCACTCCCGTAAGAATAATAAACATGTTCAACAGTAAACTTTATTCACCACATCACACCCGCAAAGCCAGTCTGAAATTTCATAGAGTTCTTTTCGAAAATGTCTCTCAAAACCTTCTCCAGCACCACTTTTTCCTATAACATATGTTGACATCGTGAGATTCGGACATGGTCGACCATTGTCAATCACTTGTTTCTTCTCTGAATACGAAAGCGAAGAAAAGGAATCATTTAAATAGTTTTGCACAACACTTTCACTATTCTCCATCTTAAAATAATCACATCACTTCACACCACACGTTTAAAAAATAATGCACAACAATCACGAGCAAAACAACGCGGAACGCGGGGTGAATTAAAGCCAAACCGTTGGGAAGAAATACAACGCCTTGAGAAGCTAACCATGGAGGTGGGTGGCAGGGTGCGCATGCGCGGTCATCCTATGTTTTGGCAGTGGTAAGACGTTGTATTTCCTCTCAACGCCCTGGCAGTGCGGGACCGATCTGTATGCCTGACAACAACTGCGCGCTGCGCCGCGTTCGTAAACTACCGGGCGCTCGAATCTGACAATTAAAGAAAAATGCTCAAAATCGTAATTTATAAAAGTACAGATACTTTCTTCTTTATTTCATTTTCCTTTGGCCGTTGACACACGACTTACACACCCAGAGAAATCGCCACTGTAAACGATTGCCAATACTTAGGCATATGTTGGCTGAGTGTTGACAAAAATTGTCAGCTATGGAGATATGCCCCTAAAATGGCACTATTCAACTTCATCAATATAATTGCCAGTCCTAAACTCATCAAATGCACTAGTACATGCCACACTAAAAATTAAGTTTCTTTTCCAAAACTCCCTGAGCCAAGAGAGTGACATGAAGAACACTTTGAAGCAAAGTACTGAGTCACATTAAATGTATAAATAGTTTTAGAAAATAGCTATATATTTTATTTACTTTCAAGCATGCATAACTGAATAATATTAATGGAACTTTTGTTAATATTAAAAATTTGAATATAATATGCTTAAAAATGAAATCCAGACTGACCAGATGAGTGACTTCTACAAGGCATTCCCTGACATTCGCTACAAGACTCGGCGGCAAGCAGCCCGGCATCAGTGCTTGTCTTTCCCGGTGAACAGGCTCGCGACAGTCGCTTATATTAAACCTCGTAAAAAAGTTTACAGTAACAGGGTAAGTTCTGAATAAAAGTGGAAAGAAAAATGGGGAAATAAAGTATACAAAGAAAGACAATTCACACACCATCCATGAGTTAAAAGAGAGTATTGTACGAAAAATCGTGAGAATTACAGTAGACGAACTTGCACGTGTAAATGCCAATTTCCTTCGGAGATGTCAGGAATGTGTTGCAGCAGAGGGACATCATTTTCAACACCTTCTGTAATCAAGGTTAGTACACAATATGAAAACTGTAATTTTAATAGCCGACTCTAGTGACTGTCGCTGACCCGTTCACCGTGAAAGACAAGCGCTGATGCCGAGCAGCTTGCTGCCGAGTCTTGTAGCGAATGTCAGGGAATGATCTGTAGAACCCTTATATTTCTTTTTCCACTCAAAGATACCTGAATTTTCTGTTTATATTCACGGGGATAGCTAGGGACTAGCCCTTTCTACAAAATAAACAATAATCAACATCTAATGGAAGCAATTCTTGAATTGAAGACGATATTGTTAAGATTTTGCAGAATCAGCCATGAAAAAAAAAAGAAGTTAGAGATCACCCATATAAAAAAAACGTATGAACTCCTTCTGAGGAATATTTATTCTAAACTATTGTATAGCCTTGAGTACTATAAACTTCTGGGTCAAAAATTTAATATCAACATGATCTGGTTCAGGTTCTAACTGTGGATTGCTAATCTCATTATTAGAGCCCGGAAGTTTGGCAAAAAGCCCCTTTTTATCTACTGCATATATTGATAAAATTTTTCCGGATAACGTTTCTTATGTTGTTTCGAATGTTTTGGAAGCCTTTTCATTTTGCCTATTTTTTATTATAATGCCTTTTTTTGCCTTTTTCAATGAAATTTGACCATTTTTTTTAAAAAAATGTGTATATAAATTATTTTTCTCCCAAAAAAACGTTGTTGGCATTTATTTTTCTTCCGTTTATTATGTGAATAATTTTCGCCTTATTTAAGTAATATTGAACTCACACTTGTTTCAACATTGGTGAAGGAGAAAAGTGTGAGAAAAAAGTATTTCATGTTGAGTTAGGATATTGCCTTTCGGTTAACATTTCCTTGTGCATGATTGACTGCTGAATTGGACAGGTTGATTTCGAACACAAAGAAGATATTTCTGAAATCTCCCTCTCGAACCCGAAAATTTCAGGAAGTTGCAATTGAGCTTAGTTTACCTCAGCAACCAGTCTTGACGAGATAGGGAACCTGGATATCAGCAGCTATATATTATGCTAACAACCTGCAAAAAATCAGTGAGGTGATCGATGCTCTTCCAGAAAATGAAGCGGTTTCAATTCGTGAAGTGAAAAATTTCCTGTGCTATTCAAGTTTATTTTTGCACATTATGGTGCATTGCCAGACACAATTACAATTATAGCATCCATGAAAATCTTCGAGGAATCTATGCAGCAGATGATGGAAGTGCCAGGAGAAAAGTGGTCAGCTGTTGCGGAAAAGTGCAGACGGATAGTAATTGCAAATGAGAACTTGAAACAATTTAAAACAATTTGTGATATTCTAAAAGGTGAAAATGCTGTTACTGATCAGTCCAGCTACATTAGCTTGTTTTGTGTATGCTCCAATAACTTCTGTCGAAGTAGAAAGATCATTTTCTATTATGAAAAACATTCTCTCTGATAGACGACTATCAATGAAAGTTGAGAACTTAAAAAACACCTTGTAGTTATGTGCAATCAATACGGAGAAAAGTGGAATGCTCTTCCCAATGTAGATTTTAACATTTTGCCAGAAATTATAGATAAAAGTAAGTGACTTCCAAATGTGCCTTTTTTCGGTTTATTTTGCCTTTTTTTTCATTTTAGTGCCTATTTTCCACATTATAAATGCCTTTTTGCCTGCCTATTTTAACGAAAATAAATGCCTGAACTTCCGGGCTCTACTCATTATACATGTACATGAACCTATTCTACACCATATTTCCATGGTTAAATGGAGGAAACTGCACATGTTTTGTACGCTCTGCAACATCATTGACAACAACATCCCAAAATACCTGTTTTCAAAATTGAATGTCAGATGTAAAATTTACTGCCGCATTACAGAACCTAAGCTTACCAGTCCTCAATCAGTTACCCAAGGTCTGGAATACACTACCAAAACAACAAAATTTCAATTGTTTTAGCAACACACTCCATGTAGGTAAGTGATAAACAAGAAGCAAGATAAATCCACATATGGTAACCAAAAAATGCTTGATATTTTCTAATTTACAGCTCTTATTGTTTCTATTATTAATAAGTTTTCAATTGTATTGTGTTGTCCTTTAACCTTTGGTGGATGGAAGCCTCTCCTGTGTGTTAGCCTCTACGGATGAGGGCTTTCCGAAACTGTCACGAAAAGTACAAAACTACCAACTCGAGAACTAATTCTCAAAGATCAATGAAATCGTATCTTTTTTTTTCTCGGAATGACAGGGCTTTTAGTGGAGGTGAAATTTATACATTGTACCTCCCAATAATAAAAGTTAAAGGAAGAAGAAGAAAATAGAGATTTTACCTAAAAATTAAAATTTGGCACATGTGTGACCACCACATTATACCAAAGTGAATAAAAAAAATGTAGTATGTAGCAGTGGTACATTCCCACAACCATGCAAAGCTGTGTTGAAAATAGGCTGATACTTCTAGGGAAAAAATAACAATGTATAAGAAAAGCATTGTTGCCATCTTATGGGATAAAATCTAGGAAGTCACTCTTAGTATTGTAACCGATCTTGGACAAGCACCCCTATAACCATTCACTCAACCTCGCTGGGAAAAAAGACGGTTAAAGCTCTTAACATTTTCCTTGCAACAGTTGAAGCTGGTTGTTTGTTATGCACTCCGGGTCGAACATTGATACATGTAAGAGTGTGATCATGAACTTAGTTTTTGGACTCGCATGTACAAATTTAGTAAACTATTTTGGAACAAGTGTAAATAAACTAAAGGGAATAAAGTTGAGTCTACAATTTGAAAGTTTAGTGTTAGTACAAAGTTGCAAATAGAAGTTCTTCGGAGAGGAATCCACTTTATTGCTAACTGGTAGGAAGTGAAGTTGTGTGGAGGAGCCCCATATTACTGTGTGCTCGTTTGTGAAAGAAAAGTTCTTCTATCGTGAGCTGTGTAAGAACTAATGGTCAGCACATAATCCCTGCCTGGATATTTAAAATATCTCTATGGAATAGATACAGCATATTTTAAAAAGGATCGACAGAATTAAAGGCAGATTGAAGAAGTTCAGCTGGATTTTTGTCGTCATCAAGATTTATACCCCCCAACTCCCTCAATGTGTCTAGTGCTTCAGCATGTTTATTGTTAAGTGAGATTACTAATCACACCGACGAAGTTAACGCCTAAAGTGGTGAAATAAAAATATATAGTAACGAAGAAAAGTAACTACCTACGAGGGCAGGTAGTTTCATGCTTAGTGTTGTAGGCATACTTGGTTACTAAAAGTTGTATAAGGTATAAAGAATTATTAACATTTTTTAAGTGAGAGAAATATTATCCTTGAAAAATGCTTGGGCTAGATTGTACTGGCACATTCACACATCTTTACATGTATATAAGCTGAAAACACTCTTCCAGCAGCTAAACTTTATGTGCACTTCCACAATCTATTTGGTATGAAATTTCTTTACAATTACTGATCCCAGAATTAAAATAAACAACAGACTCTCATCCTACAAACTTCACTCACTGATTTTGAAAACTTCCAAATGCTATCCTTGTTCCTTGTAAATTTGTGATAGATATTCAGCCTATGGAAGCCAGACTATAGAAACAGTTGATAACCAGAGTTCTGAAAATTATATCTAACGAAATACAATGAAGATCTACACTGAAGATTAGTATAGTGTAATGTTGCTATTTTGATACTAGTTAGAGCAGGGCATGAAATTTCTAGTTTGAAATCAGTCGCCGGACTAAAATCTTTGGTCGCCACTATTTTATATTGATAAATAATAAAAATATGAGCAATTATTAAAAAGTTAGGAATTAATGTTTGTGTAGTGCTGTCGTTCTGCACTGAAGTACCACTTATCAATCGCAGCTGCTGGGTCAAACTCTGACAGGGAAAGGGGGGGGGGGTCCGTTTACGGAAACTCTGAGCAAATCATCCAGTGTCTCAGTCTTCAGAGAGTTCCTGTAAGTAGTCTTGAGTCTGTTGTGACAGCTGAAACCTCTCTCACATGAAGCTGTGCTCACCGGTAGAACAGCACAAAATGTCAAAATCTGGAGCAAATTGGGGAATCTTGCCGAACACTCCACACTGTGGATCTTCTCCAGCGTCTGATTCAAAGCTGGAGAAGAAAACAAAAGTTTGTATTCTGTCCACTCTGCTGACAGAACATCCATTTTCTCATTATAAAGGCTCGGGTTCAAGTATATGTAGAGCTTCTTTATTTCTTCTATCCCAAACTGAAGAATATTTTCTTTGGGAGGCCAACCCAAGGTGTTGAAAACATGCAGAGATGCAATCGCATATGTTGATATAGATTGCAATCTTTCTGTGATGTACACCTTCGCATTGTTAATTACGTTTCCTCTAACAGTCAAACTCTCGCTCTCCGTTTTGAATGTTTGTGAGCTGCACATCCCTGATCTTCCCTGAAATGGATACATGGTCCAAGAAATCTTGTTCGCTTGGTCCAACATTAGATTCCAGGTCAGCCAAAACTGAAATACAGTGTTCAATTCTTATTTTCAGAGATAAAATCAAAAGATTCTTATTTTGTAGTGCCAGGCTTAAAGGGTTCAATTTCCCGTAGAAATCCAAAAGGAAGTACAGAAGCTTAACAAATTTAAATTGCTTCAAACTTTTCAGCAAATCCTTAGCTTTAGCGCCATCGTTGTATTTTCCATGGGCCATCTGTTCAAGATTGTTCATAACAGCTTTCCATGATTGCAAGTGAGCTCTTACTGCACGTTCTTTGCTGGCTAACCACCTAATAGTGTGGATATCACCGAGTTTTAGAATTTCTTCTATAACTTCTGCCGTTTCTCTCAAGAGGTGAAGTCTTGAGGCATTTTTGACACACATTTGAAACAACGAAATTTTAGTCGCCAATGGCGACCTGGCAACCGGAAATTTCGCGCCCTGAGTTAGAGTATATATTTTTATCTTCCTAATAGAAAAGAAACTTCATTCTATTGCATGTCTTGCAACTTTCTAACAAGATATGACATCAATCTATGGAACATTAAATGATTTATGCAAGTTTTATAGAGAAGTATTAGGAATTCTTTTAGAACACTGGGAATGATTGTGGAAGTAAGTTCGAAACTTTGAGAAAAGTAATTAGCACAGTTTAAAGTTGCACAAAAATATTATTTATCAGATAAAATTATGATTTTAAAAACAGCTTACGCAAGCATCATGGGCACCACCTCCAAAAGGGTTACTTTTTCAATAAAAATGTGGAAATACAATGGCAATGAAAACTAAGAATCCTAATGTACAAAAAAGTGTGATTTATCAATGCCAAGTAATTTCACAGAAGTTTGAAAATGATGTCAGCAAGCAGAGATCCTTTTGTTTACTGTTGTCTTGGACACAGACTACTGCTGGAGTATCTTGAATACAGATTACTGCTGTCCATGTCTCTGGCAAAGGGGTTTTGCACTTGAAGATGCCACATGTTCAGCTGTTGAAAGCCTTTAACTGTGCTAATTATTAGGTCATCCCATAAGTAATGTCGGTTTTCAAGCACCACTGTAATGATGCCATCTGACGAGTGAATTGTGAAGTACATGGCACGTGCCATAGCTGTGTGATATAGGACACGTCATTGTGCATGAGAGCGTAGAGGGAGAACAGTATACTCCACGTTTTGGAACAGTGGCATGTGTTTGACCATGGCAGTATCGGAGGAACACATACGGCATGTCATCCTGTATGAATTTTACCAGGGACATTCAGCCAGCGCAGCGGCACGAAACATCAATGTCGTATATGGGCAGGGTGCTATGGATGTGCGGAAGTGCCAGAGGTTTTGTTCTGGAGACACCAGCCTCACCAACAAGCCACAAGAAGGGAGACCTGTTGACCAAGACAACGATGCCCTGCGAGCAGTGGTGGAGGCAAATCCAATGCACACTGTTGAAGAACTGGCCAGCGAACTCAATGTCACCCATTCGACCCTTCATTGTTATTTGCAGGACCTTGGGTAAGTGTCGAAACTCGGGAAATTGGTACCCCATGTGTTAACGCATCAGCAGAAACAGAATCGAGTGAACATCTGCAGTTCGCTGCTCACCCGTCACAGACGCGAGCCATTTCTGGACAGAATGGTCACAGGGGATGAAAAGTGGATCGTGTACCATAACATTACCTGCAAACAGCAGTGGGTACCTAAAGGGGGGGGGGGAAGGGGGTGCAGGAACTGTGTCAAAACAGGACCTCCAGCCTTGCAAAGTGATGTTGAGTGTTAGGTGGGATACCGTGGGATAATCCATTTTGAGCTCTTGCCACGTAACCAGACTATCAATGCAGATGTCTACTGTCAGCAGCTGGAATGCCTACGGACTGCATTGTTGGAAAAACGTCCTGCTCTGGTTCATTGCAAGGATGTGCTCATCCACGGTGATAATGTGTGCACAAGAAGGACCTGTGCAAAGGTGGAGGATTGTGGCTGGGAGAAACTTCCCCACCCAGCGTTTTCACCAGATCTTGTACCAACAGACTACTGTCTTTTTCGCAGCCTTCACAACCACCTGTCCAGGAATTCGATGGAGACTAACAGTAGTGTTCCAGGCAAGTTATTGTTCTTTTTCTCACGGTGGAAAAATACGACATTACTTATGGGATGACCTGATAGTTTCTCCAAGCTCTTTCCTTGCACAATTGTTTCCAGTATTTTAAAGCACCACTTTATACTCCTATACAACTTGCAAAAAAATCATTATATATTTGGAACTGTTACCCCACAACTTTCCAAAGTCTTCAATTTTATGGTCAAAGCAAAACAAACACAACAGCTGATGAGGCTGTAGCACTCTCAAGCACAACTCCCCCTTTGCCAAAAACATGAAAAGCAGTAATCTGGGTAACAGTTCAGATTGTTTTATGATTTTATTCAAATTCTCCTAGCAGGAAGACTACCTATTGTAGAATTTTGGCAATCATTGTCACTCGATATTTGAACCTTCTTTAAAGTAATGAGCACTGTTTGGATTTTGAAAAAGTTATTAATGTTGGAAAAAAAACAACTTAAAAATTTCCTTACGCAAGCATGCGTGCTTCCCATGGACAATGTAGACTAGTGGGAATTAATGTAGAAGTAAATTGGAACCTTAGTAGAATGGGTAATAGTTTCATACATCGGAGACACATTTCTTCAATTTTACACAAGAAACTTCTTACGGAAATGAGTTTCTCCAAGGTTTACAACGTTCGAGGTATTTTCTTTCATCGTGGAATATATTTGACCGGGAAATCATGTATTTTTCAAGATAAATATCTCACCGACGCACAATTGCCATTGCTTTCATTTGCTTGCCCTACGACAACTGGATGCTGCGTACGTTTGATGACGTAAGCCCCTGTCAGTGTTTCAAACCCCCCTTTTTTTTTACTATGCTTGCCTAACATAACCAAACCTAACCTAACCTAACCTTTTTGGAAATGGTTTATGGGGCTATCAGTCAGCTACCGTGCATAATGGTTCGTGGGGCTATCAGTCAGTTACCCATGCTATACGCCAGCTACCCGTTCATAATGTATAATTTCCACCGGTGACGAACAAGATAGTATGTATTTTTTGGTGAAGAAGGTTGAAACACTGCATACCCACAACATGATCAAGATGTGCCTGCCATATTGTGTGTTCCGTAAGTGAAGAAAGGAATAATAAAAACACTCAGAATGTGGAAAATTGCGTTTGTTTTCGTGTAAAAAGCATAATGGCACCTTGAACAATGTTCCACAATACTCAATTGGTAAGTACGAACCATGCGAAACACAAAATATCCGATTTTAATGCGTCTCCAATCTATGAAACTGGTACCGTAGAATGCATTTATGGACTCTATTTTAATGCTACGAGAACCAAACATGGCCTGTGTAACCAAACTACAAAATCTTAAGTAATCACTAAAACTCCGCAGTATGTGTTAACAGAAATAAATCAAAATCGAACCACGTTAAAATTGCATTCGCAGCATGATGAAATCCCAATGAAACAAAAGGAACTTGAGCCTAACGATTTGTTCGGAATTAAACAATTTGAACTTGGGCCTCATTCTCTTCCATGAAGAGGTTAAATGGCATGCTTGCTAATGATGGGTGTATTATAGGTTTTATGAGTAAGGAGACAACTGATTGCATAAGTGATAGTAGTAGCAATAGGTAACATTCATAAATTTTGCAGTAAGAATTACCATTTATATTTTAGATGAGTGATTTTGACATAATGGGCAAGGAAACTGAATTCATATCTCATTGCATCATAGAAGAAAGAACATTAGGCAGAGCTACTGTAGAAAAGAAAAAGACGTTCTACAGCTTTTAACGATAGTTTAAAGAACGACATTTTATTTACAATACCGAAATATCGGGTAGTATTCTTTATTCGAACTCCTTGTGAAGCGAGATTCAATTTGGATGATTAGGTTCACAGACCTTACGACCCCACACAGATACTTTTCTTCTACCCTGACAGACATGGCAAATTCAAGAAAAAGGCTATTTAATGGAACATGTACGAGTTATTTGTGCCGTGCAGGAAGGTCTGCTAATTGTATACTTTACTAACAATTTGTTTCAACGAAACAATGAAGCATATAACAACGTGTCACAAGAAAAGACTGTCACTGCCGCACCCTGTCACAACATAAGACTTTTTATACATGTAATTTTCGTTATACCTCTTTGTCCTTTAATCCTAGCAGTAAGACTTCCTCCATAAGAGTTAATCTGGTTTCTTTTGAATCACCATCTTCTACGTCTTCTTCGTGTTCGCTTTTCTTCTCTTCTGTATCTTGGGTTTCTTTTGGTATCCCTTCAGAATTTTCACGTATCACATTTCGTCTTTGCACAAGTCCATCACCACGATTCATGGTTAGGAATTATCCTAATTGGTCCTCACAAATCAACTTACTCAAATTTGTGTTTTACAGGTGTTTATAAACGTCATAAGCCTATTGTTGACATTTACTTTCATCTACACTCCTACATATCGTCACTCAACATGGCGCCTGCTGATGTTTCAAACTCTCGAACCCACAGCTCCTCCGAAGCGGTAAAGTGTTTGAGGCTGGTGTTGCTTAGCAACAATCAACATCGTTCAGCTTCAGCTGACACCAAATGTTAAAATTTTGCATCTTATGCACTAAAGAAAATTCGGATTTTGTTTTTAAATAGATACCAGTAGGTATAAATATGGAGTTCTCTAGGTACAATCCTAATGTTCGTGTAGGTAACTGGCTGGAGGATATCAAATTGGAAGAGGTAAGAATTTAATCCATGTTATTATCATTGTTATTTGTATTTATATTATTTGGCGACTTTTAAACTTTATGTCGCTTTTCTCCACTTCCGGCTAATCGTGACGATGGTAATGAATGATGATTAGGTGATATTAAGGCTACCAGGCGTCCTCTTTTCCCCATACATGCCCTATATTTTAGTTGATGTCCGGATCGGTATAATTTGAAAGAAATAATAAATGTCCTACATTAGTTGAGTTTAGTACAGTACTGGATACATTACAGGGCACATACATATAAAGGGGCATTCCACGAAAAGCGGTCCTATTGCATGTAAATATAAAAATGAATGAAACTGAAAATTAGTACTGTTTTTAATTGCGTTAAGGTTTAAATGTTTGTAAATGCATATAATTTACATGCTTCACCAACAAAAATTATTATCGTATGTGTAGGGTGACCAGACACATACTTTCAACAAAGAGGACAGAGCATGGCGAAAAGGACGACAAAGATATAAAAAAGAGGACACAGCAAAAAATGGCAAAACATTTGCCATTACTACATTACTTAATCAATATAAAAAAAATCATACTATCTTGCTCACATATAGGTACTTTTCAGGTGATCTCCTTCAATAACTTCCTCTTACCTTTAAGCAAATTAAGAATCTTCTAATCTGTTATTTAACAAACGACAAAGAATATCTTCAATTTGAAGCACAGAATTTTACTCGTTTTCTAATTCTTGGAAATTAGAATAAAGTATCCCCACAAGTGAATGCAAATGTAACAAGTAAGATTCGCTTTAACTTATTTCCAAAAACCGAATTAAATTTTTGGGAAGTTTTGATTGGGTAGAGAAATATGATTTTAATGCCACGAACACTTCTAGCACTCTTTCAACAACAGGGGAGAGTGACAGCCACCTTACACTTTATCTCATATTCGTTTCTTCCATCCTTTAAAAGCTGGTTATTTTCTTGCAAGATCATTGTTGAATTTACACTTTCGCTTCGTTATTTCATGAAAGTAAATATTACTTAATAATAAAAATTCTCACTATGCGTTTCTGTATCGCGTATGTATAACTCGAAAAGGAATTGACCGACCCCCGTGGCTGAGTGGTTAGCACACCGCACCACAACGCCAACGGTCCCGGATTCGAATCCCGGCCTGGGCATGGGAGTTCTTTGTGAGTGCCCCTTCATCAAAATCACCAAATCATCGCTCATCCTCATCTTCGCGATTAGCTAAAAGTGGAAGAAAAGCGAAGTAAAATAAACCAAATCAATCAATCGAAAAGGAACTGCATAGACAATTTAGTGCATACGTTTCGCTGTTTCAGAGGGCGAAGCAACGAGTTAGAATAATACTAATGACTAGGGTGCGGAATTTTACCTATTTGCCTTTATAGCTATTAATTTCTAGTAAAACATAGGCTTTTTCGTTTCATGATGTTTCTAGTCCGGAAACGCATGTTTATAGTGCCGATAAATTCCTATTTTGCTTTATCGTGCCAAAAAATGGCTCTTCTGCAATTTTTCCATACTTCAGCTTTTTTTTACGTCCCTTTGGCTTTCCCTACATTGAAGGATGGAAGGCTTTGTTTCTACTGACTGAAATATGGTATTCGATAGATTTGAGGATCTCAATTGGAACATTGTTTAATTTTTTTTCTTACAATGGTGCAAATTGTTTTTTCATCAATTGTTAAAATTCGCACAGTCGTTAACACAAGCTCTTTTTGTGAGAATTACTTTAACTGACGATTCCCCGCAAATGTGAATTTCAATCAAAATAGTATTAATAGTTTGTTAATCGTTAGCTCACTTTTCTGCATAAACTGAAGTGCTATAGGTCGACCACAAGGAAAAAAACCTTCCGTCAAAAGCGTTCGGACATCTTTGCCGTTATCGATGCTCGGGGCAGTGTTGCCAGGTCAGACTTGAAAAATCGGGAGATTGTTCCTTGGGAAACCAAAAGATCTGCTACAAAATCCGATGATCTAATAGTAGCGGATAAACAACGTTCTCGGGGGCGGCATAGGCGTGCGCACTGAAGGGGCAAGGGGACGTCCAAAGATTTTTTTTTCCAGCGAGGGAGAAGCAATGTAGTTTTATCAGGCGGGTAAACGAGGCATATTACCCCGTAATAATGTTGCCCTCTCAGAAAACACAACTTGAGTTTGAAAGTATGACCTTCCTACATCCCTATTATAATAATGGATGTAAATTACTGTGACTGAAATCAACTCGTACGTGTGAAATAATAGGTACTTTTATGTCATTGTCAACATTCATTTTCCACAATCTTTCAAGTCGTATGCTAACAAAAACAAATTAATTTGCCTTCTGCTGGTGTTCGGTGTGCAGCTATCGTTAGGGGTGGGCACGCGTCCTGCACCATAATGAGAAAATGCTTTACGTATGTGAAATATATTTGGTGAATTAGACAGCATGTCTTCCTCAATAATTCAAGATAGCAACGCTTATGCTAGGGTGCCACCTACACACACAATACCCACACACACATATATACACGCTACGAAGTCAGTGTTCCTACCTAGTAAGGCAAGGACGTTTCACTGTGTTTGTGTCACTTCATCCATTTCATCAGTTTTTCATTCATCCACATTGTCATAGAGGCAAGAAAGCGACGTAAAATAACAAAAATAGAAATAGATTTTCGGATGGGATAAAATACAACCATCTAAAAATAGTAATGTAGTAATAGTAATAAAATAATAATAATGTCCTAACACAATTGAGTATCGTTTGGCATAATTTCACAGTTCAAACAGCACTTTTCTCCCCTCCATGTTCAAGTAAGATGAGCAGGAAACGTGTTTTTGAGCAGGCCCTTGGAGGTTCCATAGCAATAGCTTATTAAGGAATTCTCCCGAGAAATCAATAGGTCTGGCAATACTGAAGTGAGCCGCGTTAAAGGCTCCTTCCCCCCTGTCCTTTCCCTTACCCGCCAGCGCGGTGAGGTTCTGCGCAGGTTTCTTTCCTTGTGGTTCCACTATAATACAGTATAACTGTGTTTTTTAAGAAGAACATTGCAATAAGTTCACATTCATTGTCTGTTTTAATGTCTTTTTTAAATTTTAGGGTGCCTATTTTCGTACCTTTTCTAAATTTTTGTGTCCTTTTAAGTGCCTATTTTCGTCATTGACTGCCTATTTCAGAGGTTTTTACTGGCTATATATCCTCACCCTACTAATGACTCAGTTGGGAAAGTGATCGTGTTCAGCTCCCAGATGCTAGGTGAGCATTGCTCGAATACTTAATGCACCCCAAGTGATATGATGGTGGAAGCATTCTCTATGCAGAATATTTGCTACGGTCGGTGCTATACTCTTTCTAAAAAAAGGAGGACATTTACCGATTTCTAAAAAAATCACCCGGACGCCGAACAGATACCTAAAAAGGAGGACATGTCCGGATAAAAGAGGACGTCTGGTCACCCACCCTACGTATGTGGCCTATATGCTCCCCAGCCAAGTGAAATCAAAATTTGGTACATTCTAAAGCATCATGTTACACACGTGATGTCATCACTCATGCCCCGATTGATTTGCTTTATTTTACTTCGCCTTTTGTGCCACTTTTGGCTAATTTGCGAAGATGGGGATGAGTGATGACATGATGAAGGGACACTCACAAACATCCATCGCCATGCCGGGATTCGAACTCGGTACCCCTGGCTTCTTAGCGCGATGTGCTAACCACTCCGCCACGGGGGCTGGCTACTAAACCATTGCAGCTCATTACTTTTAAAGATTTGACCAGAACTTTTTGCTAACTGGCAAACAAATCAGAAAGTGAAAAATATATTAAAAAAGAAAAACTATTCAGAAAATTCAGAGCTTTAACAATGAAATTTCAATGTTTTGGTATCTTGATAGGGAACTTTCATTTTTGGTTGTATGAGGTCACTCACTGACCAGGAATCATCCACATCCATATACATACACATTCCACTGCGAAGCCAGAAACCTATCAGTAGTTGGGTGTCTGCCAGATACGGCACGCTGCTCAACACACCACATCTGCATACGGCCGTCCATGAGTATCAGTATCCTCGTGGCTAGGCTTGCTAACTTTAAAGTATAACATTCGGGGAGATTTCCAAACCCTTTAAATTAAAATGTTCTGGAAGACTAATGTCCTGAATATCAGCTGTTATCTCTGTGAGGTCTTGCTACTGCAGTAAATACAAAATTGAATGAACTTGATCAAAGCAACCTAGCGACCACAATTTGTAATTATAATTATACTGAATCTCGTCATTCCGGGAGATAACAAAGTTTATCCTGGGATGGGAAACATCTGGCCATTCCGTGAAGGTTAGCCAGTCTACTCGTGGAAAAGAGGACAAATATCCATTTATATTTTTCAATTAGCCCCTGTTTCATTGTTCTATAGGCAGGGGCGGCGCCAGGAATTTTGTATAGGGTGGGCAGAAGCTCCATATTGATAGATTAGGGTGGGCAGTATAAATGTAAGACCATAGATAGTATATATGTGTATGTAAGACGTGTACATCCCCCTCTCTCTTACACTACCGATTTTCCTCTTATTTCTTTTCGCTTTCCTTTTCTTGTTTTCATCATTATTCTTTTTAAATTTATTCTCGCATCTTGTTCCATTTCCTTTCGCTTTGTCTCTGATGGACACAATTATTTCAAGGAAGTGTTTACCCATGCGCAGCCATACCCCAGCCCATTCTAATCACATTCTTTCAGGCAGGTTAATACAGTGAAATAAATGTGAATTAGGTTTTAGCTTGTGTTGCAAATACAAGGCACATACTTGATTTTATGTATTCGGGGACAGTGATAGAAAGTTCGATGGTAGACAATCGTGAAGTTTCTTGTAATTTAAATGCACGTTCCTGAGGATAGTATATATCTGCATGTTTCTAGTAGCGGCGATTGGGTGCCAACATTTGAGGGGCAAGGACAATATACTTTTCTTGGTAGAAAAGGCTTAGCATTAATAGGCCATAGTGCGGAGGCGAAAAGTGGCAAAACGTAGCGGGGGGAAATGCATCCCCACTTACTGCTCCTCCTAATTGCCGTCACTGAATGTTTGATTTAAAATGAACGTCTTATTAGGAATAAATTAAAACACACACGGAAAATCAATTCTTTGTTCATTGTCCATGAAGTATTCCTAGGCTAAAGAAAGGCTATTTTAACAAAATATCACTCATAAATAATAAACAAGTAAGATTTAACTATTCAGAATTGAAGATATTAATAGCTAAGTTGCTATTCGTTTTCTGTACTGTCATGTTACTAATGCGGAGACGCAATACACATATGATTACATGAACATATTTTTTGAGGTAACAAAATGATTTAGGACAAGGAATTCATCGAAGTTGATCACCGTACCGATAATTCATCTATTTTCATAGATGACTTGGGTTGTATGGCGTGACCATTTCGAACACACTAGAATGTCAACCTCTTTCCTGTGCAGAATACCCTGGAAACTTTTTTCTTTCATGGTAACGAGTCCCTGGCGCCTGGAACCACTGTCAAGGTAATACTTTATGAGGGTTTGTATTTTGACTGTCAGCATGTGTTTGTTTTCGACCCTTGGTTACTTTCATCTAATGAGCATTGAAGCTTATTGTCGTCATTATCAAAATTAGCAGAAAAATGACTTAAAATAAAATAAATCAACCACAACCTACTCTTCCAAAATTGGAGTTTCATTAGTTCATACCTCTTAGAAAGTTGAGGTGGTTGTTTCAATTGAACAACATTTCATTAGTGGATCAAAGCAGCTAATTCAGTGAACAATGACGTTGTTTTCCGAAAGTCTCAGGCAATCACCCTGTAAAAATGGACGCATCTTCTGTGGTGATAAAACAGCACGGTTTGTGCGAGTTCTTTCTGTATATTTTTCCCCAATGGCATAACGCTGTCGCATTATAATGAAGAGGTCCTGTGCTCGACTCCCCCTCCTCTGGTGGGAGCATAATGCACACTGCTTCGGACTACATGTTAAACTAGGTTTGGTCCCGATTAGCCTATCTGAGAATAAAAGTAGGCTTAAAAACAAACTAACAAAATCGTCATCTGGATACTTCGTGACATAACTTTTTTCCTTTACTTCAACTGCATCTACAGATTCTGTTGATATATTTCGGTTCATTAATGTGGCAAAATTTATGTGTGGGACGAGGATTTCTATATAGGATAAGCCACTCATTAGTAATTGAATAATTCTGTAGTCTTTTTCAAACATAACTGGTTTAATAAAATTTATTCACTTCAGTATTGTAGTGATTATTGTGATTCCTTCTTATTAGTAGAATGAATATAAAGTTGATATTTCGCATACCATATTGATATTTGAAGATAACAGGTATATAAAAATTGTAATGAAATAAAAAAGGGACACTTCTGGAATTTCAATGCAGAGCTAATTCAAACTATATTATACTCTCTAGCATACTTATCTAAACCCGAAGGTTTATGGCTGCAGCAAAACAAGCCTTCCATCTGTCCCTATTTGGGGCAAGATCAATCCAATCTTTCCCATCCTTGCCGATTTCTTTTGGGTCCATCTCATTTTTATCCCTCCATCCTCGTCTTGGCCTTGCTACTGGTCTCTTACCATCAGGTTTCCCAACAAGAATCCTGTAAACTATTCTATCCTCTACCATTCGTGCCACATGGCCTGTCCATCTAAGTCTTCTTGATTAAATTATTCTAATTATAATTAAAAAGTTGAAATAATTTATTGTGTTGCTGGAGGATGTAACGCTAAGATGATGTTTTTATTTTTGTTTATTTGGAGTTTTATTAACCATACCCTGGCCGGGATTTATATACGTACGTGGAGACCCCGAGCTGCAGTCCTCAAGTTCACCCTAAATTCTGATCTAATCTTGATCATACCCTGCATAATTTTGAGCCTCCTAAGCCTACTAGCTGCTTTTAATCATGGAAGTATTCATTTGATCACAGTTTTTGTTTCAATAGCTCTAGTAATTACTTTCACTTTCTAATGACAAAATTGGCTTTTTATGGGTTGATAATATTTGAACATTTCTAGCATAGATAATATTCACAAGTAAAATATACATGTCATGAACACCAGAATACACTTATTTATTGAATCATTCATATATCCCCAAGTATATGTACTTATTGAATTTGATTGGGTGGGCAATCGGGTGGGCACAGGAATTTTTGGGTGGGCGCTTGCCCACCCGTGCCCACCCCTGTCGCCGTCCCTGTCTATAGGGCTAGGCTTATACATTATTTAAACAAGCCACCGTGGTGGTGAGTATGTTGAGTGCTAGATTCAGCCTGTTTCTATGTGAGTGCCCCTATACATTCCAATTAATCCTTATTCATCCTCGTCATTTCGATCGTGGCGTAGCGTTTCGTGCGAGGTGCGTTTCGTGCGAATTCCTGGAACAGGCAGCTTAGCTTACTGTTACCTGGCCGAGTAGCGCTTCGTCCAAGGGCTACCATCCTAATAGTGTTTAATGAAGCTTTAAAACCTATTGTTCATTGCTTAGGTTTACAGTACGATAAGGTCCATTGTTAGCGCCAGCCAGGACTGCGTGCCCTCTTTAATTGCTACCTCTATGAAAATAGAGGTGGCCCTGCCGTATAGCCTCGCACTCGACATGCACATTTTGTCATAAGTGACCCACGGACGCCATGGATCCGCACGGATAATCCATGGATATTTTAAGTTGTTTTTAGAATGTTTAAAATGCTTAACAGCTCCATGAAATTACCGCACTCGGCCTTAAATTTAATGCAAATTTAAGGCCTATTCCCAAAATCAAACTGCAGCTTGGGCTTTGTCATTTATAATGTGTTACACAAAAATGTTTGATATAATTATATACTTCAATTTTAGCAGCTGTCGCTTCGTTATTTGTCCTGCGTCTCCTTTAGTGGCAGTTCCACATGTCAATTGAAACCTGTGGATTTTCCAACCACTGGTCCACAAAGTAGTGGAAAAATTCAGTCAATTTTTCATTTTCTTCTCCCTGACTGTGGATATGAATCCATCCTTCCTTCACTGGTGTCGGGAAAAATGCGCCCGGGAAAAGTGCGCTCTCGCAATAAAAGTGGGAAAAATGCGCCCTCCCAAGAGTAACCACAATGAAAAGTGGGAAAAATGCGCCCAGCACACACGACCTTCACCAATATGATAATATGTTGATTAAAACAACCTTTACGCAGCTTCCCCTCACACTTAACACAGGCTTGAGACTGTCAGGAAAGAATTTTTTTTTTAAAAAAAAAGTACAGTAAAAATATTCTCTTTTCTGGCGTGTTTAGAAGCTGGAGTTGATGTCCGTTGTCATATTTTTTTTATTTTACTTTTGTAATTTTTATTTAATATGTTATAATTTTTATTTTATTTGATTAAAGTTTTTATTTACATTTGTATTTCCATTTCTTGTGACTTCCGTTGACGATATTTTACTCCATTTTTTGGATGTACGCCAGACTTCTCAGGCACTTGGTAAGGTCCTTGGGTGTGCTTCTTTTGTAAGTATGTAAAAATTTTGCTAATCTGTTCATCCAGTTTTATTTAATTCGTTTCCTCTTCGTTCCTTCCAAACCGATGCTAGCCCTGTCATATTTGTATCCGCTGTATTCCGCTTCCTGCTTCAGCGTCTTCAGAAGGGTGTAGAAGTTGGGATGATGTCGAACTTTCTCCTGCAGCTTATTGTTCCACCCTTCGACAGCATTGTTCGTGCGGTGCTTTGCATCTCCACAGTGCCACACATCAACTGGTGGATTTGGATTTTGCAGCCATTGTAGTACAAAGTAGTCAAGAAACGCTGTCAGTTTCTCTCCTGCTGGCTGGTCATGTGTGCTGGGCGCATTTTTCCCACTTTTCATTGTGGTTACTCTTGGGAGGGCGCATTTTTCCCACTTTTATTGCGAGAGCGCACTTTTCCCGGGCGCATTTTTCCCTGATTCCCTTCACTACCGTTGGCTTTAAGAATGCTAAGGCAGCACACATTCTGATGGACGTGTCATCAGCCAGGCTCGGACGAAACGCAACTCATTAAACCGTCGCGGACGAACTGTAACATTTTTCTACGATTTTCGCTTTCGGACGAACTACAACTCTGACGAAGCGATACGGAATCATTTAGATTAGCCTAAAGTAAAGAGAAAATAAAGCGGCGTAAAATTAGAAAAATACAAATCTGAACAAGTCAGCCTCCGTGACAGAGTTGTTAGCACAGCGCGCTAAGACGCCAGGGGTTCCAGGTTCGAATCCAGGTCTGGGCATGGGTGTTCTTTGTGAGCGTCACTCTTCATCAGTTTCATCATATCATCACTCGTCATCATCTTCACGATTAGCCAAAGGTGACAGACGGGCAGAGTAAAATAAACCATTTCAATCAATCAATCAACAAATCTGAACAAGAGTAGTCAACAGGTTGTAAACTTGTTCATGTCTTTAGTAGTCACGTGATGAAGTGATGGACTATTAGGGTAATTCAGAACTCGTGTCGTGTGGGTACCATTTCAGTCCTCAATACAAGAATGACAAGTCATCAAACATTTAAATTACAAGTGAAATGTCGCAAAACTTTAAAAAATAATAATAATAATAATAATAAAAAAATCAATTCATACTTTCTTCGACTCTCTGGACGTAAGAATAAAACGACAAAGTTCCATACTCTTGGAATTTATCGATTTAGTTAATTGTACTGCAAAAGGTACGCCAGCGGAAAGTTATGCGGTACGGTAGGTGGAGGGGGAGCGGGAATCTAGCAATCCAATTATATAACGGTTGCATTTCTTATTGTATATATATATATATATAACATTCAGCTTTTTATTAGAACAGAAAGAGATAATCAATTTGCAAGGTAAAACGTATTGTTTCCTTTTATCTTGGGAATAGCATATTCTCTTGAGAGTGGAATTTTTTTCCTTAAAAAAGGTATACGTACTTCATTGTGTAAATTGCAAGCGTCTTGTAAGTGAATATACTGCTGTAAATGTGTGCACATGTGCACACACACACAAACACACGGATTCATATTAGTCACCCGCCGTGGCGGAGTGGTTAGCACCTGCGCTGCAATGCCAGAGGTCCCGGGTTCGACTCCCGGCTCGGACGTGGATGTTTGTGATTGTCTGTCCTGAAAAGTCCTGAACTAGAAATTTGAGTGAAAATCATATGAATGAATGAAGTGTGATGGGGGAAGCTTCCGCTTAGGGTCTGTCCTTTTAATAATAATAATAAAAAGAGTGGTTGGCACAGCCCGCTACGACTTCAGAGTCCCGGGCTTGAATCACAGCCTGAGCATGGATGTTTTTTTTTTGTGAGTGTCACTTCATCAATTTCATCATTATCATCCCTCGTCGCGATTAGCCCAAAATGTCAGAAATATATATTCTTTTCGTTTGAGAATTTTAATTTTCTTAAAATTTCGGGAGGTCTGTAGCCTCATCAGCTCTCCCTGCGTACGCCAGTGATCAGGAAGATCAGCGCCATCTGTTTATGTAATGTTTATTTACAAGATGCTTGGATTTTAACTTAACTATCAATATTCTGAGATCCTTCCACGAGCATGCATGCCTTGTCGACAAGTGAATGTCTACTGCTGTCATTTTCTAATCAGAATTCTTTTTGACATTCGAATTTATCTGAGCTTACTCCATGGGACTTTGATTATCTACTGTGTAGAAAGTGAACAATCATAGCAACTTTCAAATTGTAAAAAGTTACGTGTCAGCGAAATATTGGAGAAATGTCACTTTCTAGATGTAGAAGTTGTGGAGTGGGGTGCTGACACTCAGCAAGTTGGTTCATAGCAGGCTTGTGGAGGCCAATGAGAGGTCCGTGCAGTGCGGACTTCTCGCCTGCACGCTCAATGCCAGTAAGCACCGCTTGCGATGAGATACCCGCTTACAAGAGGCTGGAAAAACCCCAGAGCTGTTCCATGCAGGGACATTGTTGGAAAAATTCCCACCTCGGGAATCGAACCGGTGTCTCCCGCATGGTAGTCAGACGCCATATCGATTGGAGGACAGCGGCTCTTAATGTTAACGTTAAAATTAATTGTTATTAATTTCAACAATTGAATTTACTGTTACTCCAATAAGTATGTTCAGTTGAACTTCCATGATTGTGTCTTCCATTTCCGATGGATATATTTCACAAGTTGACGTCGCTTAAAAACTATACACCCAGTCCCGGTAGAGTTTTATAAGTTTCTAGAAGTTTGGGGAGAATTCTCGGCGGTGGCGCAACACAGAAGCTCAGAATTCAATCTAAATTGTTATTTCAGTTTCACCGAACCTATCTGTGCATTCAACGATAGAAAACAAACTGTGTCAAAATACATTATTGAAACAAGAGAACTAAATACAGCCCCAGTATTATCAGCGATTGTAATTTTCACATTTTTTTCGTCGTCCACCTACCTACCTCTCGTTTTCAGTCTCGTGTCATAAACTTTCGTCTCGGTCTCATCTCGTAGTTTAAATTTAATTTTATTTGTATTACTACTTGTCACTTTTGGATAATCGCGAAGATGATGAAAGATGATACGATAAGATGAAACCGATGAAAGGACAATAACAAACACATGTGGACCGGGCACAACACAGGCCCCAAAGAGGTTTTTACTGTCCGTGTGTCCAGACGCCAGAGCCTCGGTAGTCTACAAATAGCGGTTAAGAGTGCGGAAGTGAGTTTGACACTTCTGTGGCATCTCTCGTAATATAAACAACACATACTGCGTGTGTCTGCTCAAATTTTCGTTTGACGCCTCGATTCGACGCTACGAGTTCTTGAAAAACAGAATTTTATCCTGAATAGATGCACAATTTATTTATTTATGGGTTGATTTTGAAATTACCATATACAAAATACGTGCCTGTCGTATCTATAAATAACAATCACTCCAGCTCGGTGTCGGAGCGCGTGAAGTGGTCGAATTTCGGCCTCACCACTCAAGATTTCGAGTCTCGGCATGGGCATGGGTATCGTTTGTGAGTGTCCCTTCATCAATTTCATGTAATCACCACTCATCCTCTTCGTCGCGATGAGCCAAAACCAGCAGGAAAAAAAAAAAAGTAAAACATAAATGCAAATAGGCAGATATCCGCTTGGTATGTCTAAACAAGTCGCGCAATAAATTAAGATTGGTTTTGGTAATTATTTGAATATCATAGAGCAGTTTCAGGTGCTAATTCTCGTTTTACGGTCTGTCTCGTTCTCGTTTCTATTTTTACAAGGTTGTCTCGGTCTCATCTCGGTACCAACCTTACCTGTATCTTTCAATCGGAATTTATTTTACTGCAACTTTTCTTCTTTTCTGCTTGTAATTGTCTTGATCATAAATACTTAGTGGTGCGACCGTACAACACTGACATCTTTCACACTGTGTACAGGACATCAAGTCTAAAAAATTCGATGTTACAAGCCGTTTAAAATGGCATTTTCTATCACACACGTATGCAACCTCATTTAATAGCTTCTTGGTTGACACTGGCATTTATTTTTACTGTCGAATATAATGCTAGAAGCAAAAATACACCATAGAAACAATGTCATGCCAGCAGAGACACTGCCAGGATGAAGTCACTTATCCTAGCCTTTGCCTTCAGATAATTCCTTTACAAGGTTCGCACTGACCTGAAAGTCCTGGACAACTGGAAAAGTCAGAAAAACCAGGATGAGTGAAAAGGTCATTGTAAACACAGGAAATTGTTTAAAAGCGTTCAAAACCTGGAAAAGTCAGCGGATTTAAATGTTTTTTGCTTGCCAACAATCTTCCTTTTTGGGTCAATATTCCTTATAAAAACATCCCTTTATTTTATTTTTCAATTATTTTCAAAAATGTTCAACACACTTGATTCATTTGTTAAATTTGCAAAATCTCTTAAAGCAAGTTAAATAGTTATACATTAGTCTGGAAAGTTATGTAAAATACATGGAAAAGTCTGGAACCTTGATTTTGCAAAATGGGTGCGACCCTGATCTGTTTCCCCACACACATGTGTTTGTCGTACTATTTGTCCTGTTTGCATTAAAAAAAAGTAAATTTTGTAAGAGATACTTACAAACCACAGGATTCCTGTACTCTATCCGTATCACACTTCATATTTTCGCTCTGTGACAAAAATAAATGTCAGTGTCAACTGCAAATATTTGTCACTGGTTGCATACATATAGGTTAGGAATGTCGTTGTTCAAGGATTCATAGCATCGAAATGAGCAAATTTCTCTAAACACCCTCTCGAGAGAAAATTTATAAAATCCGGCTATGGGTCTGGCTCCCCCCCTCAAAAATATCCTGGGTACGTGCCTGACGAGAAATCCCCATGATTTAGCAGGAAATCGAACCTAAGACCCCTGGCTTCGTGCCACGTTACGCTAACCACTCCGCTACAGAGGCTGTTGTGAACGCGATATCGATTGATGACACGTCCCGTGTGTACACGAGGCAATTTCGTCCTTCTTCTTTTCTCTTTCTTCGGTTGATCGACCAAAACATTTACCGCTGCCACGCCGATACTGCGCGTCTTGGTTGCCATGGCAATCGTGACGACCATAAAATGGTCTCGTCTTTAGGCATTCCAGACATGTATATTATATCTTCCAACCCAGCTCAGGATTCTGAATTGTTAATGTTAATATGAGTCCCGGGGTATTTCTGTACAATTACGCGCGCTGAAAATGGAGGGGCGGGGGTTGATTAGGGAGCCTCAAGCCTTACCTCTGTCCAAAATCAGATGAACGACAAGATCGGAAATGATTTTTTAAAGTTTGTAAGTCCATTTTATGCACAGATAGGCTAATCGGAACTGGATCTACAGTTTAAAGTGGGATCCATACTACTATGTGCTTCCATCCGGTATCGAACTCAGGACCCCTTGATTACAAGGCGATGACGTTATCACTATGCCATGGTAGAGGCTCATGGATGTCAGTTCTTTGCAATGAACAAGTAGTGCGAAATCAAAGTGAACAATCGAAAAGATACGAAACGATTGACAATATATAAACGCAGGAAAAAAATATAAAGACTTTATATGGCGTCTGTCTGCCGCACAAGAGACCCGGGTTCGATTCCCAGGGTGGGTACTATCCGGCAGGATTCCGTCTATGTCCATATAAATACAGCTCTTTGTTCACCCAGTCTCTCAGAAATGGGTACTGCAGGAGAGGGAGGGGTAAAAGATCTAGGAGCAATGTACTGAAAACGTAATTTCTGCTATGGCCGAGATTGAAAATGTGTGAAGGGAAGAAATGTCATGAAATGGAAGAGAACTTAGTGCATTTGAATGAAAATGATATCCCACCGCACACACAAATACCACAAAATATTTTGCAATGCAATAAACACATATAGCCTACATATATATATTATATGTGTGCATCCACTCGTCATGGTCATTTATTCTGGATGTCGTTACAGCTATTGTTCACTTCCCGGTCAGCGGAAACGCACAATAAAATATGATAAAAACAGTTATGACTCGTGATGTTAGAACGTCGCTTGTTGTGCCCGTGAATGTAGCGATGATGCAAGTTCCTACGAGCAGGAAAACTATTGATGTGCGCTGTCGAGTTATTTTGCTGGGAGACCTATTTATTTATATATAGTGGATGCAATATCTTTAAAGATATTGCTCGTAGGAACTTGCATCATCGCTACATTCACGGGCACAACAAGCGACGTTCTAGGAGAGAGAAGCAGTACGAAGAGAATACTTTTTTTTTTTTTGGCAAAGTCTACTTATGCTCTTATCGAAACTTAACCTGTAGTTCAAAATGGAATCTATGCTATGCGTCTTCAACGGAAAATGAACCTGAGACCTATCGATGGTAAGGCATAGGTAACCACTGCGATAACGGAAAGACCAAGAAGTGAAAGAAGATATGTTAGACGTGTGGAGAGAGAGAAAGGACGAGATTGAAAAATAGATATATAGATAAAGAGATAGTAAAGATAGAAGATAGAGGGAGAGAAAAAGAGATGTGAGACGAGAGAAAGAGGGAGGGAGAAACGAAAATAAAAGGATGTAGGAGATAGAGAGGAAGGGAGAAAGAAAGGGAGAGAGAGATAAAGGGGAAGAAATAAAAGCAATAAAAGCGTAAAGAGATAGAAGGAAGAAATCGAGGAGAGAAAAGAGACAGAAAGGAAGACAAAAATTAAAATGGGTATTACTGACAGAGTATTTTTCGGTACTGGATTCAGTAACGCGTTACCAAATTTCCACGTGTATTGTAACATTTTTTTTTTTTGACTTTGCGTTACCTTGATAAATTCAGAACTGGATACTTTATTTACCAGGGCAACATGCTTTGTTGTGTTGTTTCAAACTCGTTCATAGTTACACTGCGAAAACCTGAACTACCCAGTCTTGCCATAAACACTGTTACAAACGTCTGAGGTATGTCATCCAACACGTGTAAACAATAGTGTGCTTGCTTCCACCCTGAGACATTGTGAGTGTGGCTGTGAAAGAGCAAGCACGTACCTGCAGCTGGCAACATGGAACGCGGAGATTACGAAAACCGTGTTGCTGTGATAGTATTACTAGAGCTAGGAATTTTTGGTGCAAAAATTTGCCAATAAAGGTGCAAAAAAGGTGCCAATTTTCAGATGTAAAATTTATTGTGAACAGTGCATACATATATGATTCAACTTGTCTGGATAAACACATAGAATATTCTCTGGTTTTAAATCGTTTAATATAACTAAGCAAAGAAAATTCTCTGATACATTAGAAAGCGACATAAAGGAAAATATGCTTCTTCTTACTTTAGAATTAGTCATCTAGAAAACTGTTAAAATAGATAACATTCAAAATGTCTATGTTCTTCTGAGTGAGGCTACATCTGCGGTCACTAAGCAGATACTTGTAAGTTGAAAAAGAACGTTCAACGTCAACAGACGCAAGTGGTGCGTATTTTGTTTTCAACCTGTAATCCACATCCTTGTTGATTGCGACTTCTTGAACATCAGGGTGTTTGGCTAAACTTTGTTCTAACTTCTCTTTCCCGACCCCTTGCAGCTCTCGTTGCACATCCATCAAAACAACCCATTGTGCTTGCTTTTCAGGACACTGCTCCTCCAGTTTTGTGATTGCAGTAGTAAGGAAAGAGAAGCCATGTACAATATAGAGTTAATCTTGCAATTCCTGTTTAAGTGCAAGTTTTTTTGGCTTTTTCTACAGCTGAGGAATTACTAGGCAAAGCATCTAAAAATTTCGATATTGTATGGAAATGATTGCAATTAAACAATGCAGCTTTTAACCATGTACCCCATCTAGTGAGGATGGGAGAGGGTGGTAGTGGAAGTTTCGTAATTTCTACGTACATCTGTATTCTAGAAGGGGGTGGGTCAATCCATATGAAGTCACACAACATGGTTGCTCGACCATTTTTAAAAAGTTTTTTTTTTGTGGTGTGAGCCTCATATCTTGACAGTTCAGATTCACTGTTATTTTATTTTTACTATCACCGACTTGATGATGGCGGGCATTTTCTTATCATGGCGCGCGTCATTTTCTCCATTCGTAAGCATCAGCGGAAACTTTTTTATCTCAGATCTGGTAAGTCCTACGACAATGAGACAAAATCTGTGATTTTAAGCATATTATAGGCTACAATTATATTTCTGTGTAATTTTCTTAATATTATTCCTTCATAATAAATTTTAAGGTCAAAATTGTGTATTTTAATCGCTCAAAATGACATTTTCGGACATTGTTTTTGGAGGGAAGGTAGTTTGTTTGACACTTGAATTTTTTGTGCAAGTACCTGTGTACCAATAGAGTATGTCAAAATTATTTGAAGCTTGAGACTTTAATATTTTTTTTCTACAGCGTCATAAACATATACTTTTAGTTAAAGAATTCCAAGTTCAGGGTTAAATATCTCTGGTGGGCAGTTGTTTAAAAATCTGAAATTTGTACACAATACAGTACTCCATGATAAGTAACTTCAGTAAAAATTTTGAGTTTGAGATTCAATTGGTTTAAGAGATAAAAAAACTCGTGAAAAATTCAATATTTTGCATTAAATATGGCATGCCTAATTTCATTTCTTATTAACATTTTGTGTTAAAATTTTGCAAACTGTAATTTGGAATGTCAATCAACAACATTACAATCCTGTAATGGATCTACAATAAAGTATATATACGAGGGCGTGCTGAAAAGTAAAGCTTCCTATGTTTTTATTTTCTTTGTTACCTTGTAAATGCATTTTGGATTTTAAGCAACCATATCAAGGTTTCAAACTTCTATCGCCAGGCGGTGCTGAACTATTTCGAGGAAAATGGCAACATGTAACCATGAAATGTTGGTGAAGCGCCTGAAGTAGCGTGCAGTGATAGAGTTTATAACCCCAGAAAATGTGCTATAAATTGACATTCATCTGAGACTGAGGGAATTTTATGGGGATGAATGTGTTAGACATCAGTACTGCGCGATCTTGAGTTTATCATGCTCTTAAAGAAAACCCACAGCTGAAAAAATCTCAGCTATGTGAGAGAATGGAATGAAAGACCACGAACTGCAACTGATGGAGCTCCTCGGAATCGTGTTCAGCTTGGGTTTTCTTTACGAACATGAACAGCCCAAGATCACACAGTACTGATGTCTAACACATTCATCCCCATAAAATTCCCTCAGTCTCAGATGAATGTCAATTTGTAGCACATTTTCTGCGGTTATAAACTCGATCACTGCACGCTACTTCAGGCGCTTCACCAACATTTCATGGTTACATGCTGCCACTTTCCTCGAAATAGTTCAGAACCCCTGGCGATAGAAGTTTGAAACCTTGAATGGAGAAGCAGGAAAGTCTTATAAGTGCAATGTATGGTTGCTCAAAATCCAAAATGCGTTTACAAGGTAACAAAGAAAATAAAAACAGAGGAAGCTTTACTTTTCAGCACACCCTCGTATATATACTTTATTGTATATCCATTTCAGGATTGTAGTGTTGTTGATTGACATTCCAAATTACAGTTTGCAAAATTTTAACACAAAATGTTAATAAGAAATGAAATTAGGCATGCCATATTTAATGCAAAATATTGAATTTTTCACGAGTTTTTTCATCTCTTAAACCAATTGAATCTCAAACTCAAAATTTTTACTGAAGTTACTTATCATGGAGTACTGTATTGTGTACAAATTTCAAATTTTTAAACAACTGCCCACCAGAGATATTTAACCCTGAACTTGGAATTTTTTTTAACAAAAAGTACATGTTTATGACGCTGTAGAAAAAAATTATTAAAGTCTCAAGCTTCAAATAATTTTGACATACTCTATTGGTACACAGGTACTTGCACAAAAAAATTCAAGTGTCAAACAAACTACCTTCCCTCCAAAAACAATGTCCGAAAATGTCATTTTGAGCGATTGAAATACACAATTTTGACCTTAAAATTTATTATGAAGGAATAATATTTAGAAAATTACACAGAAATATAATTGTAGCCTATAATGTGCTTAACATCATAGATTTTGTCTCATTGTCGTAGGACTTACCAGATCTGAGATAAAAAAGTTGCCGCTGATGCTTACGAATGGAGAAAATGACGCGCGCCATGATAAGAAAATGCCCGCCATCTTCAAGTCGGTGATAGTAAAAATAAAATAACTGTGGTTCTGAACTGTCAAGATATGAGGCTCACACCACAAAAAAAAATAAACTTTTTTAAAAATGGTTGAGGAACCGTGTTGATGACTTCATATGGATTGATCCAGGGGCCTTTTTGAGTATTTTCTTAATGCTAGAAACAAATTCGTTCACAATGCAAGTCACAAGTTAGGTTGCATATTCTTCAGATTAGAAAATGCAGCAAACATGTAAGATGCTTGATCTGTAAGAACTAACCACACTCTATCATATTTTACGCTCTCCAGCAACAATACAAAACATGCATCATTGAAACTTTGCATTACACTTGCATTATCTGTTTTGCGGAGAAAATAAGTTTTTAAAAGCGTGGGTTTCACTTGATGTCCATTGAGAGGTGCTACTAAAATGTTCGAAACGTACCTGTTTTGCCTAACTGTGGTTTCATCTAGTATGAAATAGACTGGATGGTCAGCTACTACTTGCCTGATCTGCGAGATTTTAGCTTCATAAAGAGGTTGAAGGTAAGATTTCCTTAAGGTACTCTCATCTGGAACTGACTTACCAGTATATTTTTGCAAATATGATTTCATGACAGGATTGCTAAGTTTCGAAAGAGGTATTCCACACGCTATAAATGTCCTTGCTGTCTCGCTGAAAAGTTCATTTGTATTTCTGGAACTCTAAGATGCAAGCACCTCACCAACGAATTGCTGTCGCTTCCCACCTTTACCATCTCGTAGTTCTTTATTCCTGACGTGCTTCCCACTTTATAGATGCTGCACAACCCGACTGCGTTGGCGTTTGTCATCAACAGCAATAGAAATATCACACACATCACACCTCAGAACAGATCCATCACTGTGAATGCCATCACCGCTTAACTGTATCACAATGTCCTGCAGTTTCCCAACATTTACTTTACGTTTTGGCATGGTGAACAAGCAAATCCGATGCATCGATCAGTCGATAACAGACTGCAGTTACCTTGCTCGCTGGGACGGGAGAAGGAAATGAAAACAAAACAGCTTTCCTACTTCTAGCAATTGTAACGCGTCATTGTTGGCACTGTTTAAAGTCCGTGCGCTTACTACATTAACGTCCAACAACTGAAGAAAGCCGATTCATTGTTGTGCTGTAAACAAGAATCGCGTGCCAAGAAGCCGTGCCTCGAATGTGGATGGGGTTAAACAGCATGCAAGTTGTATTTAAAAAAATGATAAAGATTCAAAAAGGGCGAAAAGGTGCAAAAGGTTCTGAGATTGTGAAAAGGTGGAAAAAGGTTCTGAGATTGTGAAAAAGGTACAAAAAGGTGCAACCGAAACACCGTGAGTAGAGTTCTATACGTGCTTATTTTGGGGATGAGTCATTTTTTTGCCCATTTTCACACAAAAAAAATTAAGGTGCAGCACCTAAAATTCCTAGCTCTGAGCATTACACAAGGTTGAGAAATCAGCCAGTGGAATTTTCCAGACCTTAAAAAAGTTGAAAATCAGTCGTATGTTTGTGCACCGGACCATCTAGTGCTTCACTGAAACCGGGTCTGTTAAGCATCGCCCGCGACAAGGTCGTCCTCGCACTATGCAGACCCCAGCAGTGCAGAAGGCAGTGGCGGCACGTTTTCGCCGAAATCCAGTTCGGAACCAGGCAATGATGGCTCGCGAGATGAACGCATCTAAAAGATCGATGTCCAGGCTACTTCGTGAGGACTTCGGACTTAAATAATATCGCCGATCTACGGGACATTATCTTGACGCACGACTGAAGCAGCAGAGGGTGGTGAAATGCAGACGTCTCCTGCAGCGTTACGCCCAGAATGGACATCTGAGGATTCTTTTCACCGATGAGAAAATATTCACGATTCAAGAGAGCTTCAACCGCCAAAATGATCGGGTGTATGCCACTAGCTCGCAGGAGGCCCGTGAACAAGTTCGCAAAATTCAGAGGGGCCATCATGCCTCCTCAGTGATGGTTTGGTGGAAGGTGAGTTATTCAGGTGCCACCCAGCTGCATGTTTGTGAAAAGGGGGTTAAATCCAATGCAGTAAGGTATGCAAACACAGTCCTGGAGCCCATTGTCAAATATTTAAGCACCACATTGTTTGAAAACCAACAGTGGAGTTTCCAGCAAGATTCTGCTCCAGCCCACAAGGCACGCTCAACACAACAGTGGCTCGAGCATCACGTGCCTGATTTCATTTCACCTGCAGACTGGCCTTATAGCAGCCCCAACCTCAACCCATTGGACTATAAATTGTGGTCAGTGCTTGAAGGCACTGTCTGCAAGAAGAGACACCCCACAATTGCCAGTTTGAAGCGTTCCTTGGTAGCAGCAGTGGCAGACTTTCAGTGGACATCATGCGTGCTGCAATAGATAAGTGGCGTGGACGACTTCGAGCCTGTGTGCGTGCCAAAGGTGGCCATTTTGAAAAATGATTGGTGATAATTGTAGTTAATACTCCATGTGCCTTGTAAAGTTATATAATATATATTAATATCTTTAACCACTGCTCATCTCTCTCTTAAACGTATCTTAAATGTAACAAGTATTAGGAAAGACATGAAGGCTTGACTTCATATGTTTACCGTTGTAGTTCTGTGATATATGATTGGATTTGTAAAATAATTACATGTAATATTCCCAGATCTCCGCGTTGCTGATCTGAGGTCTGATTTCTTTCCTGCGTTGTCCCCGCATAAAGCGGCTCTGGAGTTCACCCAGCCTCAAATTAATGTGTACCTGGTGGCAACCCTGGGAGGTAAAGGCAGCCGGAGAGTGGTGCTGATCACATCACTTCCAAAATGGCAGAGATCGAGAATGTGTGTGGCCCTACCCCCATCCTCTAAATGTGTCTTGATGACATGGTGCTATATGCACAGGAAACTTTACCGTTGCATGTAATATTATTTTTCGTATAATGCTATCTTGCATAAAGTGGAAACAAGCGTGTTTCAGACATAATTGACTCACGATAGTATTTTTACTAGCCTTAATTCCCAAAAAAAACTTTGTTCGCCACTTGCCACGGTTACCGACAAAGTTAATAAATTCGAAGTTCTACACTCACATTAGGTGCAAAATTATGACCCTTTATCAGTTTAAGGTCTCCTTTGGTGTAATTGTTTTATTATAGTCGAATACACTTTTAGTTCATAATTCAGTAGCTTCATGTGTTAACATTCCGGGAGTTTTCTACACTTTTCAAAACAAAAGATCAGATGGCATGTCTTTATGCTTACTAATATCATAAAATAAATTGAAAATTCACTATGATGTTTAAGCTGCTTAAATCTTTCTCTTAGAGCTAAAATAATCGTTTAGGACCTGGTAATAAAAATCAACTTTGTACCGTTTTCGTGGATCTTCAACAGTTTCATCATACTCAAACTGCTTCTTCTTTCGATTTCGGCCCTGAGCAGTGTTGCCCATCTTTGGATCATCTATATCTAAATTCGATGCCAATTCTTTCTCATCAACCGGGACTCACAGGTCGCCACTCCCTACGCCTCCACGAGTGGAGGGAGGGAGGCCCTGCCAGGCTGCCAAGTGGCGTCTAAGAAACTTTGAAATGTTTCATCACTCCTGCATTTGTCAAAGCGATGATATGTGTGCAAGAAATAATCTAACAGCATCCACAACACATCGTAGATTAATGTTTTGAAGACATTTGCTCATTACATTACGTGTAGTAAAAAATTATACCAGATAACTAGTGAGCAAAGAAATGTAAAGCCACACAACTGGTTTGCAATACACTGAGCCTCATTTGCGACCATTTGGACAGTTTATTGTCTCCACTTACTTGAAGGAGCGCATCATAGACCTCTGTTTTAAGGTATCGAATCTGCTTTCCCACCTTGTGGTACTCCGTGGTTTTAAAGTGAGACTATTGATATGATCCTTTAAAACGATGGGTTGGCATATATTAACTTCCAAGTTATATAATATAATATTATAACTTTCAACTTTTCAATAGGCTTATTTTTTCTTCTCTTCAAATTTTGCCGCCCCCTTCCGTCGGCCCTGCTCTAATGCATTACTTTTTTTGAGTAAATTACCCAGCACTGGAGGGAACTACCTCAACATTTATTAGGCTGACAACTCTCTGTGTTGTCTGTAGTGGGAAAGCGATTCATCATCCCGTGGTGATATCTGAGTTCTAACAAGAGGAAGTTATCACTCCTACTCTCAAGGTCACAAGTGGGAGCACAAAAGGAAGTATGACGACAGGAAAGAGGAAGCAAGACATCAACACAAAAAGTTTCACGTGCAGTTTTATTTTTAGCAGTAATAACAGTTTTTATATGTCCGGAATGCTTCAAGTTAAATTAATAACGTGAAACTATATGGGATTATTTAGTTTCAATTTTCTTATAGCAATCTACAAGCGCAGAAGGAATAACTTGGCAGTGACGTCATCTCCCACCTTCACCTCTCCTTCCAGAAGTGAAGGCTCATTCGCTAGAGCGGACGACAAGATGACGTGCAAACCAATCGAAATCATTCCGAGAGGGGTGATGCAGGCGTGCAAACCCCCACACTGCTACATTAGTCTAACAAACCGCAGCTACGAGCGAGGGATTGCGGGCTATTTTGTTTCTTTGTTAGGGAGGTTTTTGTTTTTTTTGCTGTTTTTTTTTCATTGTTCTACAATGAGCAGTGGCGTAAAGAAAGGTAAGCCCTTGCACAGCGATGCAAGAGAAATAGTTTTCAATGTGTGTAAGTACTTTGATTGCGATGAAAACAAAACCACAGCTGTTCACAGAACGTCCTTGGAGACAGGTGTCAGTGAAAGATCTGTGTGGAGAATTTTGAAGGAGAAAGACAAAAGTGTTGCGAGTGCGAGCGGGAAACCTTTTTCAACGGCGGGCAAAAACCGACCAAACGCCCACCAACGTGTCACAAATCTGGATTCTTTTGATGAAGCAGTCGTGCGCCGAACAATCCATGATTTATACACGAAAGGCATTGTTGTCACCGTACATAAACTGATGAAGGAACTGCAAGAAAATATTAATTTTAAGGATTCGCGTTGGTCGTTGCGTATAATCATAAGAAAATTAGGATTCAGATTTTAAAAAGCATAGCGTAAGCAGCAGGAAGCTACTCCTTGAACGAAACAGCATCGTTGCGTTGCGGGCGGCGATCATTTTTGCGTGAAGTTAAAGAACTGCACAGAGAGCAAACCGCCGGTCTTTCATTTACATGGATGAAAGTTTCGTGAACACACACCACACTGTCCCCAAAGTTTGGCTGGATTCCAAAGATTCGGAGGGAAGGGGGGGGGGGGGGAAGTGCCAACAGGAAAGGGTCCCAGGTTTATTATTGTGCATGCCGGTGGTGAAAGTGGATTTGTGGAGGGTGCGAAGTTAGTGTTCCTTTCAAAAACAACTTCTGGGGACTATCATGGGGAGATGAGCACTAACAATTTTATGTTGTGGTTCGAAGAACAGCTTCTTCCCAATCTGCCCCCAAACTCTGTTATTGTGTGCGACAATGCTCCGTACCACAAGTTAGTGGAAAAATCCCAACATCAAACAGCAGAAGGATGAAATGAAGTCGTGGCTGTCATCTCACAATATTCCACATGCAGAAGGTTTGCTGAAAGCCGAATTATATGAAATAATTAAAATAAACAAACATAAAATAAACATCTAGCAGTGCTAACGTTAAATTGAAAATTGGTAGTTTGCACCGCGATCCTTACTGCTCGTGACATGGTTCCTGTCATAGTAGTTGGCAACGCTGACTTAGCAGGGAGTGACGTCACTGCCAGGTTATTCCTTCCCGGCTGTAGTAAAAATTAGTATTTTTGTAAAACTTTATTCTAGAGTAAGTTATATCTAGCCTTCCCTATGGAAATATTATAAACATATACGAGGGGCGTACTATAATGATTTACAATTTTTTTTACAGGTCCCATGGTCCACCATTCGAGAAGTTAGGACTGGCATATGAACAGGGGCGGCGCCAGAAAATTTCGACCGGGTGGGCAGAAGCTCCTTATTGATATATTAGGGTGGGCAGTATAAATGTAAGACCATGTATGTGTACGTAAGACGTATGTATCCCCCTCTCTCTTACACTCCCGATTTTCCTCTTACTTCTTTTCCCTTTCCTTGCTTTCCTCTTTATTCTTTTCTAATCTATTCTCACTTCTGGTTCCATTTCCTTTCGTTTTGTCTCTGATGGACACAATTATTTCAAGGAAGTGTTTACCCATGCGCAGCCATACCCCAGCCATACATTCTAATCACATTCTTTCATGCATGTTAATACAGTGAAATAAATGTGAATTAGGTTTAAGCTTGTGTTGCAAATACAAGGCACATACTTGATTTTATGCATTCGGCGACAATGATAGAAAGTGCGGTGGTAGACAATCGATCGTGAAGTTTCTCGTAATTTAAATGCATGTTCCTGAGCATAGTATTTTCATCGTATGAGTTTTTGACTGAAAAAGTTTTCTTACTAAGGAGTAAGAAATATGAGCTTACAAGGTTTGTACAACTGACAAATCTATCTGAATGTTTGTAGTAACGGCGATTGTGTGCCAACAATTGAGGGGTAAGGACAATATACTTTTCTTGGTAGGAAAGGCTTAGCATAAAGAGACCATAGTGCGGGTGCAAAAAGTAGCAAAATGTGGCGGCGGAATTGCATCCCCCACTTCTCGCTCCTCCTAATCGCCACCACTGAATGTTTGGATTAAACTGAACGTCTTATTTGGAGGGCCTCCCCCATGGCGCAGTGGTAGCGTCATTGCCTTGTAATCAAGGGGTCCCGGGTTCGATACCCGGTGGAGGTACAAGTGGTTCGGATCCCACTTTAAACTGTAGGTCCAGTCCCGATTAGCCTTACTGTGCATAAAGTGGACTTAAAACACCAACTCAAAAACCAAAAAAGTCTTATTAGGAATGATTTAAAACACACACGGAAATCAAATTCTTTGTACATTGTCCATGAAGTATTCCTAAGCTAATGAAAGGCTATTTTGACAGAATATCACTCACAAACAAGTAAGGTCAAAAAATCTGTTCAGAATTGAAGAGATTATTAGCTAAGTTGCTATTCGTTTTCTGAACTGTCATGTTACTAATGCGGGAGAAGCAATACACGTATGGTGGGTTACATGAACATATTTGTTGAGGTAACAAAATGATTTAGGACACAAGGAATTCATCGAAGTTGATCATCGTACCAGTAATACGTAGTTCATCTATTTTTCATTGGGTTGTATGGCGTGACCATTTCGAACACACTAGAATGTCAACTTGTATCCTGTGCAGCATACCCTGGAAACTTTATTCTTTCAGGGCAACGAGTCCCTGCCGCTTGGAACCACTGTCAAAGTAATAATTTATGAGGGTTTGTATTTTGAGTGTCAGCTTGTGTTTGTTTTCGCCCCTTCCTAACTTTAATCTAATGAAAGTTGAACCATATCGTCATCATTATCAAAATTAGCAGAAAAATGACTTTAACCTTTAAACAGCCAATGGGTCATATATGACCCATGGTGCCGATTACAACATTCACGTCCTTTTAGGACCTTCATACTTGTATCTGAGGTTGTAAACGCTGACAGATGTTGAGATAAGATTTGAAATGTCATATGGAAGAAAACCCACCCCCTCCCCCTTTCTCTAATATGCAAATTAGCTATTTTTAGCCAAAATGCAAATTGTACATATTGCGTCATATTTCAGCTTGTATGAGAACTAGAACTTGAAACAAGTTTTACTTTGTTGCGAAAGGTCTATTCTTTGAAAACAATGCAAAAGTTTGCGCCCTTTTTCCAAAATAACGGGAGAAGAGGGGGCGAACGCGATTTTTTCATTGAAATTTGGGGACTTGGCCCTTCCCAACCCCGTTTTTCTCACCGTTGGGTTTTCTAAATTATACACGGCCGCGTGCTCCGATGTTTTTTGTTTCAAACAAAAGTTATCCGAAGTAGATTGCTCAAATAGTTTCAGAGATATAACGTTTTTCTGAAATAAGTGTAAAAATTTAAAAATCGCGAGCAAAGATGGCCGCGAGAGAGGGGTTACTTTTGAAAACCGGCTCGGCTGTTTAAAGGTTAAATATAACAAATCAACCACAACTTACTCTTCCAAAAATGGAGTTGTATTAGTTCATACCTCTTAGAAAGTTGAGATGGTAGTTTCAATTGCACAGCGTTTCATTAGTGGATCAAGTCAAGGCAGCTAATTCCATGAACAATGCTGTTGTTTTCCGAAAGTCTCAAATATTTGTCTCAGGTAATCACCCACCTAAAATGGACGCATCTTCTGTGGTGATAAAATGCCACGTTTGGTGCGAGTTCTTTCTGTATATTTTTTTCCCAAAGGCATAACACTGTCGCATTATAATGAAGAGGTCCTGTGTTCGACTCCCCCTCCTCTGGTGGAAGCACAATGCACACTGGTTCCACGTTAAACTGTAGGTTTAGTCCCGATTAGCCTATCTGAGCATAAAAGTGGATTTAAAAACAAACTAATAAAATGGTCTTCTGGATACTTCGTGACATAACTTTTTTCTTTACTTCAGCTGCATCTACAGATTCTGTTGACATTTTCAGCTGATTCATGTGGCAAAATGTATGTATGGAACGAGGATTTCTAAATAGGATAAGCCACTCATTAGCAATTGAATAATTCTGTAGCTTTTTCCATACATAACTGGTTTATTAAAATTTATTCACTGCAGTATTGTAGTGATTATTGTGATTGCTTCTTATTAGTAGAATGAATATAAAGTTGATATTTCGCATACCATATTGATATTTGAAGATAACAAGTATATAAAAATTGTAATGAAATAAAAAAAGGGACACTTCTGGAATTTTAATGCAGAGCTAATTAAAACTATATTATACTCTCTAGCATAATTAAACCCGAAGGTTTATTTATGGCTTCAGCAACAGAAGCCTTCCATCTGTCCCTATTTGGGGCAAGATCAATCCAATCATTTCGATCCTTGCCGATTTCTTTTAGGTCCATCTCAACGTTATCCCTCCATCCTCGTCTTGGCCTTCCTACTGGTCTCTTACCATCAGGTTTCCCAACAAGAATCCTGTAAACTATTTTTTTTCCTCTGCCATTCGTGTCACATGGCCTGCCCATCTAAGTCTTCTTGATTAAATTATTCTAATAATACGTAATTAAAAAATCAAAATAATGTATTGTGTTGCTGGAGGAAGTAACGCTAAGATGATGTTTTTATTTGTTTATTTTTATATTATTTTAACCATACCCAGGCCGGAATTTATATACGTAATGTGGAGGCTCGGAGCTGCAGTCCACAAGTTCAACCTAAATTCTGATCTAATCTTGATCATACCTGCATAATTTTGAACCTCCTAAGCCTACTAACTGCTTTTAATCATGGAAGTATTCATTTGATCACAGTTATTGTTTCAATATTTACTTTCACTTTCTAATGACAAAATTGGCTTTTTATGGGTTGATAATATGTGAATATTTCTAGCATAGATAATATTCACAAGTAAAATATACATGTTATGAACACCAGAATACACTTATTTATCGAATTATTTATATATCTCCAAGTATATGTACTTATTGAATTTGATTGGGTGGGCAATCGGGTGGGCACAGGAATTTTTGGGTGGGCGCCTGCCCACCCGTGCCCACCCCTGGCGCCGTCCCTGCATATGAAACTACGAGTCTAGTCTACCGATTGCAGGCAGCAGTGCCCAAAAAATATTCCCGGTGTTCACACAACACCACGTTCCGTACATCATTGTCAGCGGACTATTGGACAACATGGAAAGCGATTTTGATGGTCAGCGTTGGACAAGTTGGTTTCTATGGAGAGAGGGTGTGACCACAGCAGAGATTTACAGACGATTGGAAGCAGTGTGTGGTGAACATGTGCCTTCACGGAAAACCGTTTACAATTGAGTGGAAGGCTGGAAAACAGGACGCACGTCAACAGAAAAAGAGACAAGTTCTGTAAGGAAAGTAACTGTGACAAGGACAACACCAAGAAACATTACACGGGTTGACCAAGTCATTCTTGAGAACAGGTGCATCACGTTTTCTGAAATGGAGGTAACCACGGGCCTGTCCAGAAACACCCTGCAGCGAATCGTGCACGATCACCTTAATATGAGGAAAGTGTTCGCCAGATGGGTTCAGAAAAAAACGACCAGGAAAATGGGCAAAAGGAGTGCTCCTGCAACACGACAACGCACGCTCCGACACCAGTCGGGAATCAACCACGGCCATTGCTGAAATGGGGTTCGAGGTCCTCCCACCCCGCGTACTCTCGTCTGTAAATCTCTGCTATGGTCACACCCTCTCTCCATAGAAACCAACTTGTCCAACGCTTACCATTATAGTCGCTTTCCATGTTGTCCAATAGTCCGCTGACAATGATGTATGGAACGTGCTGCTGTGTGAACACCGGGAATCCTTTTTGGGCACTGCTGCCTGCAATCGGTAGACTAGACTCGTAGCTTCATATGCCAGTCCTCCCTTCTCGAATGGCGGACCATGCGACCTGAAAAAAAAATAAAGTATAAATCATTATAGTACGCCCCTTGTACATTTCACAGCATCACAAATTACATTTGTTGTTTTTTTACCATCTTCTATGGAAGAAGGGTGCAATTCAAAATTTTGAAACGCTACTTTATCGTACGATATTGAACAATTAACCGTGAAATTCGTTGCAATCACAAGAGGAAGTGTAACATATGGGTATTGTAATATTTCAACAAGAGATCCAGTTTCGTTGATTATCTCCACTACGTTTTCAGAGTTACGCCTCTCATCCAGCTAACCCTTCTATTGTACACCACCTTAGAATTATCATTAAAACATGTGAAGTTGTATAAGCAGTGGTGGCGATTAGAGGTGGCGATGGGGGCAATTGCCCCCCAGTTTTTGTCACTTTTGCCCCCGCATATGCTAAACCTTATCTACCAAGGGAAAGTAAACTGTCCTTGCACCCCCAGTTTTGGAACCCAATCGCCGCCACTGGGTATAAATCAGGCCCATACCCAAGAGGGGGCCAAGGGGGTCATGGTTCCCCTCGAGCCATGAAATATTTTAATGCGAACCTATAAAAAAAACTACAAAAAAAAACAGACGGTTTTTCACATTTTGCAAGACTTTCAATTTTCTCCTTGCATAAATGAATGGGTTGTTTCTGGAGAGAGGTAGACCCCAGAAGTCTGCACTGTAGTATATTTAGCAATTTTTAGTTTTATAACAATTTATGCAAAGTTACCGAACGTCCCAATTTGGTCGGGACAGTTCACTATTTTTCATCCCTGTCCTGATTTTTTTCGAACTGCAGAATTGATGAGAAAATGTCCTTTTCTTTTGGTTGATTCACATTCAGACATATTCTTCATTATAAGTATCATTCCTAATACAAGTCATTTAACTTATAAATATATTACTTTGTAATCATGGATTATCTTTATTAGAAATAAAATCAAATCATGGCTGTTTAATGGCGGCGGTATAAGAAAATTGAAAACATTGTTAATTTGGGAATACTGTATTATTCAAATACTTTTAAGAATGGAATGTAAGCAATAAGCACCGAGCTGTACGCCAGGTGACAGCCTTTCTCTGTAAGCAAGTGTATTTTTTATTGTCGGGTCAGGGAGAAAGGGGGGGGGCTATCACTGAGTTGATTTTTTCCCGTTACTTTGGTCCATAATATTGCAACACTACAATTGTACATCCAGCTGCAATACTACCTTAGCGTTAGTGGTCACATCCAGGGTACGAATTCCCATGGCAGAGGGGGGGTCTCACACCTTCCCACCAACAATCCTGTTCTACTAAAATCCCCCCCCCAAATCAAAGTTTTCCGGGTGGAAGAGTTTGTGTTGTAACAATACAAATAAGCTTTAAGTTTTGACTTCATACATGCTTTACTAAGAATAATATCAGAAACACATACAAAGAAGGAAGAACAAAGAATAATGTCTGTGTGTGTGAATGTTGCATACATCTCTTGCTCTCTCTCTCTCTCTCTCTCTTTGTAGATATAGCTGGTAGCAGCATGCGGTTAAAACGCACTTCTATGGTCATAGACAGTGGCGGCTATTAGGAGGGCGAGGGATGTAGTTGCCCCCCACCTCTTGCCACTTTTGCTCTCGCACTATGCTAAACTTTATCTATCAAGATAAACTGAACTTATAAACTGTCCTTGCCCCCTCCCCCAGTTTTGGCACATTGCCCCTCTATTTTTGGAACCCAATTGCCGCCACTGATCTTAGATTAGATTTTATAATTATATCAAAATGGACTAGTGAGGAACGGAGCCCTAGCTGCGAAGAGGGTTGTTATTATAGTCACCCTACGCCCCTGGAACACAGAAATTAGACCGACCTGCTATTTCTTCTCCATTTCTCACCTCCTCTAGTCGGAAATACAACATAGCACTTACATGTTAATTTAATAGGAAACTAACGTGTTCTCAAAGTACCTTATTTTTAGCCCCGCCACCTAGTTACGTATATCAGATCTTTAATTTGCAGTCGAATTTGCAGATGAACAATACCAAACACTGCTTGAATGAAGATGAGGTAGGATTCACAACCGACTGTCCTTTTATTAGCCACATTTCTTGAATGCTAAGTTTTTTTTTCGTCGGATTCAACGGAAAGGATTAGGTACATAAAATGTCTTCATTGTCTAAGTATACGAGCCTCATCTAGGCAGAGGGGAGGTGAAAATTCGGTGCAGGGAGTGCGAAAATCTATTCTCGTCCTGAGGCGCTGAAATATCTAGCGACAGCTCTGATAAGGAAATATTTCCTTTCGAGAGACCATTAACAGATTTACACCATTATAGAAACATAGCACAATAAAAGTATGAAATTTTATTGACCATTATATATAGAAAGCAATAATTAAATATAATCTAACACTTATTGAAAACATTTCACCTATTGCCTAATTTCTCGACATTTTGAACCAGTTGTTAAAGGAATTAATTTGCTAGTTTAAAATTAATTATTTAATAATTGACATATATTTCATGACAATAATATATATATATATATATATATATATATATATATATATATATATATATATATATATATATCCACGGTTTCGGACTTGCCCCCCCCTCAAAAATATCCTGAGTACGGGCCTGGTATAAGTTATCAGCTCGAAGTTTGGAATCGATAAACAGCCTCCCCGGAAAATGAATGTCTACCTAAATTTATATATTTCACACACACAATTTAATTTCAGTCAGTGTAATTTATGTTAATTATTATAAAGGAGTTGCAGGAACATGATAATTTCAAACTGAAGGAGTGTCTTTTGAGGGGGCAGGATATGTTCCTCGTTTGTCTTCCTTGAAAGAATACATTTTTTGCCTACCTGCAAAATTCCTGCCGACGTCCAAGCAAAGAAGTAAATAGTGACGAAGCATGACCTTTGTCCTAACCGATACTTCTGGCTGATAATTTCATACCACTCCAGGTATACCTCATATACCTATATTACTCTAATGTAAGTTATGATGTGAAATAAATTTAAAAATGCAAATATTGGATCTCTTCCAGGAAAAATTGAAGGATTTTCTTCACAAACGTGAACGAGGAGAGCTGTTGGTACAGAAAACAAGAAGCTTGATGTGTTCACTCTTACGAGAGGTAACTATTTCCTACGTTACTAATAATTTAATTATAGTACTATATACTTATATCTATTTTTCTTCTAATTTATGTTTAAATAATATAGCTATAGACTGAACCATAACTTCCAGAATCATGAGTAAAGCAGACCAAAGAATAGGTTAAAGTGTTCTTGTAGGCATAGGCGTAGTTTCGTCCGTTCACCTGGGGGGCTAAATGTGGCTAACATTATTCTTGCTTTTGTTCATTACGAAAATCATAGTGGCCATTCTCCTTTGGCAACAGGTGATCTCTACTAATCTTATCCAAAGGAAATGTAATTGTGTTCACGTCGAGTGTTACTTTTATGAAAGGAATAACTACACTATTATAGATGGTTGCAAATTTATTAAAGAACACATTTCTTCTTTAGGATAAAGAAGGTATGATTTTTGTGTATTATTATTGGGTAATGCAGTTCAACTATGTTCAATAGTGTCTTGCTGCAAGTTGATCTTAGCCATATTATCAGACGTTTCATTTACAAAAAAAGACCGTTCGGCTGTAGCCGAATACACTGTCCAATGTTGAACATTTTGAGCAACTAAGAATGAACATCTACCCATAGTGCAATTTGCGCTCCCACCCCTTTGCCCCCGCCACGGATCCGAAGAAAATTTATACTGAAGAAATGAATTAGGGAAACGAAGAATTCCAGACTATTACAAAAGTGAGAACCTCGTAAGTTAATGAATTATTTGCTACAGGTGTGCTATTTCTGGTCTCTATGTAGGTTTAAGGATAAATTTGATCTTTTATTAAAATAATTATCATAGTCGCCTGAAGAGAAGTTCTGACTTAAACAAAAGATACAACTGAACATACCTATACTAAACATGCACTAATAACAATTAAGGCGTGAAGTATACAGAAAGATGTAAATTAGGTTATTATTTATTCAATTATCCTCTAAAACAGACTTTTGATTGATTGCTTGATTTGTTCTATTTTACTTCGCTCTTCTACCACTTTGGCTAAGATTTTTTAAAATGAGAATTCACAACCAAACAACTTTTATATAACCCTAACCAGGTGACTTCAAAAGGACTCCAAGTATGACATTCGAAGCAGGTTTCATAAGATCATTTTGTACATGCATCCTTTAATTTTATTTCTGAAATTCAATAGTCTTAGTCTGTTAGCTTGGCGCCTGACTTTTACTATTAACAAACTCTTTAATCAAAAGGAACTTTTGTCACCTGTTACTTAATTTCACCAACATCAAAGAATGATTTTCCAATATTTTCAAATCTCCAAAACATGATTAAGATTTCTTGTTGTTATACTTCCACAATAATCTTCCTGTGGGTTACTTTAAACAATAAATAAGCTTCTTACCTCCATAGGAATAAATCTAACCTGATAATCCAAGAGATACCCGAGATTCCTAGTGCATCATCATTTTTAGAAGTGATTCAGAAAATTCACCCCACAGTAGGAGAGTTGAACACAACTTTCAACTGCACCGCGCTCGTACAATGGAAAATTCAAGTAAGTCCCGCGTATCTGCATACATATTCGTGACGTAGCGCAACGTACACAAAGGAGCAATCTCACTAATGAACTGTAATGATCATTTAATAAAGAGATTTCGCGCGATTGAATCGCTTCTACACGATCAGGAATGCAGATCCACAGGAACTTTTGTTCTGACATCTTTTCCCCATCAAACCTGTTATTCTATTCAAGTCTCTACAGTTAATTGTTATTCTTATTTTTAAGTCCACTTTATGCACATATAAGCTAATCGGGACTGGGCCTACATTTAAAATGCAATCCGAACCACTGTGAGATGTGCCTCAACCAGGTTTCGAACCACAGACCACTTGACTGCAAGGTCATGTCTCCACAATGACGGCTCTTTTTCATGTTAAGAACAACTAAATTATAGGGATTCATTGTTGAAAGACTCCATTTATATCAACACTGTATGCCTAGCCATGCAACAACATTGTTTACCGTGCGCTCCAAGGTTGAACACCTATAGAAATAATGGCGATACATACATTTTCTTTGAAATCTTTTCAGTGCATATGGTCGATATAAAATGCACATGGACTTCAACTTTTATACAAAATAAATCGCGCCCTGCATCTACTTTCTGTTGTATACTGAATGAATGCATCATCACATAATTTTAACTTCTTTCATTAAGTGTGTGGTGACACATAGTGGTTCTGATCCCACTTTAAACTGTAGGTCCAGTCCCGATTAGCCTTTCTGTGCATAAAGTGGACTTAAAACAACAAATCAATAAATCAATCAATTCATTAAGTGTGACTGTCACACCACAAGAGCAACACATGAAAATTTCATGATGAATTTTCTAATTTTTTGTGCAGTTTCTCTTTCCTTTAATTATTTTGTGCATATGTCGCATGCGTGTAAGGGCTAATGCCAGGCTCTGGGAGGCTTAGCCCCCCCTAGCCCCTACCTAACTACGCCTATGCTTGTAGGTAAACCTTAGTAAAAGACCTGTGTGAAGGTTAAGACGAAGATGGAATGACAATGTTAGGATGGGCCTGAAGGAAATTGTAAAGGATGCGTCAATATCGGATTGATCATGCCCAGGATAGGGAGAGATGAAACACTTATGTTGCTATGTGGTAATGAACCTTCAGGTTAGAACTGCCAGAGAGCAATTGTTTTGTTGTTGTAAGTTCTTGTAATCATACACTTTTATCCACCTATTCAAACAAAAGGAAGTATGCTTAATAATGTTACGAATTGTTTGCTTCGTGTTAAAATCTTTCAGTTATCGGTCTACATTGTCTAGTGGTTCTTGAGCGTGTTGTAAAAACTTGAGTTCTCTACTCGAATTCTATTTGAGACACAAATGTTCCGTTTTGTTTGGTTTTCTCGCCAATTTAATCTTCTCGTTGCGATTTTGCTAGAAATTAGAAAGCGACGTAAAATAATCAAAATATAAAACAATAATCCAAATATTTCTCTAATCCTCTTTCTTTTTGATTGATTGAATCTAGAAAAGTGATTTTCTCGAGAGCACCGAAATTGGAATAAAATGGAACGTTCTGGGTGGATAAAAATCATGATTTTTATTTCAAAAATAATTTTTGATGTTGTTTTTATTGAAATCGGATTTTTAAAATTTAAATCGATTTTTTCATTTTTTTAAAAAACACGCTTAAGATTGCTGGTGTAGTTTTTGGCACCATACGTATAGATATGTTTGTTTTTTTGTTTTTTTATAGAAAGGCTTTTTCTAGTAAACACCTCTGTAAAATATATGAACAGTTTGATTAAAGCAAATAAAAAAAATGAAAATATACATCGTTCTGTTTCTGATACTACCTACTATGGAAATGTTTGTTGAGTGTATTAACGAAACTATAATAGGCTACATAATTTCAGTAACTTTTCTCCCAATGAAAATAAAACTTTCTGGTTGTACTTTATAATTGTAACTTAAAATATCTTTGTAGCTGAATTTTGGCAATTTTTTAATTATAGTATGCAAAATATCAGCTACCATGTTTATTTACAGTTGAATGATGATATCACTCTTTACAGTTTAATGATAACGTCACTATTTACAATTTAACATGATTAGTATTTTGTATATTTTTCTACACGAGATGTTTGCAATTTGGTTATAAAAATTATTTAATTTTAAATCAAGAGAATTTAAGTGTGTTTACACTTTACATATTACATTTCTTTTTGTATGAGCTTCACTCCATCAGTACATACATTTTGTTTCCTTTCTCTTCATTTCTTCGAGCCTAATAAACATCATTAAATGATTACGAGATTAATGCACTTTCACCAAAAATGATTCTGATGTCTACAAAATCCTTATGTACATTATTCTATAAATTATTTATTTAAGGTGATTTAATATTTTTTTTAAATCACCTGATTTAGATCTTGATAGTTCCAGCCGCGGAAATCTACCTTTTAACGTTCGTGCAGGTTTTCACAAAGTTGCGTCATGCGCAAACCGGAAGACTTACTGTTACGGAAAAATGACGAAACAGGATCCGAATATACGTAGTTTCTGTATAGTCATGTTAACCGATGAAACACACTATTATCATTATGACATATGTCATAAATAAGTAAATTTTGTTTGGGGCAGTGACGTGTCCAGGATTTTCGAAAGGGAGGGGGATTACGCGTATTTCTTTAGTAATCATTCCTCATTTTGCCATCTTTTCCTGACTTCGACGTTATTTTTTTAGGAATACTGAGCTAAGGGAGCACTGGTTTGGAGCATGATATACTTTGAAGTTTTGAATGTTGCATCAATCCGAACATACCCGTGTTTATTTCGATTTTCTTTTTAGAAATTGTAGTACGTACGTATTGTTGTGCGTGCCTGTTTCTAGATTATGTTGACAATGATGATTCGCAAACGCACAATATACGCGTACTTGTTTTAATTCGTGATTTAAGTCAATGGCGGTGTATGGTGCTAAATATCTAACAACGACGTGACACCACCATTTCTGATTGCTTAAGTGCTGTGCTAATAGCTAAACCTTACATTGCTCCCGTTTACATATACATGTGGGAAATTTCTATATTAATCAAGTATCCAGATATGAATTTTTTCATCTGTTGCCTTGAACAATGAAAAGATCTTACCCCTTTACACGTTTATTTTAACAAAAAATTGTAGTTGATCTTGTTTACCTAATAGTTGCTTCATAGTTTAAGAACGCCCACAAAATATCCAAAAATAATTAAATTCGAATTCGAATGGGTAGAGCTTGGGGAAGCCATTACCCAAAAATGAGTTGAAAATATTTTGAAATTTCAAGTTTCGAGAAACATTCTGTATTTCTCTATTTCTCCCCCGATTCTCGTTGGTCCCCCCAAAATCGCCAAGGGTGCCTACTAAAGGCTACTAAACTCTCCCGTTCGATACCTCTTGAATATACTTTTTTTTATCGTGGGTCATTTCTCATTTGTAGTCACGCGATAAGGATATCAAAGGTAACATATTCTGTAATTTGGTTGACAGGTGAAAAGGCTGCAGCCAATTTCTTATTTCTTCTAGCCATCTAGGCACGTAAAGACACTCTGGAATGTTTCACATGATTTTAACATGAAAGGAAACATTTCGTGTAAAATACGTAAAATTAATTTGCATTCCATTAACAACAGACAGACTAAATATGGACTAAGGTTGGAAAATCTATTTGTCACATGCTGTCTATCCATGACAGTGTTACCGCATGATTCGCATTGAACGTCTGCTGCAGTACACTCAGAAACAAAAGTAAGCGAGCGATCGTTACTGTTTATTACAAGAGGAAGATTCCACGACAAATCTATGATATCTACAGTCAACGCTACGTTTGAAGCAAGTCAAGTTGTACGAGAATGCATAAATATACGTGCAACACACTACCACAAAAACTGGGCACAATACTGACGTTAAACTACGAAGAGACGGTGTATGGTACTGCGTAAGCGCTGCTTCTCTGTTTCCCATTCGCTCTCGTTCCAGCTGACGACATTTTCCTCGTTTCCGATTGGCAGAGGAACTGTCGAACGATCGCTATCGCGGGAAAGGTAACAGGTTGAACCAAACCTAGTTTAGAGGTGGCAAAATTTAATGCCATTCAGGCATGATTGCGTGGAAGTTCAGCATACAAAACACAAACTTTAAAAACAGAAATAAATGCGCACATAAAGTAAATACAAAAAGGAAACGATTGTCTCAAAACCGACGGTAGAAAATCCGTACAGATTCAGTTAATGTAAGTGACTGTAATATCCTAAGATTGTTGGAAAGAGCCCTTGATTACTAAAGTGAACATCATTTCAACTTTGTGTTGTAGATACCTCTACATTTGTAAATTCGAACACGTTGTTACAAAATATTTTAATACAAATAAAGTTCATTGCGATCTAGAAGCAATTGTAGGCAGGTGGAGAAAAACGCATTTCTCTTAAAGTACAACATATTCACAATCCACAGCACTTTCACAAGAATGTGGCATGTGTATGGAGAGGGGGCGAGGTGGGCGAGGTGGGCAAGGGGGTCGTTGGAAAATTAATGTTAAACTAACATAATATATTTCATACATATAATGTTGGTAATTACAAGACTGGTGCGAATCATTGCAAGAACACGATAATTTCAAACTAAAGCAGCGATTTGGGGGGAAATGACTAGCTTGCACCAAAAGTGGTCGGTGGAACAAGTGCTGTTGTGTATGTACCAGCTTGAAATTAACACCATTTCGTGTACTGTCCTAAATCATGTTTACAAAGGTAGAACAGCGATTGTGGATAAAAATCTAGGTGGCCCGTAGCAAAAATGCACGAGGATGTCAGCAAGATTTGCATGAAGCCTGTAGCAACAATACCTACATGGTTGCACAATGGTGACAATACTGGGCAAGCCCCCCCCCCCTTTTCGCCACTTTTGCCCCTGCACTATGCTAAACCTTATCTACAAAGGGAAATATACTCTCTTTGCTCCCCCAGTTTTGCATCTTGTCCCCCTGGTTTTGGAACTCAATCGCCGCCACTGTACACTAGTATACATTTTGCTCCATAAGGTAACAACTCATGAATGCAAACACACACGCAAGAATACACTTACGATGCTACCAAATTTGCCTTTTATGAAATGTCTTTTGTCGATTACAAACGGTTTCTGTTTTTGTAATAAACTGATATTGATAAACCATACCAGTGAATCAAAAAGGATATACAAGAAAAATAAATCTTCCTCCTCAAATTCGTCACGTATGTTGTATGTAACTAGGTAGCACATGCAACCTTGTTACTATTGTTAAGACAAACAATACACCAACTGTATGAAATGTAAAAAGATGACGAAAACACTTGTGCTAGATATTCCGATTGATCGAGTAGAAAAGTATCCCCAAGAATATAATAATAATAGGAATAAAATTAGTTTATTTTTATTAGTTTTATTGAATAATAATAATCATAACTATGACCATTGTTATTATTTCTACTATTTAAGTTTTGTCAATGGTGTGATGGCTTCTACAAAAATTTCTATCGACTCCCATGCTTCTAGTGTAGCGTAGTATAGTGTAGAAAAGTAATTTACATTTGTCAACATTTGACAAAATGAAAGCTTTTCTCACGTAAGCTGAGAGGTCTACTTTTAAAGGCACGGTCTGCTTCTGACATTAACGTTACTTCTCAGAACCGTATACAAACCGCATCTAGCGTATCTCAGCGATAAGACATATCAGTAAAGAGCTTGTGTTCAGTTACAATCAGTTCTGAACTTATAATGGACAATACCTATTCTTGCTTATCACCATACAAGTCCCTTCCGCTATTATCGCTACATTTTATTGGTTCTATCATTACTTACGTAATCATATTGATATCATATCATAGTTACAACTGCTGTCTTTCAGAGGTGATAGGGTTGACAAGGTGTTAGAAGAAATTCAAATATGCTTGGGTTCTGGATTCCGGGGCAAGTTTCAAGTTCCTGTAGTCTACATTGGACGCCTCAACAGACGCTCAATGTTGAACCAAAGAGAGGTGTTTCTAGATTGAACTTTCTTTGGGGGGCATTTTCTGCATGCATAGCAGGGCGCTACAGCTGATAACAATTGACACTCTTATTTTTTTTTCTCTCCTGGCGTACTTGGCGTCGATTGCTAATCTAGCTATAATCTTACCAGGAGCGGTAGTGTCCCAAAGGAAAGGATGAACGGAGGATGCAGGTGATGGTGGAGAGGTAATTAACCTTGGTGCCTATCTTGGAAAAACCAAGGTGTGTTTACTGTTTGGATGTTTTCTCTATGTATAGTATTTGTGTCAGAATAAAGATAAGAAAGAATGAAAGAATAAATACTATGAGTAAATTCAAACAACATATATAAATAATATAGAAAATAATAATGAAAGTGATATGTCAGAAATGATTGACTTATTCAGTCATGGTCCTTAGACCTATTCCTATGATGTTTGCACTAGTAAAACTATTTAAGACATCACAATCACAATTTAGAATCCCTTGTCCTTGCTTAGCAACATATAATAGAATGTGATATGATATAAAATAGAATAAATAATATGATGATTATATAAGAAATATAATACAGTATACCAAGCACAGAACATCGATACATAATTAAGATTAATACAGTGGATCCTTAGATCCTTTAGCCTCCCAAAGTGAGGGGAGTTACTAGACCGGATGATGGCTTCTTCTTCAATCTCATTTCTTCGACTTGGATTTAGTCTTCCGCATCTAGAGGTTCCTGGACGTCATCCAATGGATGAATGTAAAGTTCATGACAGATCCGTGGATGAAGTTTCGCTAATCCATGGTCCTTTACCGGGCTTCTTGGAGTGACCACACTCAGTATCCACATATCACACTTTACTTTTAAATCTCCACTTAGGGATACTCATACAGTCTTCCACGAATACACTATCCATTGAGGTCCACTAAGGCCAATTGCGGACAGTCTTTTAGTCCATGACGGTTCCTTTGTTGTTATGTCTGCCAACACCAGCCAGAGTTACGTTGTTGACTCTTCTGGTTTGGTCCCTCGTAGTGATTTTACATAGAATTTCCATTGTTTAATGCTGTAGGGCCCATTTCCTAAAATTTCACTTCACTGGATTCTTCAGACACTTCCAATTCTTGATATTGGGATTTCCTTTCCAAGTTACTGATTCTGCTACTCTTCCTTCTTGATAGAGTGAGTTGAATTGTGTCTTCATTACGCTTCACTCTCAATTCTGGGATGTAGCTTTCCTCTTCTAAGGTTGAGATTTTCTCTGCCAGCCTATTGATTCTTGGAAACCTTTCAGGTTTCCAGATGTCAGCTGCCAAGGTCTCCTCTAGAAGTCCCTGCCTTAGTCTCTCAATTTCATTACTGGAATGCTTAGTGCAGTTAACAATTGCATGCTCCGGAGTATCTTCAACGCCACATTTCAAACATTGGTCATTTTGACTTAAGTTAAATCGCTTGAAGTAAGACTTGTATGGTCCATGGCCAGAAATCAAATGGACCATGCCCCTTGTTGGTTTGAAAAACTTTTTCCTTATCCTCACATCAGGAAGATATCTTCTGCTGTGGATTGAGATTTGCTGTTGACTCCATTCTGCCTGCCACTTATCCCATAAACATGAGTCTATTTCAGCAAGGGTATTAATCTGGGTACCCAGAATTCTGTTGGTCTTCATGTAATTTCCTTTTGACACTGTGGCGGTAGGCCCTTTTTCTTCTTTGTGACTGTGACAACATTTCATTGATTGATTTAAAATAGGTGGTTGCGTCGGCACATATGGCCATTCTGCACCCTTCATTATATACGGATAGAAATATCTCCTTATCTAAAATTTTTACTGTAAAGTTTAAAACAAATACGTTGCACAACATTAGACAATTGATTGATTGATTTAGTTTATTTTACCTCGCATTTCTGTCACTTTTGGCTAATCGCGAAGATGGGGATGCGTGATAGATAGTATGATGAAATTGATGAAGGGACATTCACAAAGAACACCCATGCTCAGGTCGAGATTTAAACCCGGGACTCCTAGCATCGCAGCGCGCTGTGCTAACCACTCCGCCAATGAGGCCGGCATATTGTTAGGCAAAACTCAGAAATGGGTCTATTTAGCGAAGTACAGTTTTTAATGGAATTGCCTACTTAACAAAAGAAAGGAGAAAACCGAGCATTCAGGAACAAGCCAGGGGGGCAAATGCCCCTCCTTGCCCTTATGTGGCGGCGCCTATGAACACAGCGTAGCGCTCCGTGTGGCATCAGCATAACATAGAGGTGTTGTTCGTCAGTGTTTGTGTCAACGAACTAGTATCAACAGCACGAGCCTTCAGTTTGCGGAAGAATTGAAAACATAGTTTCTAAATCGTCCACATTGCATCACCGTTGTAGAGTGGAAAGATTACAGGAATGCTCACCCTAATAAATGCTTACATTGTCTGACTAAACGAAATGGGTTCCTCCCAGCATAACAAACGGGCATACCAGGAATACATATAGTTAATATCGTCATTTGTCTTGCAATCGCTTAATACGAAGAGGGTTATCGGAATTGTGTGTTGGCGAGTTCGATGAACTTTCATAGGGAAGTCAATTACATTACAAGCACTAGTGCACTTCAGCCCTAAGAATGGTAGGCCCGGCCCTAGAGGCTCAAAAGTAGAGGTGGCAAAATTTTCCTGTCGTTGTGACCCGTGTGATTTCTATTGTTTTATTTTCCCTTCAGTATTTTTTTTCACTTGACATTGATTTGGAGTGAGCTGATAGTACGAATCCTGTTATCTGTAAGCAGAGTAGTACAAAGAAAAGAAGAGTTTGAACCCGATTTTATTTAATTCATGTTGCACTTATCTGCATATTAGAGCAGATTGGGAGTCCAGTCTGTGGGACGTCTGAGTGCCACACGGAAGTCCTGTTTTCGATTCCCGTGGTGGATTATTTTCAGTTGGAAATTTTCCAAGCAATATCCACGCATGGAGCTGTTCTGGGGTTCACCCAGTCTGTAATAAGTGGAAGTTTGGGGACACCTCTGTGAGGTAAAGACGGTCGGAGAGTGGTGCTAATCACATCACCTCTACAAATAACCGTTAATATTATGCTTCAGCCTTCCCAATGGCAAAGTGGTGACTTCGTCACATTGTAATTAAGGGGTCCCGGGTTCGATACTTTGGTGATTCGGTACCCACTTTAAACTGTACATCCAGTCCCGATTAGCTTATCTGTGGATGAAGTGGACTTTAAAATTCTAACTTAGTTACTTCGCTATTTCTGTATAAGAGTCACGTAAAATATAGCTATACTTCTTGCTAATAAAACAGTTTTTGCATCCATTTTGTTCATAATGATGTGAAGTGCCTGGAAAGACTAGTGTTTTTGTGTATATATGGACGTTTTGAAAATCGGTTATGTATACTTTAGAAAGATGCATCATTTTTTATATTTTCCACTACACATACTATTACTATGACGTTATAATTGTTCTCAGTTGGAGAATAATGAATTGTAAATTAGTCATGGAACATAGAAATAACGGTAAATATGCATTTGCAAGTTCTTTCTGCAGGGTTTGTAGTGAAACAAAAGAAGTATGCGAATTAACGGGGAGGATGGCGGGGATTCCCCCCCCCCACAAAACATTTTATCCCCGGCAAGGGAAAATTATTTTTATTCCCGCCAGGGATGTTTTTATCCCCCTCAAAGAAAATGGGATTCAAAGCATATAATGTACCATTTCCTAACTATCTAACAAACACAACTGAAAAATCATTCTTGTCCATTAATGTTCCAGTCATCATAGATTTCCATGTGGTATAAAGGAGGACACCATTTCTCCAACAAACATGCATTTAAGTGTTCACAAGCAACTTGTAGGTAGGTTAAATTGACATCCTGGCAATAGAAATTTCATCGAGTTTTTTATGTTACTATAATTCGAAACCTCTTTTCTTTTTGTGTACGAATTTGGGTTTTCTTAGAATGTAAATATACTGATTCTAAACTACAAGTATATGTTATCATAAGAATTAATGATGTAAATTAGAACCAATGTTCTAAGGTACTTACAATCGCAAGGCAATAGCAGGGTGCGAATTCATTGAAAACTGTTGGGGGGGGGGAGAAAGTTCTTCATCTACAAACCCCCTCCCCCACAACATATGTGTAAATTATATGATATACATATTTGTAATGTTATTAAAAGTACAAATATATTACTCAATTAAAAATATCTTATTATTAATTACATAAAGGAAATTAATTTGTTACTTTTATACATATCAGATATTGCAAGGCAGCTAACTAATCCCTTTACTAACTGGTTAAAGATGTTAATAATTATAAAATAGTTCCAGTGGTTTTATTATGTGTAAGTTTTTGTTTAGTTTGTGCTTTATGTTAATATAAATCAATTAGATTTCATAGTTATTATTTTGTTTTACTTTTATTGACGTATTGATGTAGATTTGTTAATAACCTCTCGAGAGAGAATGCATTCAATATTCACAACTACACTAATTTGTGTGCGTTTTCGATAATATTCTTAGTAAAGTATATTTGAAATTAAAAGTAATTGCTTATCTTTTGTTTGTTATAACAAAAACTCCCCCCACGGAAATTTTTGGTGGGGGGATTTTTGAGGCCAAGATTGTTGGTTGTCCCAGGATTTCGCACCCCGGGCAATAGTTTAGTTTACAGACAGGTAATATATACATTATATAAATTATAAATTGACACACATAAAAAAAACTACTTCCCAAAATGAAATCACAAATACGCCAAAGTAAAAAGCTTAATTCGCACAGTGAACAAAAGTATTCTGTTGTGTAAAGGAGTACGCTTAATTGAGGTAAAAATTAATTTGATGTTTAAAGTCGAAAAGTTTGCGGGCGAAGGTTCGGGCAGAATTAACTTGACCGTTCTGCGAGTGATGCAACTGCGCTCGAATTGTCTAGAGTGGGGGACTTCCCGCCGTAACGGGCCAATGGAAACTCTAATGCTCGGGCGCGCGAAATGTTACCAACTGTTGAAAGGACTCACGTGCAGTGACTGGTGAAGCAAGCGAAGTGGCAGTGTTTTCAAATTACGGATTAAAGGTAAAGAATAAACTGTTTACCCATTTATTTTGTAAGATAGAATACTTATAATGCTTATAATTTTTTTAGCATGTCCTCTTAATACAGTCATATTTCCGTTACACAATGTAATTATTTTTCAAATCTCCCATCTCCCGTTGTCAGCTGATCGCCCGTGATTCGCGTGAGAGTCAAGCGTTCTCTGTAGGTTGGTACTCCTGCAGCGGCGCCGGCAGCCATTTGTCTCAAGTTAATTCTGCTGGACTGTAGCAGACTAGAGTTTGTTCGAAACCGAAATGGGCAATTCGGTGCAAGTTCTATGTCCCCCCCCCCCCCCACCGGCAGAAATTACATTTCAAGATATGCTGTTTCATAAATAAATTTACACCCCCCTCATCCAACGCCACTTGCCATCCAGGAAATTTGTTGGGGTGCGCGGAGTGAAGACACATATACCACACAAGACTGTAGACTACACCCTTGTGCAAATTAATTGAAACAAAGCATGAATTTAGCAGTTTATTGTACAAAACTCACATATACATGTACAAAACTCACCTACACGTATATTAGTAATGGATATGACCTCCTCTATTTTTAAGCAGCATTTGAACACTGTTTGGCATGGAGTCTACTAGTTTCGAACAGTCACTGTTGATTTTTGGATCCCTGTATTTCACTTGAATGAGCTCCTAAATGAGCTTCTCCATTGTCGTACAGTCCACAGTACGGAGGCGACTTTTGCATATAGCCCACAAATTCTCAATGGGATTTACGTCCGTAGAATTCCCTGGCCAATCAAGTACCTGTATTTGCTGCTCTGTCATGAATTTCTTCACCACTTTCGATGTGTAACAGGGGGCTAGGTCCTGCTGCAATATCCCAATACCGTCAGGATACCTCGTTTTCAGCTCTGGAAAGCACACTTTCGTAGAACCTCAATATTTTGTTGCGAGCGCACGTTCCTTCTATTGGATGCAGGCTTCCGACACCATAATAACTGAAACATCCCCAAAACATCTTATCTTGTGGGTGCTTGACAGACTGATCGATGTGGCAATCACGAAGATTCTCTCCTCGTGACCTTCGAACATGCTGACTTCGCTGACCCTGTACAAAGAAATGGCTTTCGTCGGTGAATTGGGCTTTTTGCCACTGGTCTTTCGTCCACTCCTTATACTTTTTTGCCCATTTATACCGATTTTGTTTCATTGTTGTCATTAAAAGCTGTTTCTTGACAGGTCTTATGGCTTTTCGTCCGACCGGAATAAGGCGCCTGCGAACTGTAGAGGAACTAATTTTGATTCCTTTGTCCTGCAAATACGTTTTCAGTGTTTCACTCGTTTTGCAGGGATCCTTTTTGCTTTGTCGAAGCAAGTAAGCATCATCTCTAGGAGTTGTTTTCTTCTTACGTCCACACTTTCCTTTACGTTTAGGAGAAACCGATCCGGTTTCCTCCTGCAACTTGACACGACTGACAGTTGCCAAACTCACACCAACCACTGACGCGATCTCTCTATACGTTTTTGCTGTATGTTCGTGCAAAGTTACGATCTTCGTGCGTTTCCTAGGTGTCACATCCATCTCGACCTGCGGTCGAATCACATCTGGTGATGTTTCTAAAATCTGATGTAATACTGCAGTTGCTCACGTCATGATTGCATCAGTCAATGATCACTACAGCGATCAGACAGGATTCTCAAATCTGATGCAATACAGTAACCTGACGTAATGATTGCATCAGCCAACAAAACAAATTATCTAACTAACTTTTCGTGTTTGTTTTGAGTACACGATTACGAGTAATGTAGAAAACATGCTTTGTTTCAATTAATTTGCACAAGGGTGTAGGTTTAAATCAGTGCAAGTGCGTGAAATGGACTATAATACAAAATTATAAATAATTTTACCGAAAATTTTTGTCTATCTAGAATAGTTTTCGCAAAAAACGAAGAATATAGGTATGCTTTTAGAGGTATTGCCACCCTTCTCAACATGCTCAGTTATAATATAATATATTAAATTTCGTATTATTTGACAATATATTCATAACAAATTTTTTGAAAATTATGAACTGGAAGACTTAATATAAACCAATATTTAACATTTTTCATATTCTTCATAAGAAATCAGCTTAATAGTTGAAATTACATAGTCAGAAAGAGATGTCGCAGAAAAGTGTATCAAATAAATTAATATACATTAACCTGGAATATAGAAACTAATAGGAAAGAGTTACGAAATAAACTGAAAATTTAGGGAAAATAAAAGGACTTGTAATCTTCTGTACTTCAAAGCAATAATTTGTTTCCAAAAGACATCTAAAATAAAAATTAACATGACAAAGCTTTAAAATACTTAATATATAAAAATCATCATAATTTACGTTCAAAATGATTTATTCTTCCTAATGAGTGCTTGCAGTCTTGACTTTCATTTCTTCAATGTACATTGTGAATAATACGGACAAAGAGTTAGAACTTTTCCTCCATGGAACCGTTACAAATAATTCACTTCATCAGTTTCAACAGATTTAGATACACATTTGTCTTCGTTATCCGTTAGTAAGAGCTAACTTGCAGTTTGGGATACTTCTGCTTCTGATCCATGCAAATAATTTACTTAAATAGTTCGGGATGTTTCCCCCCGTCATCCGTTGCAAATAATTAACATGACAGTTTGGAAAGCTTCTCTTCGTCGCTGATGCCAATAATCAACTTGAACAATTTGGGATGTTTCTCTTACTCATCCATTGCAAATAATAAACTTGAATAGTTTGGGATGTTCTTCTTCCTCCCTCCTTGCAAATAATCAACTTGAACAGTTTGGGATGATTCTCTTCATCATCTTTTTTGGTTTTATTGATTGGTGAAGGTTACACGTACATTTTATCTCGTGGTATATGTTTCTCGCTTCCTGTGGTCATTTCCTTTTTTTATGACAACTGTGCGGAATATTTCTCGTTATTAATTTTATCTTAAATGCCTATTTTCTTCCCATGATCGGATTCGAAGGGTTTCAGTACAGAAGTTCGTTTCAGGCTACTACATTCATTGTACATAAATTCAAATGGACCTAACATATTTTAAAAGGGAGACAAAATAATGTTCTGACTGTGAAAAGTTGTTTTTTCTCGTTTGTTTCGGTTTCCCCTCAAACGGATTAAGGGAGCATGTGGAGGTTGTAGCCCCCACCTTTTACGACTATTATTTGCAATAAGAACGACAACCCTGACTAGAAAAAAAAACATTCTCTCGAAGTTCGAGAGGAAGTTCGTCCATCACCGTTTGTTTGACTTGTGACCGAGTGCGTTGAACTATTAACCCAAAATCTCGATACCGAAGGTTTTAGGGTCGATTCTCTGCCTAGGAGTCTGGTTTGCGAATGCCCCGTCATCAATTGAATCTTATCATTCTTATCGTCGCGATTAACCAAAAGTGTAAAAAAGCGATCCAAAAACACGAACATATAAATACAAATTATTCCCCCTTCATTTTATTGCACTAGAGTTTTCAGAATCTACAATATAATAAAACTTCGTAAAGAGCCTCCTCGATGGCGTAGCGTTAACGTCGGTGCCTTGTAATCCAAAGATCCTGGGTTCCATCCCGGTGGAAGCCATAGCGGTTCAGCCCCGATTAGCCTATCTGTACATAAAGTGAACTTACAAAAAAAAAAACTTAAAATTTGTTGTTGAGTTGCCCTATAACTTTCCTCTTATTTGAAGTTTGAACAAATAATTTTTAAGATTTTTCTGCTTTGAAAATGAATGATTATTATACGTATATAGGCCTACACATTGTTTCAGTTAATGAAAAGAATTATTAATAATAACGCACCCCATGCGTGCATTATTAAAGCCGTTAATGTTATGTGAGTATTACTTTTTGGGCGAGAAAATTTAAATTTGGGGCCCTTTATTATTCACAATATTACTCGTACAAGTGAGTGCTGATTATAATATACCATTATAATTTCAGTGCCTATTATCATGCTTATTTGCCAAACTTTTAGTGCCTTTTCTTCAGCCTATTTGTCCAGTTTATACCCTAGGAATCCGGTTCTACTTATAGGACACTTTGAACGGTTCGTTCATTCTAGACCAATTTATACTCATATTCCTGGAGATCTCGGTGTCATATCAAAGTTATTCCTTTCCTTTGTTCCTAAATGTTTGATATCATTTCACTGCTTATTACGAACATGATGTTCATTTCTGACAGTACTTATTGATTTTCTTTTAAAGTCCATTTACGGTTTCTTCTTATTTGACAATGGCAAAGCCATGACAACAATTACTTTAGTATTATTGAAAAAGGTAGAATAATTAAAATATTGTTTCAGAGTGATGTTTTGCAGCGCTTCTTTTCTATTCAGTCTTGAACAGTGAAATCAGTGTCTTGGTGACACAAAGGAATGGTTCAATTTTGCCTTAATTTTACCTTTTGTTCTAGCTATTATGAAATACTACACAACAGTATATTTTCAGATAATGAAAGTCAATTTTCACCAATTGGTTATGATTTTATAGTCAAATTGTAACACAATTAACAGCCATGACCACATAGTATTTCATCCATTCTCCCTCCTTACCAATGATGTGCCGTAGACAGAAGTAGAGTACGTAATACATTGGTTTAAAGTGTGCATAGTCTATGTAGATATTTTAAACTACGCTAAAATTTGATTTACTCTGTTTTTCGAAGGAAAAGTATCATTTTTTAAGTCATGTTGCATCGTTTCCAGCTCAAAACACACTTATTTACAAAAAGGAAATTCTCGATTTGGGAAAAAATAAAATGTAAACAACACTATTAGAGGCTACCGTAAATTTTACGATATTCTGCCGTTAAAATTTAACAATCTGCCTGTTAATTTATGAAAAACGGGACACAACCGTTTTTGTGTAATTGATTTGGTTTATTTTACTGTGCTTCTTGTGCCACTTTTGGCTAATTTGCGAAGACGTGGATGAGTGAGGATATGATGAAATTGATGAATGGACACTCACAAACATCCATGCCCAACCCAGGATTCGAATCCGGGACCCCTGGCGTCGTAGCGAGCTGTGATAACCACTCCACTACGGGGACCGGCATCGTTTTTATGTAAATTTGAATATTTTATCATACATAGTAAAGGTAGATAATGGTTAGATCAAAAACAACATGTTTCTACATTTTCTTATTAAGATTTACAATACATATACAAGAAGGTTAAATATTTAATAATTATTATATTATCCTAATATCACTCATAAAGATCAACCAAATGAAAAATGTCTCTAAGTAATTTTTTCGCTTGTGTATCTCTTTTAAAAGGTGTCAATGTTTATATTTAATAGTATTTTATTATGCTTATGTTAGTTTAGGTTCAGCTGTTAACTATTTTAATCGTCTGAAAGTGCATGTTTATGAAATATCTTGTATCTTTGCAACTTGCAATTGTATGTCATGTGTTATATGTAAAACTGCTGTAATAAGGTATCAATGTTGTTCACAGCAGTATAAACGTCCATATTAATAGATAATAACTTACAGTTGCGTACACCATAAATATATTTTACAAGCTAAATAAGTAAAATGAATAGATTATGTTAACGATGTAATTGCAGTTATTACTTTAAGAACAGTCATGGTAATTTTTTTCGGTAGTTGCATGGCAGCGGATATTGACTTCATTTCGTCAATCAACTTTTAACAGTGAAGTACGTGGCAATGCTGAAACAAAGGTTCTAAAATGACGAGAATATTTCCTACATTTTGCTTGATATATGGTGTAAAATTGTTCGCAGTTCTCAAGAAAAACATAAGGTACTTATCACACTCTTTCAACAACTGAAACTCAGGACAATTCTTGCATTTATAGAATTTGTTATAAAATATTTTGTTGACTGTGTGCATTTTGATCTACAAGTAATTGTAGATAGATGGAAAAGATTGAGTTTTATTCTTTATAATCCAAAATAGTTGCACTCTAGAACACCTGCACAGAAAGAGTTGGCCAAGATAGCCATTTTTACACCGGCCTAGGGCGGTAACATTTTAAATCTGACTCTGTCTATACGTAGAATATAGACTAATGTTGTTTACGCTTTGTTGCACATCCCTGCTCCATACATCTAAACAAGATGGAATGACCTTAACAAGGTAAGACCGCTGCAAAATATTGGATGCACTGATGTTCTCTAAGACAATACAATTACACTTAACATTCTTCGGAAGACATTTTGACTTCTAACTAATGTAGCAAGTTCGTTCTGCGTCTACCATGTAAGCCTACTGTCTCTCGTCTACTCTATAAAGCAAATGTTTAGTCCACGAGGACTTTTTAAATATGTGCTTGTCTTCTGTTTTGCAACATTCAATTTGTGTTCTTCAGGGTTTGTTGATAATTACGTTAGGACGCCGCTGATAAATAGAACAACAGGAACCACTATTACAAGCTGCTGAAGAGTCTGTTTTGCAATCCTTCTGACAGCACAGGTGTAACTTATGTTCATGCAGAATTTGGAACTATTGATGACATTCAAGACACACCCTATCTATTGGCCCTGCTATGGAAGGGGAGGGGGAATGGGCTGCACCCTAAGAACAGCGGTTGCCTCCTTGAAAACGGAAAATAGGGCGAGGTGCATCATTAATACGCGTATATGAATATACAGCACGAGACCAGGATTTTTTTAGGGAAGGGCCAGGTACGCATTTAGAAATATATTTTTGTGTGTGTGTGGGTGGGTCTGAACAAAGTGTATTAATAATAATAATAATAATAATAATAATAATATGACGATAACAATATAATAACAATAATAGAAATGTTTAAATTAATACGTTAATGTAATTTATAGGTCTATTCATAATGCGTAAATTAATTCATACTTTATTATTATTATGTGAAAAGGTAAAAAGACTGTAAAAGAATAGAGATACACGTATAACAGAACGTATTCATTATCTAACTTACCGCCAAAATTTGTATAAACAGTACAAGTGAGAAAATTAATGTAAAATAGACGAAAAATTTAATATTTGTTGAACAACAAAAAATAATGTTAGATCCAGTTGATGAAAGCAAAATTTCTGGTTAATATTTTATGCATCAGTAATAGCAGAGCGTATAGAATACGCTCTGGTAATAGAGCGTGCACATAAATCTTCTTTGGTACGTACTTCTAATAATTTCGGCGGAAATACATAACTCTCAGTTATAAACAAGTACATTTTCATTATCAGGCGGCTCCGGGGTTCCGCACAAAAACGTACTTGAGGGGGGGGGGTCCAAAAATATATGGAGCAAAGAAAAGATCCAAAATGCTGTGGGGTTGATTGAATTAGACTATTTTACGTTACTTTTCTGTCAAGTATGTTTAATTGCCACAATGAGGATGAGTGATGATATAAGCGACGAAATATAAACTAGAACAAATCAAATCAATCCGTAAAAGCCGTAGCCAGAGGCACAAGGGGCCATTTCATAGTTTTTGCAGCACTCTTTTCACGCTACTCGAACAAGCAAATTGCATATCGCAAATGAACATATTTCTGAGATACGTTCAATAATCGTTGTCCTCCTCAATTCAGAAGTAGACGCTCATATACGTAAGTTCAAGCTCTGAGGTGCTAAAAAATCTTTATCTACATTTGGTTCAGCTCTGAAAGATAACAGGATATTGCTATTCTGTGGCTGCAATACATTAGGATGCTCGATATTCTTCGAAATTTCATTATGGCCGAGCGTAATTTGAAATGGAGTTTACAGCTTCAATCAGCTACGCATATGTTCTCCTTTTACTGCATCAGGGGCAACACCTGTGCTACAGGTGCACGTCTGTATGTAGAGGAAATGATGAAATTTAACACGTTAGCACGAGGTATCTACGAAAAATTCTGCAATGGACTCTAAGGCAAAGTGACCGGTTTATAACCGTATTTTACCGTATCATATTAGTTCAATGTATTGACAGTGGCGATGATTAGGGGTTGGGGGCATGAGGTGTCCCCGCACTATGGTCTCTTAATGCTAAGTGTTGTCTACCAGTGGATTTGACCCAATATCATCTGCCTGAATTCCATTTTAAATACGATTCTTTCTAATTGCAGTAAGTAAAAAGTAAACTGTCCTTGCCCCTACCCTCTCGCTCAGTAAAGACACATAAACTATAGCATCAATCAAAACTGGTTCTTGCCAATCAAAACAAAGCATAGTAACGTTAAAGGTTTGAGACCCAACAACGAGAAATCAAGCAAATTATCCACACTAAGACCCTTCGCGAGGAAGAAACGAGTTCGCGTATGAAACAAGAGGGACCTTAAAGTATAATAAATGACATCCCCCAGATGAAACATATCACTCACATTTAATTGAATCCACTTGCGCATAATTGGTACGGATAGGGAAAAGCTTTTGGTTTTTTCTCTCTTGAGCTTCTGTCTCTCTCTCTCTCTCTCACTCACTTCTTTTTCTTCTCTCTCTTTCCCACACACACTTCTCTTCTTTCTCTTTCTCTTCCTACTTTTCTCTCTTGTTCTCTTGTTTCTTTTATTTATTTTTCTCTTGTTCTTTTATGCTTCTATTTCTTCACTTTTTCTTTCCATCTCTCCCGCTTTAACTTCGTTTCTATTAGTTTCTCTCTCTCTCTCTCTCTCTCTCTCTATTACTTATTTTCCTTCTATACTTCTCTCCCTATCTAACACCTATAGGTTATTTTATATATTATTTTTTCTTTCTGTTGATCTCTCTTTCACCGGTTACTTGTATTTCTCTTCGTATATCTCTCTCTAGTTTTTATTCTTTTCTTCCTTTCCTCTTTTCTCTATCTCTATATTGCGATGACTAGGGCTTGGAAGTTGAAGACCTATAAAAATACCTAAAAATACCAAAAAAGGACCTAAAAAGGGGAAAAAAGGACGTATAAATGTGATCCAAATTAATTAATGACTTGAGTTTTAATTACATATTTAATGAATAAAAAAATTAAAAAATTCTGGTGGTATGGAATACACAATGCAAAAAAAAACTATATGAATGAAATGCATCTTCTTTCAGACATTATATATTTTTTAGATTAACATAATTTGAAAAATCATATTTGAAGAATCATATTTGGCCTAACCACACTAGGGTTACAGAAATAGGACTTCGGATCCTATTTCAGTCGCCCAAAAATGTATTTCTCTCGTTTCAGGGATGGTACAAATATATTTATTATTATTTTTTTATTTCTTTACTACGGAAAGGATGTTTAAGAGGTGATGAACTGATGATGATTCGAATTGAGAATGGGCAGTAAAAACGTAGTCGAAAGGTGAAGTTGCAAAAAAAGCCGTTAAGACCTAAAAAGAGGCTAAAAAAGTACCAATAAGCCAAAAAACGCCGAAAAAGGCAAAAAATAAACCCCACCTTTTTCTGGCCTACAATGACCCAAAATGAACATATATTATGTTGGGCCTCGTCTTCGGACACTAGGAAAAAAAAGGATTTTTCCTCAACTTCCAAGCCCTAGAAATGACCCTTCAAATACTCGATTTCCTGCGTGGAGTGTTATGTGTTACCTAACTTTGCGGCGATGACCGAACTGTATAGCAAATCGGGCACAGTTGGCAACCTACATAACGCCTAGCAAAGAAGCGAGTATCTCTGGATGCAGGTGTTCCATTTTTGCTGGTGACTACACAACGGCTCGGATCCCGCTTTAATCTGCAATTCGAGTGCCACTCAACCTATCCGTTTCGTAAAAGATAGTAATCAGATAGTAATACACCGCACTCATATTTCCAATGTCTCTATTCCCTTGTCACAACTTCGATTTAATGGTGAAATGCATGGATTTCTAACACTCATAGGCGCACTCCTCCCCGAAATAAAACAGTACATATGACTGGATAGCACTAAGAGTTCCTCAAAGGGAAATCTATTTTGACTAGTAGTTAAACTGGTTTCACAATCGCATTGCCTAGTCCAGGAATCCCATAAAATGCAATATGGCACCTGTGTGAAGGTTGAAATAGGGACTATTTCGCTCGGATGACGAGACAGTCATGCTTATTTCACAGTCACCAACAAGCACACATCCCCTTCCGCTGATTACGTAACTTTTCTCATCCTTCTAGAAATAATCAATTATTAGAGAATAAGGCAGTGGCGGCTCGTGGTCTGGCTCTATGGGTGTGCACTTCAGTCTATCGTCCAGAAGTGTTATACCACCCCTGTGCAATACTCACACCCGTTTTTTCGTACATAATGAAGCTTAATATATTGGGAACCCAAGTTTTGATCACCTTTCACTGAAAATGGGGCTATGACAGAGTTATACGTATTTCATGATTTTTTTCACACGAATTTTTTTACAAATTTCAAATATTTCGGAAATTATGCAGCCAATCACGAGAAGAGCGATGTTATTGTGCAATATGTAATTCAGCATTCGATAACCTGACAAAATCACTCAAAACATAGAAATTCCGATCTACGATATCAATACTATTGTCGATTTGCAAAATATTTCGTAAAAACTTTCTCCCCGGCTCTGCTGATATTAATGAACAAGGAGAATAATAACATTGGCGTACACCAAAGAAGCCGATCCAACTACCACATGGAGGAAATCAGTTGAAATCTATCTAGCTGTTGTTTATTTCTATTGACAGACTGATCAAATCAAGCGAAATCAAGAGAATAATTAATGTTAAAGCAAATAACAATACTCACTAAGTTCACACTGCCCTGCTTCGTAATCGTACTTAAGAATTTTTCTTCTCTTCCGCCGTATCAATATATTACTGCAGTTGCTATAGGCTTTGTAACTAACTTCCCTCCAAAAATTCAATAACGTTAAGTCCGCTTTCGCTATGTACAGTTTCCCTATTCATCATGAAATCAAACACTTTGCACTGAAACAGGGACGACCTTTTGACAGCGTTAAATAATTTTGTAACGCAGTAACAGCCACACAATGCAAAACAGCTGACTATTTGATGCACGCCTCCTCCCCGCGTTTTGATAATTCAGCTACTGCGCCACAAAGGTCGTTTATTCTGACCAAGATGCATGAAGCAAAGGCATGCTTAAAACACTCGTTTTCGTTTTGGTTTCAGTTGCCTTCTCCTCCTTTTCTTCCCCTGTTATGCTCGGGACAATATACCATCGAAATTTTCCTTTCATAAAAAAAAATCCCTCAATTTGCGATGATGTATGGGTTGCATCGACTGCGTCACACGATCTCCAATGAAATGGGTTTGCAACACTACATTCGCTCGCACACAGATCGCTGCGTTCACAGCCTTCCTAAATGATGCAACCTCAACTCACACGGCGCTCAAGCCAAAACACCCAATCAGCGTCCTCTACGCGACTGCTGCAACAGCGTCATAGCGAGCGAAACTACTAGGGGTGTGCGGGACAGAATATTTTGGGTCGGGAAATGTTCGAAATTTCCCGAAGCTCTGGAAATCTCGAATTCTACACGTCATTTTAACGTTAAGTGATTGTTTTTGCATTTCTAGAATAAAAACTAACTATTTCCGATGATTTCCAGACACTTACAATGCAGAAAACGTCGAGAATTAACAACTTTTTAAAATGATCATTCGGTATTTCCCGACTGCTCGGGATCCCGAAAAGTCGAGAGGTCATTTCCCGAAGTCGGTATCGGGACGGGAAATTTTTTCCCGATCCCGGTCCCGACTTTTTGGGATCCCGAACACCCCTAGAAACTACCATTGTGTTCCAGCCCCGATCGCGGCCTGGTCTACGCGGGTTGATATCACGGATCGCAGACTTCTTCACCATCTCTCTTGGTGGACCGGCGTGGGAACACTTGATGTTTCGAAGGAGATAGAGTTCAATAAATAACTATAATAATAATGATTTGCATTACAGATTTATTTGGGTGTGCACGTGCGAATGTGCGAATAGGCAGAAGCCGCTACTGGAATAAGGAACCAACCAATATCAGTTATTATAATAATAACATAACCCGTGGTCCTACAGCCCTGGAAGGGCCTTGGCCTATCTCCCGACTGCCAGTATCCCTCCCACAATCCTACCAAGAGGTGTGGAGATCTTCAACCAGTAATAGGGTGGCGTGTAAATAAACGTCGAACCTCCAGCCGTTATAGGAGATATCCGTCTTTCCCTTATACGTTTTATTTTACTTAAATATATATAATTATTATCTAGCCATATATTTTGCCTTGTCTTTCTATCTGTTTTAAGTCCAGACTGTTGGAACTTACAACAAAATTTACAATATTCTTCTTCTTCTTTCTCTACCCCTTATGCCATTACAGCGTCCGGGATGCCCTGACCCACTGTTTTCATTCTCCTCTGTTCTTGTCCATCTTCTTTATTTCTTGGAATGTCTTCCCTCTTTTTCTTCCTACTTCTTCCGCCATGTCCTCGTATAACTTCCCGATGGCACAGTGGTAGCGTGATATTATTTCTAATTATAATTTTGTTTAATAGAATCCATTTCATGTACTCCCTCTGTCCCATAATTATAGTCCGGTATGCCAAAATGGTAGTACAGGAATGACAGACGAAGAGGCAGATGGAAAGCACAATTTGTACTGATCCTTGAGTAGTGAAGTTGTATGACTCATTCCCTTGTTTCATGTTCTTCTTCTGTATACACCAATGTCTCAGTTTGAATATCAGGTAATTATGAGACAACAAACAAAGGTGTACCGGACAATAATTATGGGACAGAGGGAGTAATAAGTTTTACCTCTATTTTCAATTTAAGGGGTCTCGGGTTCGATACCCGGCGGAGGCACATGGTGGTCCAGTCCCAAATTAGCCTTATTGTGCATAAAGTGGACTTAAAACACCACTCAATCAATCAATCAATCGTATGACTTCCTTGGTGTGCCCCTGGGCCTTCTTCCTTCTGGTCTTGCCTCCAAGATCTGCTTGGGTTTCCTTTCCTCCTCCATTCTGGTCACGTGGCCAAACCATTTCATTTGTCTTTTCATGAGTTGGTTTACAATTGATGTTTGCTCCAGCTCTTTCCTAACCCTTTTATTTCTTACTCTGTCTCTTCTTGTTTTTCCCACTATCTTTCGGTAGCACTTCATTTCTACAGTTATCTTACTATAAGTTCCTTTATATTCTACAGTATTCTAAAGTTAAAATTTAACAGTCTGCCTGTTAATTACAAAAACTGGACCAAAACGTTTTTTTTATTTGAATTTGAATATTTTATCGTGCATAAACGCAGATAATGATTATGCATTGGAGTTGAGTGGACTAGAAATATATTTGTAAAATCTGAGTCATTAAAATTACATTAATCTGTCGTGGTCAAGTTTTTGCCGTCTTAGATAGTCTCCAGTCGCACTTTATACTCATATAGGCTAATCGGGACTGGATCTACAGTTTAAAGTGGGATCCGAACCAGTGTGCAATGTGCCTCCACGGGAGATCGAACCCTCGACCTGCCCTAGGTGGGTACGGGGCCTGGATCATGCAATATACGCGGTGCCTAGAACCAAATTGTTTCAGAGCTTTTTGTTCCTTACTCTGATATACAGGTATCCTACATAAAAATCACAATATAAACATTATTAAAATAAGAAAAAATAATCGGATTAGATACCCGGTGGAGTCACATTGCATAGTGGTTCGGGTCCCACTTTAAACTGTAGGTCCAGTCCCTATTAGCACATCTGTGCATAAAGTGGACTTAAAACATCAGTTCAATTCAATTAAAAAAGAATTAATTCATAGATTTAACGTTTTACCTAAGAGCAATAACAATAAAATATTGAAGGTGAAAATCAAGAATTATATAAATTATATTTAATTACGAAAATGAGGTGTTCAATATCAAACTATTATCTTACATATCATGGTGGCAATTTTTAATCCTATCCAATAACACTCTCTATGGTAATTCTCTCTTCTTTTGTTTACATTGAATTTTGACGCTGTAGGTAATTTATTTAACCTGTTTCATATAAAATAATATTTTCACTTCATGATTTCAACCTATAGTTACACGAAGAGTGCATGTCAACTATTTTTATTGGATATTTGAATATCATCTTGATGTATTACTTTGAGTTTGTTCAGTAATTTTGAATATTTTTAAGGACGTCAAAACTATCCATGAAATAAGGAAAATTCATATGAGTTGCTTAATTGGAATCACCAACGTACTCATATTAACCGCACACAATTATTTTTATCTGGCCGCGGGGCCCCCTGAAGCGTAGGGCCTCGGGCAAGTGCCCGATTTGGGGCAACTGGACCCCTTGCAAGGCCTCATCTGGGAGCCCTTTTAATTTTGCCGTCCTCCAACAAGGTTGCGAATCATTGTCTCCTGCTTTTGACTTAATACTTCGAAATTGTGTGTCTTACTTTCTGCTCATAGTGATCTGGTATTCCACTGCAGGTGCTACGTATTAGTTTTACAACTCAGATTTTAACATAGTTTGTTTCTTTGCCAACAGATGTCACTAGGTCCCGCAGACGACAAAGTGAGATTCGGAACAACTTTGCAGCTCCTTGCGCCCGACGCGCCAGCAGCACCAAGCGGCGAATCGCAGAAATACGGGGTCGCACTTTCTGCAACTATGTTTCCAGTGGACGTCGACAGGGGGCGTTTGGATGATGGATGCTTGTTATCAGGATCTCAGCTGCTGTACCCTTGTGCACGGAATACTTTCATCCTAAACAGGTTATCATTTTTTAAATCCGTTTTGTATTTTCTCTCTAATAAGTATATAATTTTGAATTTTATGGAAAAAAGTGTTTGCAGTTCGGTAAATTTAACAGTAATTCCAAAAGCTTATACGGTATTATTGCCAATCTCCGTGGCAGAGAGGCGCTAGAGGTCCCAGATTCGAACACCGGCCTGTGCATGGGTGCTCTTTGTGTATGTCCCTTCATCAGTTTTATTCAATCATCACTCTTCCTCATCAAGAGGAATACTTTTTGAGAGGGGGGAGATCAGGGAAAACATAAATTTGAATGGTGATATTGTAGCGCGAGAACATGGATGGGTGCATCGTCAAAAACTACAAAAAGGCAAGAACTGTCACAACGAAGTGATGCACTTTTTAATGATAGAGAAAATGAATCATTTTAATACTGTGTACATCATTTGTAAACCTCGGATCGGAGCATTTCTCATATGCGTGTGGGAATCATAGGGAGATTTCACACCGAAGCGACAAGCGACACGTGTCGCTTGAGAATTTCAAAAATCGAATGCAGGCTTGTGCGGCCTGTCAATACCGCTACTGCATGAAACGTTGCTGTCGATTGGCTCGTTCTCAAGCGCGCGTAGGCTCAGTCCCGTTTAGCTTATCTGTACATAAGTGCACAGGATTTCGGCGGGGAATAATTCTATTTATTATTCGGAAGCATTTTTCATTGTATGTGAATTTATGTTGGTCCACAATCTATACCATGATAATTAGGGCTGAGCCGATGTCGATGTATCGATATCAGAAAGTATCGGTTGAAATTCATCTACCGATACCAGCCGACACTTTTCCGGCATTTTGGTATTTCACAGGGTCCGCAAAAATGCTGCACGACAGTTTCCCGACGTCAAATTATCCTGGAAATTATGGAAAATTCAAATTCTCTTTTCATTTTGTACCAATTTTGCAATAAAAACTATATTTTTCAATATTATGATGCAATTCTTGAATATTCTAAAGCAAATTTTTTGGTAAATTGATGCATATAATTGGAGAAGAAAATTAACTCACCAATATTTATAAACATTTTCAAGAAATTTTAATTATTGCAATTTTGAAGTATCGGTATCGCTATCGGTGGGAATCGGTAAGAGTATCGGCATCGGCAAAGGCATCGGTATCGGTTCAAACCGGCATCGGCTCAGCCCTAATGATAATATTCAATATTATTAATGCAAAAGACATGAGATTATCGCCCACCAATTCAATCTACTTAACTTGCCAGGTGGAAAAGAACTTTTATTGCGTTTCTTTCATTGTAAGAAGCTAAACAATAAACTCCGTGCCGCAGGGGGGGATGTTATACGTGTTCAACGCCTCAGCGCTTCGAGTCCCATCGTTGCTGTTTTTATCTATCTATGCCAGTCTTCGCTCGCTTTCAGTTGCTCTCCTATTGTCCCCACGACGTTGGAACAACACTAAAATTTTGGGGTATTATAAATTCCCGAGGAGGAAGGGGGAAGCAGGTTGGTCTGCGATCTACTGGACATACTACTTTGTGTTAAATTATACCTGAGGTTGCAACGTCACTTTCCCAGCTGAACCAGTTGACCAAATATGGAGAAGTGGATCCAATTATTAATAACGTGAATAGTAGCTCAAGTTTATTTTCAAGTTAAACACTGTTGTGTGGTAGGCAAACGTGACCCTTAACCTTACATACGCTGTTTTTTTTATTACCGTAATTACTTGATAATTTACGAACCTAGGAAGAGACTTTTAAAACTACTTTATTTACGTAAGTGTAAAAGTGTTTTTTTTTTTCTAGTACATCGGTTTCATAATTGCTTTTGCAAGTAGGACAAAATGACTCGTTTATTGCAGCACGTAAGAATTGTGCAACAAGGATTTACGATTCTCAACGTCAGCCTCTTGAGTTCTGCAAGTATCTCTGCAATGACATCGCCAGCCTGAGATAAGGTTGGGGGGGTACAAATTTCGGAGTCAAATTTTCGGAGGGCTAACTAATACCGGCTAAAATGTATTTACTTAGTACTTTATTATGTTATAATTTTACCAGTGACGTAATTTATAGTCAGACGCACAGATAAATCACTGAGATGTTGCATTTTGTTCCATCATATAGGCTACAAAAGTACTTTTAGGCACGAATCTTTTATGTCAAATAAAATGAAATAATTATATTGTTTCCATTTCCTAAGGTATTATTGAGTGGAATAATATTGCAGACTTGCTATTCGTATGAACAGTACAAAATACACCGTAAAAATTACACTCATTATCACCTCGTATTGATATACGTATAAGTACAGCGGCCTCCCGATGGCGCAGTGGTAACGTCTTCGCCTTGTAATGAAGGGGTCCCGGGTTCGATACCCGGTGGAGACACAAGTGGTTCGGATCCCACTTTAAACTGTAGGTCCAGTCCCGATTGGCCTTACTGTGCATAAAGTGGACTTAAAACAACAAATCAAAAATACGTATAAATACTACATGTAACACTAATTCTATGTAAAGAATGTGAATACTTTTTTTGCTAAAATAAGAAAATGAACCACAGGAAGAAACTCCGATAAGATACATCTGTTCTCATGAGCAGCTACAACCTTGTTTAAATCCAAAGATTTGCAAGCTCTTTCTCAAAGGACAGAATAGATACAGCACCCAACCTCTCATTACCAATTCAATTACAAAGTAACACTTGATTTGCCGCATGCAGTCCTTGATGGGTGCATGCACATTTCAATAACACGAAGATTATAAAGTTCGTAAAAGGTAATTTTGAATGTTTCAACCATTGCAGGCAGCTGACGAAGGGTCTTTATTTTTAGTTACTGTCTGTCTTGTGGTTGCCATAACTTTAAACGTCCAAATCACAACAGTTATAGGGAGAGACGAAAGTTTGTAGCTTTTCGTGCTTCAGAAAAGCGGCACTAACTTAATAAGGTAGGCATGAAATAAACAACACCACCCTGGAATAGAAAGTGTGTTAATGATACCATTTTCTCTGTCATGGTGAAATATCTTACGTATTCTTGTTCAACGACTGGAATTCAGGACTTATGGCTAAAAATGGGGAGGATGCGGAAATACCGCCCACTTAGGAGGTGCCAATTTCAAGGAACAAACATATTTTCACTACAAATTCAGCTCCACTAGGAGTACATTGACATAAAAGTAATTAATATATTTGCAACTCTTGCATTGGGCATTTTGATTGGTGAAATAACTGCTGAAGATTATAATTTTATTTCAGAATACATCTGATCAGAATTGGATCAATAGTTTTAGATGTGCTTCAAAGATTGATTCTCCTTCACAGAACCGTAATTCGTCACTGTGACGGTACAGAACAAATTATTTTCTAACCTCACGAATGATATAATAAATTAACATGTAGGACTACGACCGCGAGATATAAAATGGCCCAAGAGTGCTGATTTTCGCACCTTGTTGCAATGATTAGTTGATGGATTTGTATTAAGTTCTACTATATGCACAGAGGCTTTTTGGGACGAGAGCTACAGCTTCTAGTGGAATGCGAAGCACTTAATGAAATGTTACCCCTACCGGGGATCAAACCTGGGACCCTGGATATCAAGGCAGCAGTTTTACCGCTATATTCGGGGCTGAGAGCCCAATTTCATATCATTTAAGAGTTGTTGTTGTTGAGTTGTTGTTTTAGGTCCACTTTATGCACAGTAAGGCTAATCAGGACTGGACCTACAGTTTAAAGTGGGATCCGAACCACTATGAGCCTCCACCGGGTATCGAACCCGGGACCCCTTGATAACAAGGCGACGACGCTACCACTGCGCCATCGGGGAGCCCATATCATTTAAGAATTAGGTAGTTTGTGTACTCTTTGATTCCTCAACATCGTATTTCTCCTTCTCGAATATTTGCAGCGATAAGGATAAATATAACGATGAAACGAACCAATGAGAGAATTTCGCTAATACTCATGTAATTGTCGGTACTCGAATGAGGAACTAACGAACAGAAAAGAAACATAAAGCTTCTTTAGATTCTGAACGTCGTCCTACTTACAAAATTTAATTTATCACGCCTGTTGGACCTATTCCGAAATATAGTGATACAGTTTATAGAGGATTAGCTGTACATGCCAACAATCAAAGAACAATCTCACAGCCACTGAATACTTCCACCTAGCAGGAAGGCAGCAGATTTCGTAGCAAGTTTGGCGACTCATGATTGGCCAATTACTTATTATCAAATGATCAGTGGCCACTGTTATCCAGGCATGTCTGCAGCTGCCCCTCCTCCCTTGATTTTAGAACACATCGTAATAAAGTAACCTTGCGATATAACCGAACTATACTGGTCAAAAAAAGTTTTGCATATTGCAAGTTTTTCATTTTCAGCATCACTGATGCCACAAATCTCCATATCTTTGAAGCGCACACATCAACCGAAGGCCAATTCAACACACAAAAGAGCAGGTACATGTCTGTGGTCGGGTTTTGAAGCATGTTTCACGTTTTAACCTCGTAATTCGCCCACCGATTGTCTCGCAGTTCGAGAGAAGGTGGAGTATAAAGTACTGGACGTCTCAAGGAAGGTTGTAATGGTTGTCATGGTGTGAGTGTACATTTTAGAAATGCCACGAAACACACTTTCGGCAGTGGATAGAATCAGAATAGTGACTCTACTACAGGAAGATATGAAGCAACTGGACGTAGCAAATCGGGTAGGCTGTGATCAAAGTGACGTCAATAGCTGATAGGCCCAGAGAAGGAAGACCCCGCAAAAACAACGGCTGCACAAGACAGGCATATCAGTATTTCTGCGCGCAGACATCCTACGTCCACAGCAACCCACCTCCAGAAGGAGCTCAGTGAGACCTCAGGGATCATGGTGTCCACCCAAACGTGCGAAATCGACTACACGATATAGGGATTGATGCCAGTCGACCTTTGAAAGTTCCCCGACTCACTGCACGACATAGTGCACTACGCGTAAGATGGGCTAGACAACATGAAAACTGGACCCGGGAACAGTGGTCACAATCACTGTTTACAGATAAAGTACGGTTTAGTCTGCACCCCGATGACAAGCAAATGAGCAGCGTTTCAATTAATCGTTCATGGTGGAACGCTTCCAGCAACAGGGTGGTTCGGCACTGTTCTGGGCAGGAATCATGTTGGGTCGTCGGGCGTCATTAGTTCACATACAGACATACGAGGACAGTGTTCTTCGACCCGTCGTTAGGGAATTTACGCGGGAAGTTGGTGCAGGATTCACGTTGGTGGACGATAATGGCCGTCCTCACCGTGCCCGTTCAGTTGACCTTTTCCTTCGAAGGCATGCAATCTGTCGGATGGACTGGCCAGCAATCTCCCCAGATATGAATTGTATCGAACATGCCTGGCACCTTCTGAAACGTGCCATTGCAAACCGCCCTCACCCACCACAAACCCTACGTGATCTGATGCACGCTGCCATTCAGGAATGGGACAATCTTCCACAACATGCATTGGATAACCTGATTTTCAGCATGCCCGTCGTGTTCGAGAATGTCTACGTGGAGGCCACACAAGTTACTGACTAGACGGTAAGGGGTTTCTGATAGGTTTACTCACCTTGGAAATTGGTGGTCTTTTTGTTGCATCTTACTTTGGTTAGGAAAACAAACTTTGTTTCTTTTGTTTCTTTGGTTATATCTTTCAGAATTTTCTTTAACTATGTTTTGTGTTTCGTAGTTTCATTGCCCTAGTCGCAGGTATCGACATGTGTGGCTTCTGTGATGCAGAAAATAAAAAAAAATGTTATATGCAAAACTTTTTTTGACCAGTATAGATTGATTGAATTGAATTGGTGTTATAAGTCCACTTTATGCACAGTAAGACTAGTCGGGACTGGACCTACAGTTTAAAGTGCGATCCGAAACACCGGGAATCGAACCCGGGACCCCTTAATTACAAGGCAACGACGGTACCACTGCGCCATAGGGCAGGCACTAACAGAACTAGTAAATGGCCTTGAACATTGTATTTGCCCCAATGAACGTTTTATAATTGAAAATGTAAAGTTCTACTTTTTAAGTTTTCGGTCGAAATGCATCTACCGTACTATAAAAATCTAGGGGGGCTACAGGGGGCTTCAGCCCCCCTAACCCTCCTGTGGCGCCGTTCCTGTCTCTCAGTACTATTTGTTCTATCTTGTCACTTCGTTCCTCTCGTCGAACATTTGTATTCTTCCGCTACTTTGTTTTTTTAGAACGGTGTGCAAATTAAACTTTTCCCTTTGGGGGGTCATGCATTATTCCATTCAAGTGTAGGCCAGAAATACAGTATATGTATATGTATACACACAGTGGTGGCTATTGGCGAGTTTAGAGGGGCACAGGGGTACCTGTCTCACCCAAAGAGAGGACAAAGTATTATGAAAAGGGATGCCATTTTTACAACCTAATGAACAAATGGAGTCCAAGTAATATAAGAAAGAACTCTTGAACAATATCCTTTTCCAGACTGCCAGAGAATACAAAGAAAAGGTTTAGCACAAAAAGGCTAATATATACGGGATCTATTTGAAATTGAAATTCATGTAAGTATGTCGTTCCTAACTTTGTAATTCGCAAATATTTGTAACTTCTACTCTGTTCACTCTACTTCCGTTACAAATGTCTTCCAAGCAACCAGTCAGTATGTTCGAGTGAAGAAATATTATATTTTGCAAGAAGACAGTTACTAAGTCCATCTCACTTCACGATCGCTCATTGTCTCTCGTTCTCTGCTGATTCAAAGCCAAGATTGCCTGTTCCCTGTGTTTCACTTTAGAGACGTCATTCTTTTCCTTAAGCTGATATGGGAAAACAATTTAATGAGGCGAGTTTCCCCTGTAAGATATATTTCCACATGACAACATACCAACCGTATATCATTGCACGGATTGTCGTTTGCCAGTTTCTGAAGTATCGCCATCCAGTGAACCCTTTCTTTCTTAACGTCATTTGACGAGCACATCCCAGCATAAAGCGTGCGTGCGTGTAAGTTTCGATAATTTCCGTGTTAATTATCCTTGTTAAGCTTCCGTGCTATGTAGGACATGGACGTTGTAAAATGATTCTTTGCTTCTAACGGCCGTGTTCCATTTTATTCCTCAGGTTGAATGAATTGATAGCCATCTAAAAGGTTCTGGGTAAGTTCATATTCCCACCATTGTGCGCTGGAACACGAATGTCTTTATCGTGGCGGCACAAAGACTGATTTCTCTTCCTGCGTTTGTTCGCCTTGACAACACTGCTGCCCTCTGCCAAAGCGTGTGAAGTGTCGTACAGTTATAGCTACTCAGAGGCCAGCGTAATGCTGCCCCCTCGTTTTTGCTTATTGTCATGCTTATGCGGTAATTATGATAGCACATAAGAGAAAGAATGTTATTCTGCTAATGCCTTCGCAGCTTAACAGTTGCCGTTACGTCTTTGATGGCATGAATCTGTGCTGTAATAACGGATTTCAATGCCGCATCGTAAACTCGTGTGTGGTCAGGAAGAAGTCTCGGCTATTCATTTAAAAATTAAATTCGTGTTGCATGCCAGCGTTTTGCAACTTTCTTCATTCTTTATCGACTTCTAGCAGTTCACATAATTTTGTTCCGAATAAAAGGCGCGAGGGAAAGGATGGATAACTTATGTTGCGTGCTCTGACTTGTTTCTATTCTGTTTTTGTTTTTTTAAATTATAAATTACACGGATATTCATTCAGCAACACTGGAACATTATCCAAGACACCGTCAGAGTTGTTTCTAATCGTACTTGTTATGTTGAAATGTACACGAAAAGCAAGAAAGGCCACTTTAAACTTTAGGCCCAGTCTCGATTAGCCTTTGGGTGCATATAAGAGTACTTAAAACTCAACACATAAAGCAATATCTAAAATTAGTAAATTTAATTTCATTATTGCTCCTAAAAAGTAGCAAAAATCAAGAAAATTCAGTACAGAATAACAGTGGAATAGTGATTCATGAGAAATATGTTTTGTGTGAAGAAATAAATGAGGTGGTTTGTGCTATTTTGATGTTTTGCTACCCCCTGCACCATGTCATGAAGGCACGTGGGAGATGTGGAGCTAGGGCACACATTCACAATCTCGGCCATTTGTGAAGGTGATGTGGTCAGGACCGCGCTCCGGACGCCTTTGCCCCCATACCCTTCCCCCAAGTACCCAAGCTGGGTAAACCACAGAGCAGCGCCATGAAAGGACATTGCTCGAAAATTTCCCCATCTGAGATCACTCATCCCGGGAATCAAACCCAGGTCTGCTGCGTGCCAGCCAAACGCCCTTACGAATAGACCACTGCGACTCTCTGTTAGTCTTAGTGAATAGTAACAATACAGATGTATCTACTTCGAAAACAAGAATGGAATTTCATGTAAATATTTGCATTCCTTGTTGACACCTGAATCCACTAATGTATGACATCTGTCCCTCAAGAAAAACGTTTAAGTCGCACACTACAATATACTATGAGTTACGATCCTTAGAGAATTATTTTTCGTCGTGCACAGGTTTCCAAATTCTTTTTCTTGTATGATATAGTCTAATGACTGCATTAAAAGTTCCATTAAAATGGTGTTCGCAAAATTTGATCAATGACGCCATTCACAAGGCTCTTGGCGAAAGTTGGATTTCATGCAGACCAAACTGGCAAAAAAGTAACAACGTAACTTGAATATATTTTATGTCCTTCCTACTAACTATCTCAATAAATTTTCTAGAACTACGTCGTTAAAATGCTTTTCCAAGATTGCCTTCTTCTTCCGTTATATATTATGTTTGTTGTCAGTCAACATTCCTATAGGTGCGTCGGCACCTTTTTTTCTTTCTGGACAAAAAAGTTATATCAGATTTCAAATTATGCATGCAGGAGCAGTGGAATGTATAAATTTTTGTCTGGTCAAGTTACTGTATCTTCTATGTCTCACTCAACTTTTTTTAAAGATATAAAATGTGTTGTCCAAGTTGCCTATAGCCATGTCCGGCCAAATGCAGCAGTTTGGTTACCACACCATTTGTTTCGTTTTAAAGCGAATCAAAGTAATCACCCTCTCACCTCCTCACTTTAAAAGTACAAGTAATGAATCGACCCGTTGTGTGTTTCAGAACAGAAAAGCAAAACTTTTTGAAGCGTGCAAAATGGTTGTTCATATTAATTACACTCAATGGTGTCGTCAAGAAAATTTGGATTAAATAGTTTGGACTCTGCTAATCCTCTTTTTTTTCCCTTCTTGTCTATTATTCTTTATCTCTCCTTCTTTTCCTTCTAATTCTCTTCTCTTTTCTGTTTTTTCACTTTGTCTCTCTCTCTCTTCATCTCTTTCTTTTATCTTTCTTCATTTATTTATCTCTCTCTCTCTCTCTCTCTCTCTCTCCTTCCTTTATTCTTATGTTTCTGTACATTTCTATCACTTTATTTCTCTCTTTAACTCCCTCTTTCTAGCTCTCCGTGTGTGTTTACACAAGCAGTGCAATTAAAATGGACTACACGGGTTTTCCCATTTCCACATTTTCACACATTGGTAGCTTTTGCCATTGCAATGGAACGACTAAAATTTTAAAAATGTTTGGAGAAACTCAATTTTACACCTTTACTCTGTAATATAGCTCTATAATAATAATTTTAAAGGAATATTTGAATATCTTTGCATCTTGTTTTCAGACCGACAATAATTTTTACTGTTCTCATGAATAAAACGATCTGTATAAGGTTTTTAAAGAATTTTGAATTTAACTTAAGAGGAGTAACGCGCGACGATAAATAAAAAATAATAATCAAAACTTTCAAAGAGCTTCCATGCATAATGTAATCAATACGAAATTTGAATAAGTTAAAAAGAAAATAATACTTATATTGTTAAAATGGAATTCCAGCTATAAATGCAATGATAAACAAAAGCAAAATAAAAAGTCGAAAAATATAAATACATATTGCTGTATGTTCTTCAAACTTCTTCATATGTTCTGACGCTGAGAGCTACTGGTATATATTTGGATACAGCATGTACGCGAGTCGACTTAATTGCTTGACATTACAAGTCAAGGTTTGTAATGTACACAAATTATTTCTCCTTTCTGTACCTGACGTAATAATACATACATGTTGTTACTCATTGCACGACTTGTATACAGCATGACGCGCACATACTATGTAACTGTTCTATAAAAAGAATTACACCTACGCTTAAAAAGGAAAATAGATTAGCTCAAGTGCAGCGAGCGATGTCGACTTGTGGGGCAACTTTTTCTTCTTCTAACTCTCGAGTGGAATTGTGTGCTTTGATATCAGAACGGCGTGCTTTGAGTTTACGTTTTGAGCACCTGCCCCACTTGTTCATGTTCAAGAATGTGGTTTCAAAAGATATTCTTCCTGGCAGTTGTTCTCCGCTCGAACACCAAGCAAAAACAACAGGTGCATCGCCGGTCGGATCCTCAGCTTCCTAACATGTGCTGGGCGACTCGTTTCCAAGTAGTTTCCTAATTAAATACGTACTGGAAGAGGCAGGCCTTGAGAGATCTGCTTTGTGCTTCCTAGAAGAGATTTGCTTCTGAAATGGGGCTGTTTAGGGCTGACCACTCTTGCGTCTGCGTTGAATGGGCAAATAGGACCTCCTAGTAGATGCCATAATGTTGAGAGAAGACGATTATGCAAGTGAAGGTAACATGGGGAAAACAATAATATTAGAATGATGAAAGTGCTATTATTAGTTGGCTCTCCTATGCTTTTGTGTGTACAGTACATATAAACTTTTATTGCAATACAGATCACTTTATTGGAATAAACTGTTATTATAACAATATAAATTTGCATTGTGTTGAGCCGCTCAAATAAAATTAACGTAGTACGTATTTGTTCTTGAGTCATTTGTTTCTTAATGATCAACAGTTAGGGATTATACTGAGATGAGAGCGAGAACATTACGGCTTTTTAAATAGATATCAGGCTTCGATTTCCTAGATTCACGTTCTTGTCCGAAACTTTGATAACTATGTGACATTTGTAAATTTACCAAACCAAAATATTTTACTATGAGTCTTATTATGAAATACCAAACAGTTATCTACCTAATTAAAGGCATTTCTTTTAAAGTGTAAGCTCAATATTGTTTAACTATTGTTTCTTAACAGCGCTTGAGCAATGTAAGTACAATATCCATAACAATACATTATATCCCATTTTTCCACACTGCAATTTTTTGTTATATTGTTTTTCCTTTCACCTGTTATGACTATTTCGTATAGTCCGAATTTTTGCAGTTCGAGGTGGTTTCGCTCCCGTCCACCTCGAATTATCGGACTCAACTATCGTAATTAGAAAATTCATTAATTAATTGATTTTTGTTACTCGTCATCGCTTTTGTTCCACTTCTGGCTAACCGCGACGATGAATGATGAAATTGACGGACGGACGCTAAAATGAACACCAATGCCCAGGCCAGGATTCGAACCCAGGACCCCTGACACAGTAGCGTGCTCTGCTAACCACTCTTTTTTTTATAAAAGGAAATGCCCCCTACACGGAGGTATCTCCCACCATTCACTCTTTTTCTGACTTTTACACTTTTCAATTCTTACATTTTCTTTGTTTCTTATCAACTGGACGAACACAAATACCCATGCCTTACCCGGGACTCGAACCCAGAACCTCTGGCGTTGTAGCGCGCTTTGATAACCACTCTTTTTTTTTTTTTTTTTGTTAAAAGGAAATACCCCCTACACGGAGGTATCCTCCACCATTCACTCTTTTTCTCACTTTTACACTTTTCAATTCTTACATTTTCTTTGTTTCTTATCAACTGGACGAACACAAATACCCATGCCTTACCCGGGACTCGAACCCAGAACCCCTAGCGTTGTAGCGCGCTGTGCTAACCACATCGCCACGGAGGTCGACATCACTCCGCCACGGAGGTCGACACCACTCCGCCACGGAGTACGGCTTAATTCATTAATGGCAACTGTGAACTTCTGGAGATTGGTTGCATACATTCAGGATAAAATGCAGGTCCCTATCGGCGAGACGAGACATCAAATAGAAAAAAAAATGTTTTTAAGGAAAGGCGTATGTCTTAACGACAGGTTCAGCAGTGGTACGCTATATACGCGTATGTTGCTCATATATCGTTTTTTTAGACGATACTAAGACTTGATATTCGAAACCGAGACGAAAGTGAGGCAGATGTTTGTAAATCGAAACGAGGCACATAACTCGAAACATAAATGGGAAAAGAAAAAGAAACACAAAAAACAAAAAAAGAAGTAAACACAAAAAATCGAAACAGACTTATTCGGTGTCCTCAGCAGTTGGTATTTGTGTATTAGGTTTAAATTGATGGGGTAGTAGGGAATATCTTACTTTGCTCTTATTGAGGGCGCATTCCTGATTTCGAGGGACAGTTTTGCTCCACAGACGGGCAGTGGACACCGTGAAGGATTCTGTGTAGAAGTTTGAGTTGTGAAGGGGGTGGAGAGCTCTGAGATCTTTCTCGTGCGATCTGGCGTTGAGGCTATGGGAGTCAGAAAGGACAGAGAATATTCTAAAGAGGTAAGCGGTGTGTGTGTGTGTGAGTGTGTGATGGTTTGTGTGTGTGTTGCTAAGGTTACTACCCCGGATGTTTTAAAAGAGGGCGTGCGTAGGACAAGGACAATTTTCTTTCTCTAGGTAGACGAGTTTCGGCTTTTGTTTTAGGTACACTTAGGCTAATCGACACTGAACATAGTTTCAAGTGGGATCAGAACCACTATATGCCTCCATCGGTCCTGGTAGACAGGACTTAGCATTGTGCAGGGGTAAAAGTGGAAAAATGTGGGGGCAACTGTCCCCCATGCCCCCTAATCGCCGCCATCCTGGTAGCCTTGCATCAATGTTATAAAACTAAAACTACCGAATATTTCAGCGCAAACAGCAGACCTCTGGAGCCTACCTCTCTCCACAACAAACGTATTCATTTATGCAAGGACAAAACTGATTTTTTTTTCCAAAATTGTTATCTTCGAATCTTTTTATATGTTCATATTTAAATATTTCATGGTTCGAGGGGGGGCCATGGCCCCCCTGGCCCCTCCCCTGAGTACGGGCCTGTTCTAGGCCGAATATTAAACTCACGGTAGAAAATTTGCGATTTTTGGGGGTGCTCTTTACAGAATACGTGACAAACATACAGGGTTGCCACAATGTAGCTTGCCTCAAGTATTTGAGATTTTCATTTATTGGGGAAAGCGACTTTGTGCCCACCCTGTATGTTTAATTTGCGAGAGACACTAAATATCCCTAAATTACTAAACTTGCATCATTTTGCGACTAAATATGCATGAAAATGCATTTTATCCAATTGTAAACAAATTCGTAGGAGTAACGTTTTTCGTTGTTATTAAGTTTCTAAAAAATGAGGTCTTTACAAACGATACATTTGAGTGTGGTTTCAATTAGATAACACGAAGACAATAGCCAATCAACAAAAGTCAATATAATTTGCAATTCAGCCCTCAAAATAAACTTCGCCAAAATGTTGTCTAGTGATGCTTTAGAAAATTGTGAGGGTATATTGAAAAATAAAAAAAATAGGCGTTTTTTCCAACCGTTGGACGTTTCTTTACCTAAAACAAAGTAAATGAACATGCCAATGGATAAATTGCCTCTTCCTTTTTTAAGGAATGAAAATGTATGGCCGACGACAAAAGTAATAAGTCGAATTGTCCACCACCATGTTCATTCACGCTGTTTTCTGCAATATGAAGGTGATGAATTGAAATAGAAAACGCCAGTAAGCAAAGAATAACACCTGCTTAAGTGTCAACATGATTCCATTCCTTAAAATAACCTAGGTGCAGAATAAAAAATAAGGAAATTAGCGATGGACGATTTGCCTACTCTATTGTACTAAGCAGAGATTCCTTGACGCTTTGTTTCAATTCTTGAGAGTTAGATTTTCGTCGTATGAAACTGACATGGTTTATCTGCCTTATGCAATCAAAATGTTTCCGTACTCACTTCACCTACATGGTTTCATATTCTACGTTGATTAAAAGCGCATTCTCGTCATCAAGCAACAAAAGCACGAAAAGCATCAACTCGTGTATTCGGCAAAATATGCATTTATGCATATTCAAATAACGACATTGCTTTGGCTACTAGTTCAGGAATTATTTGAGTCACACAGCTTGTATAAGGCAAGACAGCTTATAAGATGCTATTAACGCCACCTACATACGCACAACACGAGTACCTAAAAGAAGTAAGTGCCAGCGTAATTGGTCTAGGTGTGGTAGATCTGTATTTTTTTTATTATTAAATGGTAGCTGCCTTAAGCTTCCTAATATGTGATTATACTCCCACAGAAGCCTAATCTCTCACTGCATGTTCTCCCTTTTTCTTTTTTAGTGCCGACGGTGTGGATCGAAAAGGGGAGCCACTGAAGTTCGGACAAGACTTCACGCTTTGCTTGGCCGGGACAAAGACAAATGAGGTAAGTATTCTCATAACCCCACTGTGTCTCTCTTTCTTCCCCCTACATCTCTCTCCCATAAGCACACACACACATACACCTGTGCACCGGAACTGTTTAATTGAGTGCCTACTTTAACTGTGGGAAAGCTGGTCTCTGACGAAAGGAAGGAGTGTGAGGAGGGAGACGAGGTCTCCTGAACGAAACGGCTGGTCGCTCACGCCGCAGAATTCAGTGCAAGGGGAGAGCTGGTCACGTGTGGACTGTGTATGTGTGTGTTCGTGTTGTTATCTCTCTCCGTGTTTCAAGCAATGGAGTATATTATCACGAAAACAGCCTTTTCAGTGAAGTACAATAAAGCGAAATGGAAGTGTGGAGAACTGTCAAGTAAGTACCTTCTTCTGATGTTTTTCATGTGAAATTTGGGAATGTTAATTGTACACCTTTCTATTAGAGGCGAACCTTACGAATAGCAGCCGACCTCCCTACGACGCCAGGTGTTCCGGGTTCGATCCCTGCCTGAGCATGGGTTGTCTTTGTGAGTGTCCTTTCAACAATTTCATCGTACCATCACTCGTTCTCATCGTCGCGGTCAGCCGAAAATGGCCCTATTCGATCAATCAATTGCGAATGAAAATTTAATGAGTCTCTATAGTTTTGTGATTACCGAAACGTTCTGTCAGAAAAGGTTGGGTTGGAATCTTAACCTAAATGACAACATGATACCATGATATACGTTTATCTGTGATGATAATGTGTTTGTATATCTATAGATTCATTAGTTACCAATGCATCACAATGACATAATTTAATCAACAACAACAAAACCCCTCATTTTGATGGATGTTCGCAAGTTTTTGTACGTTAAAGGAACGGACAGACTTTATTTTCCAGCTTTTGCTGATTAGGACAGTAAAATGATGGGCAGTGCAGTCCACTGCAATCGTATAATTCCTGAAAGCTTTTTCTGTAGATTTCCTGGACGGCTTCAGAATAGCATCTTAACGAAGGCCACGCGCGCTTATCTGCGTATCTCTTTCCTACTGTGGTCTTCACACCCCTTCAGTCTCTATTATAAGCCGAATGGCACAGAGAATATCATTAATTAAATAAACCAATCAAAAATCTCTGTTGTCTCTTGTTTTGCACAAAACAAAGTTTACATTAAATCTCATTGGTGTGTCTACACCACATGTCATTTTCACGTCTGTACAATTAACTTTTAGACATTGGTTCAGCACTTGACAAGAAAACGTCAATCTGAGTATGAGAAAGTGTGGGATATACTTTTACGCCTACTGTATCTCATGCAAACGGGATACGAGTTAAAATTTTGAATAAAATCAATGCTTAATAAACTAACAAATATTATATCAACAGTCAATTTTCCCCTTTAAAACTCTCAAACGTATCTTTGGATAAGTTATTAATTTTAAAATAACAAATAATGAATGTACCTTGAAATGCATATATTTATGTATAATTTACAGGAGAGAGTGATACGAACTAAATGAAAAAGTTTCATAAATGTATAAAATTATAAGGAACACGAATCTATTGGTTTGAATTGGTGTTTTAAATCCACTTTATGCACAGATAGGCTAATCGAGACTGGGCCTACAGTTTAAAGTGGGATCGAACCACTATGTGCCCCCACCGGGTATCGAACCCGGGACCCCTTGAATACAAGGCGACGACGGAACACGAATCTATACTTGTTACCTTGCACATCACATAAATCTTATATAATCACCGTTTTTAAGTAGTAAGTAACATTAGATATAAAAGGTAAAGTTCCCCGTGCATTTTGCATCATACCATGAAGCATATATAGGGGGATGTGGGGATCGGCCATGTTGGAGGTGATGTGATCAGCACCACGCTCAGGCAGCTTTTACCCATTTAGTTGAGGTTGGGTGAGCCCCAGAGCCGTTTTATGCGGGACAAGTCCGAAAAATTCCGATCTTAGATCACCCACCCCCGTGGATCGAAGCCGGATCTGTCGCGTGGCAGTCAGACGCCCTACCGATTAGACCACAGCAGCTCCATCAATTTGAAATATTTGTATTGGGGGCGAAGTACAAACTGACATCAACATTAATTTAAAAGGCCACCAAAACTTTTTATGGGCGCTATATTGTTTACTCTTTACCAACTGTTTTTTTTTCCTTTAGCTCGTTTAGCGCAGTCTTGTCTTAGAGATGCTCGCAATCTTTATTTTAAGGCCATTTGTAAGAAGACGAGTATATTTGTGAGGATTACGTAATACGGAAATGTTGTACAAAGTAAAAAAAATAATCATGACACAAACTTAATCCACGCTGAAGTGGTGAACTTTTGTTCAAAGAAAATAGTTACTTTTTTTCTTATAGGGAAGACGTTTGAAGTAATCAACAAGATGGAAAGAGTCGAATGGGACTATAATGGCATACCCGTACTCTTGAAAACAACTATTAACTCTCACTAGTTACACATGAGAACAAGTTTTAAGCTGAAGCCAACCTTTAAAGAAAGCAACCATTTGCGCCAGTATTTGCACTGGGCGAACTCTTCCTTGAAAACCATTCAGTGTAATAAGTGGTTATGAAGACTGAGCTTGTAAAAGGCAGAGGTGTTGCCAAATTTTAAAGTTTTCTCTTTTTAAATAATACTCTTGACCAAGTTGTTGTTTATTTAAGCAAGCCAGTTCATCTAACTTTAGAGAACGTGATTTTTTGGAACTGTTAGACGAGCTCCTGAAGTTAAGTTTTTGTTTTGAGTTTTTAAGGCGAAATACTATAATACACATCGTTATTGCAGTGTGTAACGTTGAACTAGGGTCGAGGATAAAAACAGCGTGTAGCCTCTACCGAGATCGTTACACACCAGTTGTATTACGAAAACGAAATTCAAAGTGCTAATAGGCTATACGTACATGTTTTTGGTATTTAGGGATACATTAAATCTGACCACATCCCCACTAATTTTTCTCGCGCTTTCACCGCGTGCATACCATTCGATCTAAAAGTATTTTTCTGTACTAACATCAGGGCCCCACAAAACATATGGGGTACCTATATTACTGGGAAACACCAAGAAAAAGTCCCATGAAACACCTGGATATACGTATTCTCGCGTCTATAAGCCGTACTTTTTTCCCCGAAAAGTGGGCCAAAAAATGGGGTGCGGCCTATACACGTGAATGATAAGAAAAGCATGTGCGGCTTATACACGCGAATGAAAGAAAGTGCAGCTACTGCTAGGATACTAAAATACGTACGTTGGTTTGTTATCTTTATGACATAACGGATTCATTAACAGCAAATCCAACAACAATGCATCTGTAGCAGGCTTTGCAACAATATGATATCTTATCTTTAAATATTTTTTTGCAACAATATGATATCTTTAAATATTTTTTGCAACAATATGGTAATATCTTATCTTTGAGCACGAATCATCCTTACTGTCGTATTGATCTGGAAACCATTCAGTAAAGTGAAGTTGTTAAAGAAGGTTGTGGGCCTGAGGTCAAGCTTGGTACTATCAAAGGCAGGATGTCTGGCAGAAGAATTAGCTACGATGCTCATTTTAAACTTCAAGCGATACGATATGCTGAAGGAAACGGCAACAGATCTGCAGCGCGATATTACGATGTGGACGAGTCTAACATTCGTCGATGGAGAAATCAGAAGGAACAACTTGCTGTATCAAGTGGCAAGAGAAAGACATTTCGTGGAAAAGGAGCCAAATTTCCACAGGTAAAAGAAGAAGTTTTGGCCTTTGTAAATGAGAGAAGTGCTGGCTATGCTGTAACCGTAGACATGATACGTTTTCAAGCTCGTGAAGTAGCTTCAAGGTTAGACATCATTCGTCAAGCTTTCCGAGCTAGTGCGGGATGGTGTTCACGTTTTATGCGTAGAAAAAGTTTATCGCTTCGCCGTAGGACAACAATTGCGCAACATTTCCCTGCAGACTTTGATCAGAAAATTGTTAAATTTCACAAATACGTGATTCGAATGCGAAAGTCCAATGATTATAGCTTGTCTCAGATCGGCAACGCGGACGAAACACCTATTTACTGGGACATGCCTATGTAAAGCACAGTTGCACCGAGAGGCTCGCACACCGTATCGATCAAGACCACGGGTGGAGAGCAACAACGATGCGCTGCAATGTTGGGTGTTCTCGCGGATGGAAGGAAACTGCCACCGTATGTTGTGCTGAAGCGTAAGAATGTGCCAAAGGAGGCATTTCCGCCGGGTATTATCATACGTGCCCAGCAGAAAGGATGGATGGAAGAAGAACTGGTATTGGACTGGATAGACAAAATGTGGAATAGAAGGTCTGGTGCATTGCTGAAGCAAAAGAGTTTGCTGGTGTGGGGCAGCTTTCGTGGTCACCTAACAGACAGAATACAGACAAAATCGCAACAGTTGAAAACGGATGTAGCTGTGATTCCTGGGGGTCTAACGTCTGTACTGCAGCCCCTAGATGTTTGTGTAATTCGCTCGTTTAAAGCTGCGTTCCGGCGTCTGTATAATGACTGGATTAGTGCAGGAAATCACGAGCTTACAGCAAAAGGAAAGATCAAACGTCCGACTGTCAAGCAAGTGTGTGAATGGATTCTGGCAGCATGGGAAAGTGTAAAGTAGGAGACAATTGTGAAGGGTTTTCTGAAGTGCGGCATATCCAATGCCCTAGATGGTACCCAGGATGAAATGTTGTGGGATGATGATGTTAGTGATGAAGATGACAATACCTTGTGCAGAAAATATTTCAACGACAGTGAATAAGGGCTTTGTGGACTCAAACTGAATGATACGGTATTAATATGTAGATCATTGCGCTAAAATAAAGGTTAAAATACTTTTAAAATACTTACTTGAAATTGGCTACCTACGCAAAAGAAAGTCAATCGTGCGGCTTATACACGAGAAATTGTATTTTCCTGAAATCTAAGGCCAAAAAAGGGGGTGCGGCTTATACACGCGTGCGGCTAATAGACGCGAGAATACGGTAAACGCGCATTAGCGGAGTTTTAGCGGTGAGGAGATAATGTAAGAAATGAAAACGGACGAAACTGACCGATTATACACGTATGGTCAGTAAACAGACACACAACTTCAGATCCCCGTTTTCCACTTTACGTAGTATGTGTAGTTCCATTCGACCAATCTGTGCATGACTTCAAAATACGCTTTGCAAACTTTTTTTAAAATCTTCAAATGGCAGTGTTATAATATAGAATCAGAAATTTAATGTAATTGTTGTCCAATCTCGTAATACTCTTAACCATAAATAGGTGAGGCGAAAATACAAGGGTTGGTTAAAAAGTAATGGCAACACTGGTATAATACTGACTGTATTGGCAGAGGAGCACGTGTTACATTCCTTCAAAGTAATCGCCCCTCATCTCTACGACCTTCTGTCACACGTATGGAAGGCGTCGTACACCGTCAGCGCGTCCATCTCTGTCGATGTCCCGCAGTGACCGCCCTATAGCACGTATGATGGCTTCGCGCGTGTCGTAGTGCTTCCCGCCCAGTGGTTCCTTCATTTTGACAAAACGGTCGTAATCACACGATCTCATACCGGTGAATACGGCGGATGTTCCAGTACCTCCCACTGCCAGTTATGCAGGAGCGCCGTCACATTGTTCGCAGTGTGACACCTTGCATTGTCAAGCAGGATGATGGGACACCGTGCCGTTGCTTCCTTCTTAATGCGAGACGAAGGTGGTGTTGCAAGAAGGTGCAGAAGTAGGCTGCGTTGACCGTCTGCCTGAGAGACGTTGTTCTTCTTGCCTAAACATATTGTTAGGGCGCTTGCACTCTCGTCCTCTGCTTCAGAGCACTGCTGTTTTTGACTGAATAACATACAATCGCTCCCACTCACTATACTTCCTCGTCTGACATTCCTTTATCAGCCACGAAACGCTTGTGGCGCTGTGAATCACCCCTTTCACGGGACAGCAGTGTTGCCATTACTTTTTATCCAACCCTTGTATTATTTTCCACTCTACTATATTTTTATTCTATAATTTCCATGACAATTGCAGATATGGGAATGCAGTAGCGGATGCAGAAAAGTTTCAATGGTGGGGCCTAGGACAGTACATTTTTTTCATGTAAATAAAGCTCTCGCATGATAAATCTGTAGTGGTCAAAATAATATATTTCAGTTATGTTTCTAAATTTAGTCCGCTGCATCTGCATCTCTTACGAAGATGAGATGACACCGGTACATTTTACCTTTGGAGTATTCATTCTTTTTTGATGAACTCATACTGCAAGTTTTTTCATAAAATATCAGTTTAATAAGACATACACTGCAAATACATAAATATATATTGATATGGTGCAGAATGTCATTGCTTCTTGGAAAAAAGTACAAGAAAACTGACCCGAAGAGTCCTTTTGCGTACCTGTAGTAATTTTAAAAAAATGACGATGCTGTCGTAACGTACACATCATCCCCGTATGCTGAGATCAGTTATTTGACCAGTTCACAACCTCATCCTATTCCAGCTCTGTCTGCATAATGCCATATTGTATTTTAGTTAACGAGACATTTTGTTAATAACATATCAACAGAGGGGCCCATGGATCCACCCCTAAATCCGCCCTTTGGAATTTACCCGTTTTGTCAATGGTTGCCGGTTGATACCCCGACTTTTTTTTTAAGACTATCTGAGCAAAAGAGGGGTTATAACCCCCACCAAGAGCCAGTGTTAAGGGCATTTTTCTTTTCAGCAGCCTGATTCCATCAACAGTTTCATTTAACGAAACTTTCACTATTTCTCAACGAAAATTAATGCATGAAGTAGGCGGATAATAGGCGAGCAGTTATAAAATACACAGGCACTGGCGTACGCAAAGGGGAGCTGAAGGGACTATAGCGTTCTCCGAAATTTTGATAAAATTAACATTTTCAAACAAAGGCAGTGAAGGATTCGGGAAAAACCAGAGCGGTAAATGCAAACTCACCTTAAAATGACCCCTGATTGCCATTTTTGAGAGTGAAACGTTTTTAATATACCTTATATATCATATTGTTTATACCGCCCACCTAAAAAGCAGATGTGTAGTACTATCCTACTTGACAATTCCAGCAACCTCGGAAACAAATCCTACGTACGCCAGTGTACACAGGTAATTCGAATCTGTTACGTAAGACCAACATTAAGCACCTCACTCCTCACTATCTTATGTAAGCAGGCTGGTAATTTTGAGGGAAATGCCTTGCACTACGTTTCTGTCAGCTTTCACTATTGTTCTCATAGCCCGTAAGGGAAAGTTTAAAGCGTAATAACAAAGATAAAAAAGATTCATCTTCTCGACAAGCTTCACAATAAGGATACAAGTAATATATTTTCGGTTTGTAGTCTGGCGCATACAATATAAATATTAAGCTTTATTCTTGGTAAGGTAGTCGCCCTATGTACTTGAACTCATATGTAATTATTTGTATTTCCTTCGCCTTGTCTTCCATTTCTACCTCCCTTGGTTAGTCGTGGCGATGATGATGAAACAACCATATCTTTGGAAGGATTCGAACCTAAGATTTCTGACATCGTAGAAAGTTATAACAGCTCAACCACGGAAGTCGGCTGGAAATGCATTAAAGAAGACAGTTTGCAGTTTCCTGTGAAAATAAATTAGAATGACTGTTTTCCGATTATGTTATCCATAATTACGTGCGTGTTGACATACATCGAAGATAATATCGACCTTACAGGGCAACGACAATGTACAGGCACCGGCAATAAAACGTCATTTCAGTCTTCTTACTTAGATGTAATTTAAATATTGCAACATCAGTATTATACAGTAACCCGAAAAAAAAATAGGACATCTAGAGCCTGATACATCTGCTTCCCTGCAATGCGTTGTGTGTGTGTGTTGCCTAACAATACGGCGGTTGCAGAACTTGCCATTGAAAATTTGCTTTAAAATCCTCTCGTCACCGTATTGTTAGGCAACACACATACTACGTTGTAGGGAACCGAATATTTGAGTATCTACATCCCATTGTTATTGGCGGTTACTGTATGATACTTATGTAAGTACAATTACAAGTTGCAATATTTAAATTACATCTAAGTAAGAAGGCAGTAAGAATACAGAAACTAAATACTTTCGGGGCTGTAGCAGAGCTCTGACTTGGCTTCTACCGATTGGCACTAGTTTTGAGTACTGAAGGAGTTTCTAGGAGGTAAAAAGTCGACTTCATAGAACTTGTGCAAAGCTGGTTTAACAAGCACCCTTCAAGTACAGTAATCCAGTGTTTCCAGTGCCGGATCTACAATCCGCAAAACTCCGCAGTGCGGGGGGGGGGGGGCGCGGGGCGGAGACAAGTAAGCTTTTAGGGGCCCTCAACCATTGACATAGAGGGTTCACGTATGTAAAATATAAACGTAGTTACTCAGGGGTACAGAAATGAATACAATATCTACAGGTAAAGTTAAAGTTCCCTATGCATATAGCACCGTGCCATGAAGGCACATTTAGGGAATGGGGGGGGGGGGGGGGTAGGTCCCCACATATTTTCGATGTCGGCCATCTTGGAGGTGATATGTGATCAGCACCACGCTGCGGCAGCCTTTAGCTGCCCATACCATTTGATTTGAGGCTGGGTGGGCCCTAGAGCCGCTTTATGCGGGGACAAAGCCGGAAAAATTCCGACCTTAGGTCAACCACCCCAGATTTTCCGTGGCAGTCAGACTAGAGTCAAATCAGTCTAGACTTTTACGAGAAATGCCGGGGCAAAGGTTCCTTCAACCGATCTCTAATCAGGAAAAAGTTTATAAAGTGGGATCCGTACCACTATGTGCGTCCAGCGGGCATAGAACTCAGGACCCCTTGACTACAAGACGACGACGTTATCACTACGCCATCGGAGAGGCTCGAATGTGGATCACGGCGAGCAAATTAAACATTTCTGTCGTAAGGGATGCAATATAATCGAAATATTGACTGACTTTAGCAGCTAAAGAAAAAGCATAGTGAATGTAGGGAACGTTCTTTTCCCCATAGCATTGAAATATCAGCTGCTTGTCCAAGGAGAGTAAACTACAACCGTTAACCACTCATAGTAGCGTGATGGTTGATATGTCTAGGCTGTTCGGGTAAAGGCACATGTCATCCATCAACTGCAATTTTCTATTGCTTTCATCTAAGTCATACTGGCTCAATTAAATAAAATATTATCCGTATAATTTTATGTTGGACATGTGTAAAGATTCAACACGGTGATGGTCCAACATGTATGTCATGTCTGTAATGTTTGCTATTAAAAGTATAAACATAAACAACTATCTGCTGTAAAATTAAATATTTTGACTTTTTCCCGAACAGCCTAGACATTATCTAGCATCTTTTGTTAGGGCATAACGATCTCTGACTGTTTCCCAATTGTAATCCCCCCTCTCTCTCTGCAGACTGAATACCCTCTACAAAATTTTCACTTTCTTGCCCACCAATCCGGACACTGATTGGCGTTTCAGTCAAGAGTGTACAAAAAAAGAAAACCTCTATCGTTACACTGCAAAAAACTCAAAATGTGGCTCCTCCTTCTATGTAATCAACAATTGAAATATAGTCAGAACAAGATTTGAATATTACAACGTCATATCTTATCTTGAGAGAAGTGTCAATATAAGAACCTGAAGACTTCATTCGGGTCGTTAGCATCTTCGACTCACTTCCTCTCAAGCGTGTGTATGTACGAGAGCAGGGGAAGGTATGCATATGTAGATGGACTTAAGTGTAAAGGACCTGAATATTTTGATGGTTGTTCATTGATGAGTTAGCATAATTTGGATAGCGTGTGGGAAGAACGCTGCAATTTGCCATCTGTCATGGTCTGTGATGAAATATCAAGAGAATTTGCATAATCGTATATTTTTCAAATGAATTGTCTTGGCATATGTTGAAAGAGTTTGGTGAACACAAGTCGCTCCAAAGCATCACTCCATTTGGAAGCGCGGCAGAACCAATAGGATCTCTCCTCTGAAGCAGAAATGGCTGTTTTTCACGTGTACGCTATTATGTCAAAGGTTTTAGCGGCAAGAAAACTTTTTCTTCTTCAAAGTTTGCTTCAAGTCCACCTTATGCTCGTACAGGTAAATCGAGATTGGACCTAATATTTAATGTGAGATCCGAACTGCTGTACTCCGCAGGAAATCAACCCAATGACCTCATGAGTACAAGGCGACAGAGTTACCAATAAGAAATTGATAGGCGCTAGAACTAACGAAACTGTAACAACAGTATCACTGAAACAAGTATCAAACTACTTTTTAAACAACAATAATGATACGTGGTGATATTTTTCAAGAAATTACACTAGCTGGAAAGAAATTGTGACAAAGAATGCACAATTAATAGGAGGGTTGTTAAAGGTGCAGTAACCCATAAATTATAATGGGTTTTATTGGATTCCGCAACAGAACCGGAACCTTTTTTCTCGCAAAATTTAAATTCATCCTGAAGAAAAAAGGTTCCTGGACCGTATTTACATTCATCCGAAAAAAAGGTTCCTGGACCGGCTTAAAATACTTTAGCCTACAGATAAAAATGTTCTTTGCGGTCTAGAACGCATTTACGCTTGCTGATTTTCTCTCCTGGACCGGAATTGAATTTATTTAAAATTCCTGGACCTTTAACAACCCTGACTAATAGTATGTTAATATCAATTCATGTTTCACCGACCTCCGTGGCGGACTGGTTAGCATGGCCCGGTATTCCTCCAGGGGTCGCGGGTTCGAATTCATGCCTTGGCATGATTGTTCTTTGTGAATGTCCCTTCATCAATTTCATTATATCATCACTTATTGTCATCTCCGAGATCAGCCAAAAGTGGCAGAAAAGCGAAGGAAAATAAACCAAATGAATCAATTCGTGTTTCATTCTGGCTTAAGGAAGCAAATATATCCGGTCGTTGTTTGTATAATCTCTCGCAACGCAGTTGTATTAATTACCTAAAATTAGAAAATGAACGTGAATTATTCATTTAAAGAGTCCTTCATTTACTTGACTATTGTTTAATAAGTTTATGAATGCAAATATCCGTGGAATAAAAGTGAAAGCCATAAAAAATAAAAACAAGAACTACGGACGGTTTACACAATTACATAATACATGTCGGAACATACGAATAGAGTATTCAGTATTCTCATATTCGTAATCCCAACGTTTCAAAATGTTAAAATTTCTTGTTGTACGTTCAAGAAAAACATATTTTCGTGTACAAATTCAGACGCCAGTCATTTCTATTGTATCTAAACAGAAAGTGTTTTAGAACACGAAACGAATTGTAATTTAATAACGATAATGGAATTTAGCGTTAATCACTTAGGCAACCTATATTCATAAAGTGTAACTTGATATCCTTTTTTATTTTGATCATTTTTGTATATTGTCTGTTATTGATACTCACGTGTAATCCTCTTAAAATCACCAGTTTGCTTCTCAACAAACACTGTATTCTGTTACAAGAAACCGTGTAAAAAACAGAACCGGTCTACTGAAGAACAACTCTCCTCACGTAGGAGCCTGTGCTCGTATCTTCTTGCCTACATTCAAAGTTATCATTTCCTTTGTGTGACCTGAATTCAGAATGGGTGATGAATCAGTTTATACGAGGTGCAGGTTTTACTGATCGTTCTTAATTTTGCCTGGCGTAGGAAACACCGCATAGAAAGTGCTTCATTTGGGTTTCGACCTATTTCAAAACTGTTGCTTACCCATGCAGATACGCGCATTTGGTAGAATTTATTATTGTTTACTGGCTGATAACTTATCTGGACACTTTTTAGCATGTTCGCCGATGAGATTTCAACAGTAGTCAGGTTGGACGTATCAGAAGCGATTCCCATGGCCTTCCGCAAATTTCTGTGCCAACTCACCGCGAAGATTAATATCGTCGTGTAGGATGATGCATGGGCTGCTTTCACTCGCATAAATCATGTCTGGCGAAACCATTACTATCTGAGACCACTAATTTTATGCTCGCGCTCGTTTCTTGCTACCTTTCTACTATGTTTATTGCTTTGCACTGTTAACCTGTCGTATCTCTTATTGTAAAGAATTCGTCATACGGAAGCGGAAACAAAAATGTATGAGAAATTTTCGAATCATAATAATCCTTGCGTGATTTGTCTTGACATCCTTTTGTTACTAAATTCAAATCACTGTCAAGCTAGTTACTCCATTTATTTCGTACGGGCAGCTAAATGGTAACGAACCTTTTAAGTTTTGCGTAGGACGTCAACCGGCGAAAATGCCCCAACCCACTTCAGAGAAACCGATATCCTTCAATTGTTTCATGGTTATGCAAGCTTTTTGATTATATCAGTACTTTTTTTTGCTGAGTGCATGTAAAACCAGCTATGCATAAGTTCATTGACCTCGACTTTATTGTCGACTTTTCCTACTAGGAACTCCTTCAGTGGTCAAAACCACTGACAATCGGACGAAGTCAAGTCAGGGATGTATGCTGGATGAGGCAGAACATTCCTTATTGGTTCATGTCATTATTAAAATGATAGTGTGAGAACGAGTTTGACTTAAAAAAGAAACTAAGTAGAGTGAATTTGCTGACTACATTTTCAAATAGAAACCTAACTACACTGGACATTGTTGTTTGTAACTAGTGAAATAAAATACACAATTTGAACCCCAAAACACGACACTGCACATTTACTTTTTTGGCCAATTGTACTCTCTTCCATTTCACAATCATTTCCCGAACCTCCCCGATGGGACATTGGTAACGTTGTCGCATTTTAATAAAGAGGCTCCGGGTTCGATACCCTGTGGAGGCACAAAGTGGTTCGGGTCCGACTTTAAACTGTCCAGATTAGCCTTTCTGTGGACTTTAAAACCAAACTCAAACAATCATTTCTAAACTGTACTCGAAGTATAGTTAAATTTTTCAAGGCTTGTCCTCTTCGTTGAGAAAAACCTGTATGTTTCGTTGTGCAGCGTTGCTCCAGACTTCTTGCTTTTAGACATTGTAACAGAAACTGACTGATTCCGTGAAGGCGCGGATCATTACGGGTAAAGCGTTTGGTAACACACACACATTCGGATTATACTGGATTAGACAAAAATCCCGAGGAAATAAAATCTTCTGCCCGATTTCAAACATGGATCGAAGAGCTCCTGTTGCTTGTCACCCACTTTAGTAGCTACGAAATTTAGAAGACTGAAAACCTGCGAGGGAAAAATTGTTTTGGAAAATGGAGCTATGCCTTCCTACATCCCACTTCCCCTCTCTCCGTCATGGTGAACCTGACAGTGTGAAGATGCCAATTCACACACACACACACACACACACCAATGCAATGTAGTAGGCTTCCGTCACTACCGGAATCTGGCCGTTTGAAAGAAGAGACTAAGGCACAAGAGTAAACTGAATTCTCGTTTATATTTGAACCGTCCTCGTATATTGTACTCTTACGAAAAGTAGAATTTCTAACTTGAAACAACACATAATAATCTTTACAAAGCTGCAAGTTAGGAAATAGACAAGTATGAAGCACCTGGTGCTAATAAGAAAAGGGGGTAAAAACTCGCTAAGTTTTGTCATGGTACGTAACGTTTGGTCTGTCAGTAAATCAACAGGACATATCTCACAATCTAACTCAGCAGATTGTAAAGGAGCGGCGTGACGCAGTAAGACGTGGTACGTCGAACTCGGTTATGCATGAGGGAGTCGTGTTTCTTTTCTATGAGTCGTAAAATGTTTGTCAAGGATTTATGAAAGAAAAAGTTTCATCTGCTCTTGACGTACGTTTTTGTTATTTTTCACGTAACGTGAGAGTTACAATGAGGACTAAGGTTGTAGATGCAGTGCCCCCTCCCTACCCTAATTTATATGCCTCTGCAATATAGATGTTCATGAAACAGTGAATATACACATTAACATTAAATCGTGTCTTTAGAAAGTAAGCAACATTTACGTGATTAACAACACAATGGGAGAATACATTTTAAATGTATTCATTGTTGAGATATCTTGGTTTTGTTCCCCTTGTTCGGTTTTAATCCTCCCTCCTTTTTCCTTAAAGTTTTATCAATGCAACTCGGCTTAATGAATCGTGTGGACATCCACTGATGAGGAACTTTGGATTTAGAACGAATTGAGTGGCGTGTCGGGGAGGGGTGGGGCGATCGGAATTCTCACTTCGGCCTAACTTTTCAGTTAAAAGAAAAGTAGGATACATAAGATTTCGAAATTTAGGTTAACGAAATCATAGCCACAACGTAATTTGTCTCTTTTGCAACGCTACCCTCTGTATATGCATGTCTCTCTCTGTGTGTGTCTGCCTGTGTTTGTGGGTGTGTGTGTTTTCTAGGGAGCGTAAACAATTTTGATGCAAAGTTATTATTAAGAGGTGATGGTGCATTTTATTCATACGTGAATGTACATTCATACATATTTTGCCGGTGTGTGTATCAAGAAATGTAGAGCAGAGCAAATTCAGTCCAAGGTATCTGTCTTCGGCAATCATCATCCTTTTAC